>NW_012149197.1:164881-173494 GCF_000956105.1 Propithecus coquereli
TTGTAAATAATTTATCCGATAAGAATCTGATGTCTAAAATATATAAAAATTCTTATAACTCAGAAATTGAAATATATACACATATAACTCAATTAAAGATGGGAAAATTATTTGAATTGTCATTTTTGTGAAGAACTATAAATGACCAACAAATACATAAAAAGATCCTCAATATCATTAGTTATTAGTAAAATACAAATCAAAACCACAGTAAGATATTATTTTGCAACCATTACAATGATCATAATCAAAAAGACAGAGACAAACTAGAGTTGGCAAGGATATAGAGAAATGGAAACTTTCTTACATTGCTGCTGAGAATGTGAAATGGCACAGCTACTTTCAAAAACAAGTCAGCAATTCCTAAAATTTTAGAGTTACCATATGATTAAGCAATTCTACTCCTAATTATACACCCAAGAGAACTGAAAACATAGCTACACAAATTTCATACACATTGTTCATAGCAACATTATTCATGATGAGACAAAATTGGAAATAGTCCATCAACTGATGAATGGATAAATATAATGTATAGTCATAAAATGGATTATTGTTTGCCAATTAAATATAAAATATGGGTACATGCTATTGCATGCATGAACCTTGAAATTATGTAAAAAGAAACAAGTCAGTCATGAAGGGTTACATATTGTGTTACTGCATGTGTATGAAGTGGGCAAAACCATAAAGAGACTAAATTAGTGGTTTCCACTTGGAGTAGAGGATAATAGGAGGCAACGATAATCTCTATGAGGGTTCTTTTTGTTGTGGTGAAAATGTTCTAAAATTAGATAGTGGTGATAGTTACTCTGAATATACAAAGAACCACTAAGTTGTACAATTTAAAAAGGTAAATGTTATGTGACTTATGTCTCAATCAAACTGTTAAGATTATAATTAATAAAATACAAGAGTTATTACTAAATTCATCATTCAACTACCACTTACTAAATTCTTATTTTGTGCTAAGTATTCTTAAAGCAACTTAAAATACAATTTTTAACAAAAGTGTCAAGGCTTTCGCTCTAATGGGCATGATACTATGTTTTGGGAGTGCCATTCATTAAGTGATTATATCCATGATCTATTTTTACAATCAAGATGGGAAAATGAAATGGATGTGATAGAAAATGTCAAAAAGTGAGGTGGATAGGAGTTTTAACATTGGTCATCACTAGGGAAATGATTTCAGATGACATTAACTCTAAGCAAAATAAGAATCTGGCTAGAGGCAGTGGCACAAGGCTGTAGTCTAAGCTACTTAGGAGGAGAATGAGGAAGAAAGGCTGCTTGAGCCCAGACATTGGAGGTTGCAGTGAGCTATGATCACACCACTGCACTCTAGCCGGGGCAACAGAGTGAGACCCTGTCTCAAACAAACGAACAACCAAACAAAACAACCTATCAGAAGATGTTAAGTATTGGAAAGACACAATCTGATGTGAATTTCTATGATAACGCTATATATTGTGGAGAATATATTTATAGGAAAAATAATGATAAAACGGGGTTAGTGTAAACAAATGCAGGCTGTACATAGATGTTGATGAAATTTGAGTTTTAGCAGCAGAGAGGTGGAGAAGAGGACAGATTTGTGATACATTCTGAAAGTACAAATAGTATATCTTCTAGGTTTAGAATAGTGAGGATAAAGGAAAGCGAGCACTCATGATAATTCTAAAGTTTTTTTCTACCAGCAAAGGAGTGGATTGCATCATTTAAAGAGAGAGAAAAGGTAATGGTAGGAACAGAATTGGGGTCACAGTACAGCATGAGTTCTTTATTAGCCATACTAACCTTGAGATACTTTTTGGATATTCAAATATAGTAGGCAATTACAAGGTTGAGTATATGCTTTATAAAAGCAAAGGAGAATGCATTCAATAGTAGGCAGGATATGAAGAATTCTATGAAATAAAAAAAAGGAATAAATAAATGGTATAGATTAAATGAAACTTGAGGTATAGCAACCAAATATAAAATATAGGTTTTATGAGTTTTATTTCGATCCTGATTCAAACAACTCAAAAAATTTTTAAAACAATTTCAAGGCATTTTGGAAAGCTGAACATCAATTGGGTATGTAATGCCATCAGAGAATTATTATTACCTTTGCTGATAATTTATTGTGTTTATATAAAAATGTACACATTGGAGACTCATATGGCAGTATTCATCTGTGAGAGAATATGATATCTGTGATTTTCTTTAGGCTATGAATAGGGAGGAGAAGTGGAGTTATAGAACATTGAAAATTGTTTAAAATGAGTTATGGGCCCATGTAGGTTCATTATATTATTCTTTCTACTTTTGTGTATGCCTTCAAATGTTTCTAATGAAAGTTAAAATTTATGTGTGATCAAATTGCTTTTAATGGTAAGAATATTTAACTGACTTCTTTTTTCCCCAAAGCCTTTTTTTTTTTAATTTTTGGCATTCTAGGATACATTTATTATATTCAAAAGGAGTCGAGATTTAAATAATAAACATAATGTGTTTGGAATTTAGCTGTAAACAGATAAAATACTATTAATGCGTAAAGAACAATGATAACATATGCCAAACACTAGATTGGTTGTTTGTATTACTATCTGTAGTAAAAATCCTACAGAAAAGTCATTGCTGTCCGCATTGAGCAGCTGAGACAACTGAGTTTAAGCAATTTTTAATTGAGACAAAGTCTCACTCTGTAGCCTGAGCTAGAGTGCAGCGGCTTGGTCACAGCTCACTGTAACCTCCAATACCTGGGCTCAAGTGATCCTCCTGCCTCAGCCTCCCAAGTAGCTGTGACTACAGGTGTGTGCCACCATGACTGGCTATTTTTTTTTATTTTTTGTAGAGATGGTATCTCTCTGTTGCCTAGGCTAGCCAGGAACTCCTGGCCTCAAGCTAGCCTCCCACCTTGGCCTCCCTGAGTGCTAGGATTACAGGTGTGAGCCACTGCACCCAGCCACCAAAGTCTATTTTTAATGTTTTTCTCTTAAAATTATATACCACAGGGATCTTCCAAATTCTTTAAATAATCATACTTCTCCGAACAAAGTCAATTTTTTTTGTTCCAGTGAGATAAACTTCAAACTACTAAAAACTTTCTTCTAAATTGCTTTATCTTTAATTATATGATTTATTAAAACAATATACACTTCCAAATTGGATAAATAACTATTAAACATAAAAAAGCTTTTAAAATCAGTCCCTTAATGAGCTAAAAGTTGACTGTATTGTTGAAAATTAATACACATATAATGGAATAAATTTCATGTGCTGCTAAATGAGACAGTATTTACCATCTATTCCCTTTTTACTCTTTTCTTTTTCTATAAATATAAAGGCTTAGTAATTTTGTTCATATAAATAAGAACATGAAGAATATTATTCAATCCCTTGAACAATCTGTGGGTTGTAAGCAAAAAAGACAGTCACACAAGTTTCTTTTGTCTACAACTATTTTTAATTATCAATTAACTGACAGTGGATTTGATGCTTTCTTTAAATTTGTAGAAAACAAAGAATTGAAAACTACATGACTTAAAAATGGACTTCTGCTATAGTCTGAATGTTCTTGTCCTTCCAAATTTCATATGTTAAAATTCTAACCCCCAAGGTCATAGAATTAGGAGGTGGGGTCTTCAGGAGCCAATTAGGTCCTAAGGGTGGAGCCCTCATAAGTGGGATTAGTGCCCTTATAAAAGAAGCCCAAGGGAGCTTGTTTGACTCTTCCACTATGTGAGGACACAGGGGGAAGTCAGTAATTTCCAACTGGAAGAGGGACCTCACCAAAACCTGACCATGCTGGCACCCTGATCTTGGACTAACAGGTTCCAGAACAATGAGAAATAAGTTTCTTTTGTTTAAAAGCTACCTAGTTCAGTGTATTTTGTTTTAGCACCCCGAAGACATAAGACAAAGTGTTATTGGGTCTGAAGAATTACTTACTATCTAAACACAGTATTAATCTTAAAGTGTTCTTTTTCTATTTCAAAAAAATAGGGGGTACAAGGGGGTACAAGGTTTTTTGTTTTTTGTTTTACATGCATGGATTGTATAATGCTGAAGTCAAGGCTTTCAGTGTCGGCAGAATAAATGTACATTGTACTCAGTAGGTAGACTTTTATCTCTCATCCTCCTTCCACCATCACCCCTTCTTCATTCTCAAAGTCCACTACACCACTTTATGACCATATGTATCCCTCCTTTAGCTCCCACTTATAAATAAGAACATGTGATATTTGCTTTTCCATTGCTGAGATACTTCATTTAGGATAATGTCCTCCAGTTCCATCCAAGTTGCTACAAAAGACATTATTTCATTCATTTTATAAGTAGTACCCTGTGATATATATATAACATTTTCTTCATCCATTCATCAGTTTGACGGACACTTTGGTTGATTCCACATCCTTGCAATTGTAAATTGTGCTGTGATAAACATTCGTGTACAAGTGTCTTTTTTATCAAATGACTTCTTTTGGGTAGATACCCAGAAGAAGGATTGTTGGATTGAATGGTAGGTGTACTTTTAGTTCTGTGTGGAATCTCCGTACTGTTTTCCATAGCAATTGTACTAGTTTACATTTCCACTAACTGTGCATGAGCTGTCCCTTTTCACTGCATATGTACCAACATCTATTGTTTCTTTTTAACTCTTTAGTAATGGCCATTTTGACAGGGGCAAAATAGTATCTAGTGTGATTTAATGTGCATTTCCCTGATGATTAGTGATGTTAAACATTTTTTTATATGTTTCTTGGCCATTTGTCTATCTTCTTTTGAAAAAAAAATCTGTTCATATCTTTTGCTCACTTTTTGATGGGGCTATTCATTTTTTTTTCTTGCTGATTTGTATGAGTTTTTATAGATTTTGGATATTAGCCTTTTGTCAGTTGTAGAGTTTATGAACATTTTTTCCCATTTCATAGGTTGTCCATTTGCTCTGTTGGCTATTTAGTTATTTATGCTCTACAGAAACTTTTAGTTTAATTAAGTCACATTTATTTATTTTATCACTGCTATCCTTGCTTTGAGGTCTTAGTCATAAATTCTTTGCCTAGGCCAATGTTCTGAAGAGTTTTTCATATGTTACTTTCTAGAATTTTTACGATTTAAGGTCTTACATTTAAGTCTTTAATCCATCTTGAATTAATTTTTGTACCCAACAGCCATATAGTTATGACCAACTGACTTTCTACAAAGCCAACAAAAACATACACTGGGGAAAAAAACGCTTGAACTTCTTTGAAGTCCCCTTTTGGTCAGTTGTCCTAATTTTTTTGTTGTTGTATGTTTGTTTTGTTTTAACCCTAGAACACAGCATAATGATAAAATTAGGGATTGGTCAGTAGCCTGCTTTTCTTTTTTAAAACAGAAATATGGCAATTTTGAAAGGAAAAGTGGAAAATTGAAAACTGTACCTTGCTAAAAGAACAATCTCATCCCAAGAATGGAAAAATAAGCACCACATGTACTCACCAGCAAATTGGTTTTAACTGATCAACACCTAAGTGCACATATAAGAATAACATTTATTGGACATTGGGCAGGTGGGAAGGGGGAGGTGGGGGTGGGAATATGCATACATAATGAGTGTGATGAGCACCATCTGGGGGATGGACACACTTGAAGCTCTGACTCGCGGAGGAAGAGGGGGACAAGGGCAATATGTATAACCTAAACATTTATACCCCCATAATATGCAGAAATAATAAAAAAGAACAATCTCATGCATTTTGATTTGAAGAGAAGAATAAACACACAAAGGTGAGGTTATTCAAATTATCCACATCTAGGTTCTGCTCGAATACCTTTTGCATAACCCTAGAGTTATTTCTCTTGTTTCAAAAACATTCCTCTAAAACATCTAGGGAATAGGATATTGTGAAAAGGAATCTATTCACCACAGATAGCACTAGAATTTCCAATACCCCAGGTTGTTTATCCATTTAGATTATATTGTAAACAGTCACTAATCTATCTTAATTCTCTACTTTTCCCCACACTCCAATACCATTTGTCGTGCAGTGTTTCTAACTGACAAGCTGCCATTAGCAATGTCCCTCCGCATATCCTCAACTGTCCTGTGAACAGTCCCCTTACTATTGCCCTAACTGACATCCGACAGGTCCCTGAAGACGAGATCTTGGAAGGCTTCCCAGTCGGAAGCTGTTTATATTCTCTCACATGTCACCTGTGTTAAGGGCTATGTTAAAGAGTAGCAAATGCCTCCTGTCTTCCAATAATAGCCTCCAAACAATTTCTCACTATTCTGTTTAAAAAGTCTAGCTCTTTATACTTTATGACAATTATTTATATTTATGTCCACCTGCATTTTGTTGCTTCACTTCATGGTTTTGTATTAGCAGAGTGGCATGTATATACCAGGAAAATAGCCCCTGAATTGGGATAAATATTGGCTCAGTTTAGCATAACCAGGAGCTATGTCATAGACTTTGGTTAAAGGCAAAAAGAGATATTGGCAGGCCCCACAACACCAACCTCCGACATGTACTCTTCTCAACTAAAATTATAAGCCAATATCTGGCTTTGCCTCTCTGACTTGGCACAGAAATAAGTTCTAGTCAGGTAACGCTTACTAAGCTAGCTAAATTCATGGCTCTGGAGCTGATGAAGCTGACCTTGGCTTCTGCAGCACTAGCAGTGGGGCATTTTTCTGGCCTGCATATGGAGGTCCATCTTTTGATTCAAACTTGGTTTGTCCAAATATTTCTCAAACCACTTTTGACTTGAGTTACCTTAGAATTTTGCTTTCTCCTCTTAAAGTTCTTTTAGATATTTATACTCTGATGTGAGTTAAAAACTCCTGATTTTAATCCTTCTCCCTGTAGTTTTGCAATCCAGAACTCTTTTAACACTCAACAGCTTACAGGCAATACTAGCGTATCATTCATTAAATTTATCTATATCTATAATTATCTATCTATCTATATATTAATAATAGAGTCTAGATGAAAGATAGATAGTAGATACAACAGCAAAGTTTCTAGCTTCTGGAAATGTGGATAAATATTCTGTCTAAAGAAGACTACAGTCCATTGTGAAGAGCCTGAAATTAAGGCATTATTTTAGATGTGATATATTCTACTTGCTAGTAAGATAGTAAATGGATTTATGGAAATATATAGCATAGGAATTTCACTTAGTTTAAAGAATCAGGGGTTTTAAAAGTGACTTATAAACTTAGATGTGAAATATAAGTGAGAGAAAGATCAGGGATTGAAAGGAAGTGGTTCCAAGCAAAGAACAACATGCAAAAATTTCCTGAGTTAACCAACAGCTTGGTAGTTCAACAACCTTTAAAAACTTAAGTATTCTGGGACAGATAGTGGAGAAATTAATTTGGTGTATTTTTACATTAAACACCTAACACATATACAGAATAAACTTATTTCATAATGTTCTTAAGAAAAAATTGAAGTCAATATCAAAGTTATCTTCAGGTGATCTTATTATAATCATTTATCTCTATGCCCTGAATATAAAATTAATTTTAAGTGCATTCTTATTTCTCCTAACTCTTCTTATGCACCATGGGGGAAATATATCTCCAATATAAAAACCTAGTTAATAATGGGAGAGCGTGTATAGATTCATTTTAATCACTAACGATCATTCTTAAAGATAACTCTGTAACTCAAAACTAAGCACACTGGAGCCCAGAGGAGTTAATGTGAATAAATCAGAAGACAACATCAACATACTGGTAAACAACTGGAAGGATAAACTCTATTCTCTGCACTGTTAGTGTCCTTTGTTTAATTATAACTTTTAAGAATTTTACACAATTTCTACTTGAAGATGAACATGTAAGCATAATGTTGAGAAGAGAAATTGCAAAGTTTGAAAATTGCTACAGTTCTAACTCTAGAATAGAAGGCAGAAAATGTAGTTAGTGAAGAGAAAATTAAACAAAAGAAACTTCTCTTTCAAAACATAGGCAAAATTCAAATGCACAAGTGCAAAGAAATAGTCCTGAGTTATCAGAAACAAGATGAATAGAGAGGAAAAAAAGTTCCACCAAAACACATTTTGAAGTGCTATTACTCTTTTTGTAAGAAATTCTACAAAATTGGCAATTAGCAACTCTTGTTTATTGTGCAACTGCAATTCTATTTTAGTCCTGTTTGGAAGAAAGCCCAAAACTGAAATTGCATAGTTAAAAGCCTTTAAAAGAAGAGTAAGATATTTTGATAACCCTGAAAAAGCATATGTTATGATTCAGATGACTGGGTTAAATAGCTTTTTATTTAGAAGGTTTATGGAAACAAAAATAAATGTTCCACACAGTAACAGACAAAGGGCAGATGGGGGACATTGGTGTCTAGAGAAAGGATGGTCAGAGTAATGGAACACAATTCATATGTCTTGTAATTGGCACGAAACATTTTATTAATTTTTCTCATGTACATTCAATGTTTGCAAAGACTGTAACGGAACATTTAAATGAATAACATGAGAATTAATGTCTTTTAATTGCCTGAAAGTATTTTATTTAAGACAGAGGCTTAGGCTGAATTATGACCCTTTATGCCTGTTTTTGTCTTCCAGGCTTGTTCTTCGAAAATTTTCCTTCTCTGAAATCTACTAGAGTCAGAA
>NW_012149197.1:178934-180034 GCF_000956105.1 Propithecus coquereli
AAGAGTAGTAGTCATCAAAAGACTCTAAAGGTGACACAGGAAGTTATATGAATATTTATTTATTTTTTTTTTTGAGAATATGAGAGATACTTAAATTTGATAATTTGCTGTAAACTGGGGTGAGGTGAGGGCAAAAGCAAGGGGCGAGAGGAAGCTCTGGCTGAAGAAGAAACGGAAGGAACCAGCTTGGCCGCAGCTCCTGGGCTCCAAAAGTACCAGCTGCTTGTCTTACAGGAAGATGCTGGGTTCAACTTCAAAGGGCCTGGAACTTGCCAGCGACAACGGACTGCATGGCCCCTAGTTGCTCTTTAAGGTCGTCTATCTGTCTCTGCAGCAGGGCACACTGAGGACAGCCCTGTGCTCCCGGCGGTTGCTGCTGCCTTTCCGGTCTTGGGGCATGGACAGGTGGCTCCTGGTCACTGGAGGGGACAGGACCTCTGGGCGTGACGCCTCCCTGGCTCAAGGCCGATGCCTGTGAGTTTCCCGGAACGTGGCGGGCTCTGGTGGTGGGGTCACCACTGCTGAATTCTCCACGATGCATGTGCAGGCAAGGTGGCCCTGGCCTGGGCATTGGAAACTCATCCGAGGAATCCATGTCACCAGCTGGATCAGCCCCAGGTGAGGACAGACGGTTACCCTTGTCACGCGTTAGGAACACCGAGGCCTAAGAGCAACCGTTACTTTTTTACAGTTTAGTTTTCCTAATTAGTCAAAAACCTAATAAAGACAACACAGGGATTAATTATCCTTATAAAGCATAAAATCTTTGTTTCTTTTAGAACAGTTACTGAAAAGGTAAAGACAAACCTTCTGTAGTGTGATTTTTTTAATTAAAAAGGAAATAGGTTATAGAATTAAAATTAATATGTCATGTAATTTCATTAAGAGCATATTAATATTTTAAGAAAACTTTTTTTAACCAAATGTTTTTATGTATAGCCAACTTGATCATATACAAAATATCTTCATAAATTTTCTTTTATGAACCTTATCCCAATTTGCAGAGACCATAATCTATAACATATTTAAGCTTTCTGGTTTTGTCCCAAATTTCCCTTTTATTAAACAACCAGCTATTCTAGGGCAGAAAAATTTCATAC
>NW_012149197.1:180084-181439 GCF_000956105.1 Propithecus coquereli
AAGATGAGAAGGTGCACTAAATTAGGAGCCTCCCCCGCAAGGAAAAAATGTCACGGAGGAGTCAGAGATTGATTTCTGAGAAAGAAATGCTTGTTCTGATATGTGAAGGATGGGAAAAAATGAACCACTTGAGGAGAATATAGAGCAATCCATTTATATGAAAAAATCACACTAATAGAAGGATAAAGATAAATATAAGAGAGTGAGAAAAAAAGGCCAACATGATTGGAATGGAAAAAATCAATGGATAAGAGAGTGATAGACAGACAGACAAACAGAGAGAATTTGCTAGTTTCCAGATCTTTCAGGACAATGAAAGTAATTTTCGGAAGGGGATGAGATGCTCAGATTTGCATGTTAGAAAGTGTTCTGCAATTTTAAGAACTGATTAGGCAGGGGAAGGTGCCACAAGAATGAATAGTAGTAGATCTTTTAGAAGTTCAGAGAAATATTTTAGAGAAAAATACTGATGTCTTAAGGTATTATGATTGACTGCATTATTGTTGACCAATATTTGCTGTTAATTTTGGAGGGAGGATTACATTTCCTTTCACAAGCAGGCTTAGCCCTGCGATACATTTTAACCACTGAATTATGTGCAAAAGTGTCACGTAATAGCAGAAGCTACAAGGGCCAGAGCATTTTCTTTTCCCACTGCCAGGAGACCAGCAATGTTCCAGGTAGAGGTTATTCCATCAACCTGTGTCCTTGAATTAAGACAATATAGAGTGAGGCTGACGCCAACCTGCAATTATCACATAGCACAGGAGAGAGTTAACCTTTTTAAGCTGCTGATATTTTACAATCATTGTTACTCAGCATATATTATCCTGACTGATATAGTGGAAACATTGCACATAAAGATAAGTGATACAATTTGAAGGATATTTCTCATGTAAAATGGATTAGCATCATGATGGATTGGATAATAGTTCTGTGTCAGAGAGAGGTGTGAAGTTAAACTCCATCTGGTTTCACAGTTAAAAACCAGATGGATGGAGATGATTGAGCTTAGGTAGAGAATAGTGGAAGATATAAATCATTGATCAGGTTTAATTCTAGATTTCTATACCTTGAGACTATTCCTGGCAGTTATCTTTATTATGCCCTTCCATCATTCAAGTCGATCCAGGTGAGAAATCCTTAATCATAGAATTTCTTGTGTTAGAGAAAATTTTAGACTTGGTAGAAATATACCTGAGTATAATGAGTGAAAGCAACTGTGACTATGCAAATGTTCTCCTGGTTAAGACTGTCTCTTTCCAGACCCCACAATAATGATGGAATTAAAGCTAAGAGATTCACAGTTCTGATATACTATAAAACAGGTCACATCTTGAGTGATGTTTCTTGCT
>NW_012149197.1:181489-182607 GCF_000956105.1 Propithecus coquereli
TGAAAGGATGAGAAGATGAAAGTAGAGGAAAGTGCATTATATCTTCAGGTATCCCCTTGGAGTGATTCTCTTTTTAGCCAAGCAGAAAAGATTTCTTTTCCACTCCACTAGTATTTTTAACCATTAGACTTTGGGTGGCCATGAGTCATTACCCTAATTTATATTTCCCTAAAAACCAATGCATAAGCAAACCTCAAAGGAAGATGCTTTCTTGCAAATATAAAAATGATAATAAAAAAATAAAAAAGTAGAACATTTCTAGGATGTTTAAAATACCAGAGGAAAGTAATATACCTGTCTAGTTAACTCAATTCTATCCCATATCTTTAGTTAGCATCTTTAAACTATTTCTAAGTTTATGTTTTGCACCTGCATGTAAATCATGCCGTTATTCACCTGAATAGCTTCTTTTGGATAGTTTCCCAGATTGGAGCCATTTATACATAAAATTGCCTTTTTGGCAAGAGAAGTTCTAAGTGAAGTAAATAGTCTTGATTGGCCGGTACATAAAACCCACAAATGTACAGTTAGGAAAGGAAAAGTCTGTACTGTAATTGTCCAAAAAGCAGTGCTTGGCAGTTGTAGAATGAAGTATTTTTATTGGATCATTCTATACTAAGAAGAAGACAAGATTGCAGTTTTCATTTAGTAAATGGAATAAATCCAACCCTTCTAATTTGCCATTCACTTGGAGATCTTTGTTTCCAGAGTGCCATGAGAGTGATATTCCAAATTGATTTGTATTACTGTGGCTGGACCTCACCAGGCTTCAGTAGCTACACAAGTGCTTACTGACTCTGTTTTGTATTTATATATTTATAAATATGATACAGCTTCATTTTATCTGGGATAAATGAGAAAGATTCTAGCAGGCTACCAATGAAGATTATTCACATACATTACATATTGTAGTTAAGAACAAAGGTTTCAAACTGCTTACACTCAAATCTTACTGAAAAGATAGAATCATGTGTTCAAGGGCAACTTACTTGATCTTCACAGGATTCAGATTCTTTAGCCCTTATAAAAAGCAAAAAATAAAGAGCATGCCTAATAGGGTGTGTATGCAGCAAATGAGGCAGTAAAGGAAAATAATTAATAAATGATCTACAATGTTT
>NW_012149197.1:183262-184403 GCF_000956105.1 Propithecus coquereli
TTATCAATAAAGAATATTTATTACTTTTTATACTAGGAAGTAAGTCAATAGCAGCATGAAAAAGATATATTATAAGTAGAAAATTATTTGAAACTACTAATTTGAAAGGAATTTTGCTAAATACTATTCTTGCCCACTGGAAATTCTGCTTACTAAGAAGTGCTTATTTTCAATATTTTCCTGAATTAAATATGTATTGCTAAATTTCCAAACAATTTAATTTACATGTTCATTTATTTAATATATATTTAAGGTCATGCTATATCTAAAGCACAATAAACACAACTCTGGTCAAAAGGAATTATAGTTTTCTTGAGCAAATATCTGTACCCAATAAAATATAGTGCATAAAATTGTGAAATATGCATTAAGGAATGCAGAATTTTAAAATAATCAAAGTTTTTGGATCTATGAAATGAAAGAAAACACTGAAATAGAAAAAAAATAGTATGCAGTTGGTAGGAAATAAAAAGCAGAACACTGAATTGCCTCAGGAAATAAGAAAGTAAATACCTCATGAAGGCGTACTAAATAATCTCTAATGCCACAAGGGAATAGAAAAGATTTTTAATTTCTTTGATTTCTCAGAGGCATGACAACATTAAGGTGAGACAAATCTGAGTATAAACTATAAACTCAATAGTGCTGGTTGTGTAATACTTGGCTTCAATTGCATCATCAGTTAAATAGAAATAACACTTACGTTATTGAGTTGGTCCAATGATTACATAAAATAACATCTAGGAACTTGTCAAAAAAAGTCTATTAATTGGAAATTTTAAGATATTTTACTTCCCTGTTAAAAACTTCTCAAAGGAAATGTCAAAGATGATAGAAGATAAAATTATGAAAAATATATGATTTAAATTCTGATGGCTTTGAGGAAAGATAAAACAATTTCAATGTGAACAGTTTTTTTCCTATTCATCTTTGAACCTATAGCTGATCAAATAAGCATAGTCCATTTTATATATTTTAGTCTTTGTAAGTCTTTCAGTCTTATGTTAGTGGAAGGACAGTCTTTAGTAAAATGTACAATTGAAACATGGCCTTTTCAAAGATGAGAAGGTGCACTAAATTAGGAGCCTCCCCCGCAAGGAAAAAATGTCACGGAGGAGTCAGAGATTGATTTCTGAGAAAG
>NW_012149197.1:188093-188632 GCF_000956105.1 Propithecus coquereli
TAGTTCAGTCCTACGTAATTAATTTCTGTTCTGTTTGAGGTTGAGTTAGCAATATTCATGGACGCATCAGGTTTTTAATAGAAGTCCTGGAAGTTTGTTTTGTTTTAGTCTAATTATATATAACCTCCAAAGTTATCAGAAACCTGTGTTCAAGAGAACTTGTCAGTTCTTTCCATGACTTTCCTTGAAGGAGCAAACTTTGGACTGTAGCCAGCTAAAAACCACTTTTTGAGAAAAGTCAAAATAAAAATAATTGTCTATAGATGACTAAAGTCACATAGAATAGCCACAGTTAAAGAGACTTAAAGAGAAAGTTGGTTATTTTTGTGGCATATAACGATCTTACATAATAACCATAAGTATTACTGATAACATACACCAAAACATATCAATATTTTACAATATTACAACGTAAATTAATAACATTTATATAAATATAACCCAAAGAAAGTTAAACGCAATTTTATATTTGACAATGGTTCCAATATGGTTTTAACATATCAAATAAGCCTAATATGTGTCTCTTAGACTTTCAGTTG
>NW_012149197.1:191287-192493 GCF_000956105.1 Propithecus coquereli
TGTAGAGTTCAAGACAGAAAACAGGATGTCTGGAGGATTCAATTTTTCCCAAAATAACCAGGAGGCAAAGCTGAGGCAGGGAAGAAGGGGCCATTTTGGGCTAGATTGTGCCTTGTAGCTTGCTAGTCTAGGCACTGAGAACGTGTCTCAAGGCCTCACCATGGCCACCTATCCAGACCTCAGGATCCAGAAACTCAAAACAAAAAATAGAAGCTCACAGTCAAATCCAGCAAATATTAAAAATATTACAGAAGTAGTAGTTTTATGACCTCGAAGAGTTACAAGTAGAACAACCATTTGATCCAGCAATCCCATTACTGGGCATCTACCCAAAGGAACACAAGACATTATATAAAAAAGACATCTGCACTAGAATGTTTATAGCAACACAATTCACAATTGCAAAGATGTGGAAACAACCCGAGTGCCCACCAGTGCATGAATGGATTAATAAAATTTGGTCTATGTATACCATGCAGTTCCGTTCAGCCACACAAAACAATGATGATCTAGCACCCCTTGTGTTATCCTGGATAGAGTTGGAGCCCATTCTACTAAGTGAAATATCCTAAGAGTGGAATAACAAGCACCACATGTACTCACCATCAAATAAGCATGGCCTGGCTGCATTTAACAGAGATTCTCTACAGATGGAAATTTCTCCCCCTAGCTTTACAGCATTATTCCTGTTTTCCTGCAGCCAATTCAAAATATGTCGAAGAAATATATTTTGGTGTAAAATATTTCTTATTTCCTTCAGCCCTAAAAAAAAAAAAAAAAAAAAAAACCTTTCGAGTTACACAGCCCCTATAAATGAGTGTATGTCAATTATAACCTTAGGACTGCAGCCTATACAAACTCTTAAATACCGATTACAAGATTGTCTCACAGATGCAAAGCAAGGAAGAGGTATGATCACACTTCTACCCATCTTGACAATGTCACATTGACTATTTCTTCTACCCCCTTTTTGAATGTTCATGTTACTTTCTGTAGATTTAATGAGTACCAAATAGAGCTTCACTAGAATGCCGTCAACTTCCTCACTGCTCACCTTTTTCACCCCTCCCTTTCTCCTGTGCACCCTTTTTTTTCTTTAACTGCAAAGTTTTTAGCCTCTTCTATAGAGAGCTCAGTCAAAAACAGACACTTTGTGGTCTACGCTTTTCCCTGATGTGTCCTTAAAATCTTGGCTTAATAAACCTC
>NW_012149197.1:193867-194352 GCF_000956105.1 Propithecus coquereli
TGCATACCATCCATATACAATGCCTTAAATTGTTGTTTCAGGGTTAAATGTTTTTGTTCGTGCAAATTTTCTGAAATGGCTATGTACAGCCAAAAGTCTTTCAAAAATTAGAGAAATGTTTGGATTTGTTCATTGGACATTAAATACAACAACTTTTAAGGCATCATTGGCAAAAATTAAGAATGACTTTGAGACTACCTTTATTACATCTACCTGCCAAATTTTCATTTGTTGACGGGGGTCTTGTCTCGATGTTGATAGCTGCTGACTAATCAGGTTAGTGGTTGCTGAAGGTTGAGGTGGCTGTGGCAATTTATTAAAATAAAATAACGATGAAGTTTTCTGCACCTATTGACTCTTCCTTGCACAAAAGATTTCTGTATAGCATGTAATGCTGTTTGATAGCATTTTACCCACAGTAGAACTCCTTTCAAAATTGGAGTCAGTCCTCTCAAAACCTTCTTTATCAACTACATTCATGTAAT
>NW_012149197.1:196687-197195 GCF_000956105.1 Propithecus coquereli
TACTTGACTATAAATACATTATAAATAAATGTCAGTATTTTATTTTTTTAGAGTAGCTTATCTACATAAAACAAGTCAGGCAATATTCTTCCCACCAACCCCCAATTCTGTCACTATCAACCCCCAGTTAGGTCTTTTCTGTGGTCTGAGGAGAAAACATTTCACTTTCATGGAATGCATAGGGACACTTTAGAAAATTCTGAGGTATGTGTTTCTTTCAATGGGACTCTGTAAAGCAGTTGTACCAAGTCTAGTCTGAGACTCTTCACCACAATACACCTCAACCTCAGTCCTTCTTATCCAGAACAATATTCTTGCATTATGGGAAAAAGCATACTATAGTATATATCAATATAAAGAGTCTGATTAAATAATGCCTCATAGCTATGCTTCTGGACCCCACACTCAACCCACATTGTAGTGAATAGCTCCAAGAAATAAAAAAGGAGGTTGCCAATTTGCAAAGAAAAAAGTAGAGATCTACAGATTCCGAGTCATGTGAAATGTA
>NW_012149197.1:197245-197763 GCF_000956105.1 Propithecus coquereli
TCATGTAATATTCTAAATTATTTGTTGTCATTTTAACAATGTTCATGGCATCTTCACCAGGAGTAGACTCCATATCAAACCACTTTATTTTCACATCCATAAGAAGCATGTCTTCATTTGTTCAATTTTTATCATGAGATTGCAGAATTTCAATCACATCTTCAGGCTTTATTTCTAATTCTAGTTCTATTGCTATTTCCACCACCTCTGCAATTCCTTTCTCTGCTGAAGTCTTAAATCCCTCCATGTCATCCATAAAGGTTGACATCAACTTCTTCCAGACTCGTCTTACTGTTGATATTTTTAGCTCCTCCCATGAATCATGAATGTTCTTAATTCGATCTGGAATGAAAATTTGTTTAACGTAGTCACCTTCAACAATTATCTAGATCTCCTGAATAACTTGCTGAAACTTCTATATCGGCACTAGCTGCTTCACCTGCACTTGGTTATGCTGATGTCTTCTTTCCTTAAACCCCATGAACCAATCCCTGCTAGCTTCAAACTTTTCTTCTGCA
>NW_012149197.1:197813-198702 GCF_000956105.1 Propithecus coquereli
TAAAATATTGATTTTTTTAAAAAGTTAATGAAGTATAATATACATGATAAAAGGCAAAAATCTTACGTGTACAGATTAATAGATTTTTTTCACATGTAAACACCTATATCCATCACTAAAAACAAAATATCAAACATTACTTATAGTCCAAGATTTTCTCATTACCTTCATAATTATGCTCAAAAGGTAATCACTCCTCTGAAGACAGAATTTCAGAATTTTGATGTTAAACTCTTTGAAAATCTGCTTCTTTATTAAAGAAATGAGAACACAGGCCAAATTCTTGAAATTAATTTTATCAGAACTCTGGAAATTAACATAAGTTTTGAAACAATCAGAAGAGCGGGAATTCAAGACAAGTCGATGGATTTCAATAAAAAATTGCAAGTTTGTGACATTTTAGCAGGACCTATTCTCATCCTTCACTCTTTGGTAGCTGAGAAAAACAGCAAGCTAGTAACTACTCAAGAGGACAGACTCACTGCCAAATAATTTTCACTATTTTCACTCACTCAGTGTGGAAAGCTCCACCAGATTTTCCTATGGCTAAAAGTACACAGTGTACTTTCTACAAGTTTCAACATGTTTAACAATTAATTATTAGATGCAATCAAGTCTCTGAAGATTGAATTGCATTTTCTCCACTTGAATTGCATTTTCTCTGTATATGGGAGTCTAACAAATGATTAAATATATTACATGATAAGGCCTTATAAATATTTAAAATTATGACCCTTAGTAAGAAAGCAATTTATTATAGTAAGCATATACACATATTTCTCAATTTAAATACCAAAATCTGAGATCTGGATAACTGAGTTCTAATTCTAAATATAACACGACAGTTTCGGTATTGACATATATTTCA
The DNA here is from genome assembly GCF_000956105.1 of Propithecus coquereli. NCBI lineage: Eukaryota > Metazoa > Chordata > Mammalia > Primates > Indriidae > Propithecus > Propithecus coquereli. Next base: position 198,682 of record NW_012149197.1, read on the forward strand.
TAGATGATCTAATTAAATCTA
>NW_012149197.1:200372-200785 GCF_000956105.1 Propithecus coquereli
TAAGGTTGTTTCACTTTCTTATGATAAGTGTGTTCACTGGAGTAGCACTTTTAATTTACTTTAAAGACTTTTCCTTTGCATTAACAACTTGGCTAACTGTTTGGTACAGGAATCTTAGCTTTGGCCTTTCTGGGTTTTGACATGCCTTCCTCACTAAGTTTAATTTTTTCTAGCTTTTGATTGAAAGTGAGAGACGTGCAACACTTCCTTTAACTTGAACACTTACAGGTCATTGTAGGCTTATTAATTGGCCCAATTTTAATATTGTTGTGTCTCAGGGAATAGAGAAGCTTGAGGATAGAAAGAGAGAGACTGGGGTATATCTGGTCAATGGAGCAGTCAAAACACAAGCAAAATTTATCAATTAAATTTGCTGTGGTGCCTTGAAACAATTACAATAGTAACATCAAACA
>NW_012149197.1:202150-203377 GCF_000956105.1 Propithecus coquereli
AAGGAAGTTTTCTGCACCTATTGACTCTTCCTTGCACAAAAGATTTCTGTATAGCATGCAATGCTGTTTGATAGCATTTTACCCACAGTAGAACTCCTTTCAAAATTGGAGTCAGTCCTCTCAAAACCTTCTTTATCAACTACATTCATGTAATATTCTAAATTATTTGTTGTCATTTTAATAATGTTCATGGCATCTTCACCAGGAGAGGACTCCATATCAAACCACTTTATTTTCACATCCATAAGAAGCATGTCTTCATGTGTTCAAGTTTTATCATGAGATTGCAGAATTTCAATCACATCTTCAGGGTCTGTTTCTAATTCTAGTTCTATTGCTATTTCCTCCACCTCTGCAATTCCTTTCTCTGCTGAAGTCTTAAATCCCTCCATGTCATCCATAAAAGTTGACATCAACTTCTTCCAGATTCCTCTTAGTGTTGATATTTTGAGCTCCTCCCATGAATCATGAATGTTCTTAATTTGATCTGGAATGAAAATTTGTTTAATGTAGTCACCTTCAACAATTATCTAGATCTCCTGAATAACTTGCTGAAACTTCTATATCAGCACTAGCTGCTTCACCTGCACTTGGTTATGCTGATGTCTTCTTTCCTTAAACCCCATGAACCAATCCCTGCTAGCTTCAAACTTTTCTTCTGCAGCTTCCTCACCTCACTCACCCTTCATAGACATGAACAGAGTTAGGACCTTGCTCTGGATTAGGCTTTGGTTTAAGGAAATGTTGCCATTTGATTTTCTATTCAGGCCAAACTTTCTTCCATATTAGCAATAAGGTTGTTTCACTTTCTTATGATAAGTGTGTTCACTGGAGTAGCATTTTTAATTTCCTTTAAAGACTTTTCCTTTGCATTAACATCTTGGCTAACTGTTTGGTACACGAATCTTAGCTTTGGCCTTTCTCGGTTGTGACATGCCTTCCTCACTAAGCTTAATCTTTTCTAGCTTTTGATTGAAAGTGAGAGACATGCAACACTTCCTTTAACTTGAACACTTACAGGTCATTGTAGGGTTATTAATTGGCCCAATTTTAATATTGTTGTGTCTCAGGGAATAGAGAAGCTTGAGGATAGAGAGAGAGAGACTGGGGAATATCTGGTCAATGGAGCAGTCAAAACACAAGCAAAATTTATCAATTAAATTTGCTGTGGTGCCTTGAAACAATTACAGTAGTAACATCAAACATCTTGATCACATGTCATATAAT
>NW_012149197.1:213007-214409 GCF_000956105.1 Propithecus coquereli
AAAGGAAGTTTCAGAAAACCTAAATAATAAAATCATAAGCATCTTATTCCTTAGCTATAATGCAAAAACTGAATACCCTAATAATGACAAGTTAGCCAAAATAACATAATTTGGGAACTACTAATAGATGATACTTCAGAAAATTGCACACATAAAATAAGAAATGATAAATTTAGAAATGAAGAAAGAACACACTCTTACGAAAAGTGTTTGGAAAAGCATAAAAATATCCTATTTAACAGGGTCTCCAACTTATGGTGAGTTGTATAATTATTTTGTTGTATATTACAGTGTAATAATAACAAAAATAAAGTGCATAATAAATGTAGTGTACTTGAATCATCCTGAAACCATCCCTGCCCTCTCCAGTCTATGGAAAAATTGTCCATAAAAATGGTCTCTGGTGCCATGAACAGTAACACCAAAAAATTATGAGGCATACAAAAAGAGATCAAAAAAAAACTATGACAACCAGGCTCAGACATGACATAGGTATAGAATAGACATGGTATTTTAAATAACTATGCTTAATATAATAAAACCTCTAATAGAAACCGTAGACAACAAGCAAGGACAGGTAATTTCATTAGCAAAATGGAAACTAGAAAGAAGAATCAAAGGGAAATAATAGACATCAAAATGATGTATGCAGATGAAGAAGGTCATTAACGAGCTCATTGATGGACTCCACCCAGTTGAGGAAAAATTTGTAATCTTAAAGAAATGATGATTTAATTACTTAATAAAGAAATCAAAAGAGGGAAATAAAGAGCAAAAAAATCCATGATTTTAGCTCAATGTCAAATGGACTAATTTATGTATAATTGGAATTCTTAAAGAAGAAATGTTTGAAAAAATAATAACTGACACATACTCGAAATGTAAAAAGGAACAAAACATTGTTCTGAGGTCAGTTAGTATTATGCTGGATAATTATCCAAAGTGCAAACAGGCTTGTACACACACACACACACAAACACACACATCTCTAAGCATATTAGAGTCAAATTTCTGATTAGCAAAGACTGTGAGAAAATCTTTCAAACAGCCAGAGGAAAAGAAAGTTTACTTTCAGAGAAACAACGATAAGAAATATAGTACACTTATCATCAAATACCACATGAACAAGAAGACAATGAAGTGAAATAATTTGCCAAAAGAAACATCTATCAATCTCAAATCCTATACTAAAGTATCATTCCAAATTACAAAAAATAAAAAGACTGAGACAAACGAAACCTGAAGAATTTGTTCAATCATTCATTATCAGCAGAACTATTCTATTATTATATAGTCAGAAACTTGAATTTACATTGAAAAAAATGAAGATAATTACTTGTGGAATAAATGACATTTGATTCTTTAAAACAAAAATGTTAACAATACATCTATGTACTTATAC
>NW_012149197.1:214459-214973 GCF_000956105.1 Propithecus coquereli
AGAAAATATACAGATTTGAATTTTTCATACAAACTCTGAAAATTATTTGAAGTGCAAAACATTTCAGGCTTTGATCCAGGAACAATCTAATCCTCTTACATGTGAAGCTTGGCAATATTCATTACGTAAGCACCTGAAAAATTGTCTGTTTTCCAAAAATTAATTTCCAGAATCTCCAAATGAAAAGATTTTTTGAAGCAGAAAAGAGAAAACAAAAGATTATGAGAGCAACAGAGAGAAAGAGAGAGGTTGAAGAGGCTATAACTAATGTATATAATCATATAGAGACTACTTCAATTTCCAAGCATCTAGTACAAAAATTTCTTGAACTACGACCTGGCCTTTACTGAGAAAATATTTTGAGGTTCTCAACCTCTAGAATCTGATTGCTTGTTCATAGAAGAAAGAAACAACTTTGAGTAACAAGGAAGATAAAAATGTGAAGTTTCTGAAGGATGAGCAGGCATTTTGCCACCGTGCTCCAGGCAGGAGGTAATTAAGGTAGCTAATGCTT
>NW_012149197.1:226015-227771 GCF_000956105.1 Propithecus coquereli
GGATGTGTAACATGCGAAAATTTTCTCCCATTCTGCAGGTTGATGTTTGCTCTTGTGATAGTTTTCTTGGCTGTGCAGAAACTTTTTAATTCGTTTGGGTCCCATTTATTTATTTTTTATTGTTGCTGTGATTGCCTTTGGGGTCTTCTTCATAAATTCTTTGTCTAGGCCAATGTCTATAAGAGTTTTTCCAACATTTTCTTCTAGAATTCTTATAGATTCATGCCTTAGGTTTAAGTCTGTCATCCACCGTGAGTTGATTTTTGTGAGAGGTGAAGGGTATGAATCCTGTTTCAGTCTTCTCCATGTGGCTATCCAATTTCCCCAGCACCATTTATTGAAGTAAGGATTTTTGTTTGCTTTGTTCAAAGATTAGATGGCTATATGAGGATGATTTTTTATGTGAGTTCTCAGTTCTGTTCCATCAGTCTCTGTCTCTGTTCTTGTGCCAGTACCACGCTGTTTTAGTTACTATAGCTTTATAGTACAGTATAGCTTAAAGTGTGATAAATTGATGCCTCCCAATTTGTTCTTTTTGCTTAAATTTGCTTTGCTATCCAGGGTCTTCTCTGGTTCTATACAAAGCAAAGAATTATTTTTTCTAGATATGCAAAAAACTGATGTTGGTATTTTGATAGGGATTGCATTGAATCTGTGGATCACTTCGGGTAGTATAGACATTTTAACAATGTTGATTCTGCACACCCATGACCGTAGTGAGGTATGGTCTTCCACCTGTTTACATCCTCTGCTATTTTCTTCCTCAGTGTTTCACATTTCTCCCTGTAGAGGTCTTTTACCCTGTTAGTTAAATATATTCCTAGGTATTTTATTTTCTTTGTTGCTATTGTGAAGGGAGTGAAAATCTTGAAAACAGAAGATGAGAAAAACTGCCAGCCAGAGTGTGTCTGCAAGAAAGATAGATTTTAGAAGAAAGTGAAAAAAATAAACAGTCAAACAAACATAGATTCGATTAGAGTCAGAAGGAAGGGTGCCTGCAACTACAGGAGACTCCAGGGGACAAAGTTGTGGAGGAGAACTGAAAAGAGAAAAGCCCCTGAGAGGCTTGGAGACCAGCAACAAGGGTAGGTGGAACAGTTAAATTTCCCCTCCTTTGCATCTCGGATTACTGGTGGGCTCATGAGCAGTTGGAGATGCCTGCTAACACCAGCCCAGATACGACTGCTGCCAGTGAGCCATGAGCCTTTTGCGGACAGGGCGCCAGGGTCCCAGCTCCCTGGGGCATCTCCCATCCCACAGACCTTAGGCAATCGGCAGGCACCATATTACTACATTCTCCCCTTCCCATTCCTTACCTGCGGCTACAGAGAGAGACAATTTAGCCATCACCCAGAGGCATCTGCAGGAAATGAAACCTTTCCTTTTTAGCCCTACAGTGAACTGAGGGGTAACTCAGACTGTGAGCTCCCTACCCACCAGCCCTTCCAGGTGCTGCTTGTCTGGTGACTCCAGGAGAGTGGAGCAAATCCTGAGGCGAGAGACATCGATCCAGGTTGGGCACCCCATGGGTGACGTGAGACCAGCACTCCTCTCCCTGGCAGGGCCAGGGATTGATCTCTGGGGCCAGAGAACAGGCCTACAGATCAGATCCTGTACACCCACGCAGATGGTAGATTTTAATTAAAATTTATCTATAACCAGTTTAAATACAAATGGTTTCAACACAATTGTTAAAAGCAAAAGATTGTCAAATTAGATACAGAAAGGCAGAGAGCTTCCAATTTAAATATAAAAA
>NW_012149197.1:227821-228972 GCF_000956105.1 Propithecus coquereli
AGAATCTAATTATATTTACTAATTACCAGGAATAATCCCATTTAAAAAATTGAGAATGTCAAATCATACTCAAAATTCCATGTTTAAATGAAGATTAACATATATACATATATACACACACACATATAAACACTTTCTGTAGCTCATATACTTTCTATTTTCTGTTTTATCTATTTACATTTCTCATAGTGATCTGAAAATAAATTGAGTTTTCTTAGCAAGTATTTATTTTCCACTAATTACAGTCTCATTGCTGTTATTTTACATTTTTTCTTTTTGTCCAGAAGATGCTGCTGCTGCTGCATAGATGCTGATACAATTTTGGCTGCTGACTCTTCTGTAGTCTCCCTGTCACACTCATGGATGACTAAAAAGGAGATTGAAACATTTGTTTTCTCAATGATTTTGTTTTTCATTCTACCCTCTGATTACTGCAATCTTAGAAAAAAAGATATCATAAAATGTAAAGGGTCTTATAAGAAATCATTTATGTTATCTGATCTAATGGAGAAGCAAAAAAAAGAAAATTGGATTAAGACGGGATCAGGCACTGAAGATTTAGGATAGGAAGGGTAAGGGAGGAAACTGATGTGCATTTGAAAATAGTAGCACAAACCTAAAGAAATCATTTTAACTGAAAAGCCAGTGCTCAACTCTAAAATACACTGTAGTAATGCAGAATGGCATGTTTAGAAAAAAAAGGAAAGAAAATTAAAATAATGATTAGATTAAGAATGAGTAAAATCAAATCATTTTCCTATTTTTGCTTATATATGTTAGGGTATACTAAGCTACAAATATCTTTTTTTTTTTACAAATTCTGTTCATTTACATGTCCTATTCTATGTTTTCTAATTATAGAATTAATTAATGGCAAAAAAAAGTAGAAAGGAATTTTGAAATAGTGAAGCTCTACTCTTGCTTTGCCAAAGTTGAAGGGATTTCCTGACCTCCTTGTTCATAAAATTGTTCAGATAATCACAATGTCTCTAAGTATCCTTCACAGACATATATGTATGTGTGTGCACACACACACACACACATGCCCACACACACGGGTCATTAATTTAGGCAGAAGTTTTTGGTTGGTTGCTATATACAGTGTCTCTGAGAGAAAATGTGCATCTTTTCACATTTGTGTTCCTAAAGTG
>NW_012149197.1:229108-229724 GCF_000956105.1 Propithecus coquereli
GTATACGTAAGTAAATATAAAGATATAACTAGAGAAGATATAATGTAGATATAGATATATAAACATCCTATGTGTACAAGTTTATATAACATGACATTATGGGTTGAATTCCAGAAAAGAAAAAAGACATTATTGGAAAAACTTTTGGACTCCAAAATAATGTTTATTATTAAGATAATGATATTGAACTAATTTTAATGTTTTTAGTTTAGACAAATAGTCCATGGATAAATGATCTGCCCTTAAGGGATGCTGAGTGAAGGATGAATGGTTGTTTTCTGGATCATCTCATTTTTCTATCAATCTATAATTATTTCAAAAGACAGTTTATAAAAATAAAGCAGTTATTTTTCCATTGATGAATGGTCAGAAAATATCTACGAGTCAGTATATTTACAATGATTTTCAACACAAGGATGGTCAGAAAATTTGAAACTATTGTCTGTTTTTGAAAAGACAGTTTATAAAAATAAAGCAGTTATTTTTCTATTGATGAATGGTCAGAAAATATCTATGAGTCAGTATATTTACAATGATTTTCAACACAAGGATGGTCAGAAAATTTGAAACTATTGTCTGTTTTTGAAAAGATACCACATAACTCATCTTTAACTCT
>NW_012149197.1:231238-231648 GCF_000956105.1 Propithecus coquereli
ATCAAAGGGAAATAATAGACATCAAAATGATGTATGCAGATGAAGAAGGTCATTAACGAGCTCATTGATGGACTCCACCCAGTTGAGGAAAAATTAGTAATCTTAAATGATGATTTAATTACTTAATAAAGAAATCAAAAGAGGAAAATAAAGAACAAAAAAATCCAAGATTTTAGCTCAGTGTCAAATGGACTAATTTATGTATAATCGGAATTCTTAAAGAAGAAATGTTTGAAAAAATAATAACTGACACATACTTGAAATGTAAAAAGGAACAAAACATTGTTCTGAGGTCAGTTAGTATTATACTGGATAATTATCCAAAATACAAACAGGCTTGTACACACACACACACACACACAAACACACACATCTCTAAACATATTAGAGTCAAATTTCTGATTAGCAAA
>NW_012149197.1:232722-233080 GCF_000956105.1 Propithecus coquereli
TTTTTTTCTTTTCCAAGGAACTTCAAAGCATGACTTCAAAGATTCTGCTTAATTGGCCCTCAGTTCACGAAGATGGATTTCTATATTGTCCTTCTCTGGTTGATATTTGTCATTTTTTAACAATAAACCACCAAAGGCAAGGGAAAAAATAAAGCTAAGTAATATAAAATCAGTAAGTTAAATAGTTTATGGGTCATTTATTGCCATTGTTCATTTGCTAATGATTATTTCTAAGCGACAGTTATAATTAAATATGACTATTGAGGATACTAAGTAATTTTATAGACTAATGTAAAATGTAATAAGTTTTTACAATTTTCTATAAAAATGTTTTAAACCACCATCATAACATGAAGAG
>NW_012149197.1:234512-235172 GCF_000956105.1 Propithecus coquereli
TTAAATAAAAATGTTAGAGTGTATGTTTTAAGATGTGAGTTATTAGAATCCATTTGGATGTGGAAAAGAGTAATCTCTTAACAAAATAAACTAATGATGTAGCAAAAAATATCCTTAAATGTGGTATATGTATATACCATGGAGTTCTACTCAGCCACAAAAAGCAATTAGCACCTCTTGTATTATCCTGGGTAGAGCTGGAACTCATTCTGCTAAGTGAAGTATCCCAAGAATGGAAAAACAAGCACCACATGTACTCACCATCAAATCGGTATTAACTGATCAACACTTAGTGCACATATAGTAGTAACACTCATCTGGTGTCGGGCAGGTGGGAGGGGGGAGGAGGGAATGCGTATATACACACCTAACAGGTGTAATATGCACCGTCTGGAGCATGGACACATTTGAAACTCTGACTGGGGGTGGGGAAGGGCAATATACGTAACCCAAACATTGGTACCCCCATAATATGCTGAAATGAAAAAAAGATTTAAAAAAGAAAAACTATCCTTAAGATGGCAGATAGCTATAGAATCAGATTACAAGAAAAGACTGATATTAAGCAAGAGAAATAAAATTCCTTCCAGTATAAAAGGATTGAAGAACAACAAGAGGACAGTAGGTGGAATTTTAGATTGGGCAATGGGAAGGTGAATT
>NW_012149197.1:235222-235956 GCF_000956105.1 Propithecus coquereli
GGTGTCGGGCAGGTGGGAGGGGGGAGGAGGGAATGGGTATATAAACACCTAATAGGTGTAATATGCACCGTCTGGAGCACGGACACATTTGAAACTCTGCGGGGTGGGAAAGGGCAATATACGTAACCCAAACATTGGTACCCCCATAATATGCTGAAATGAAAAAAAAATAAAAAAAGAAAAACTATCCTTAGGATGACAGATAGCTATAGAATCAGATTACAAGAAAAGACTGATATTAGGCAAGAGAAATAAAATTCCTTCCAGTATAAAAGGATTGAAGAACAACAAGAGGACAGTAGGTGGAATTTTAGATTGGGCAATGGGAAGGTGAATTAAATACATTCAAATAGATTATATTTTCTTCACAAAGGTATAAATCAAGGTCATTGTGTGAAGAAAGGAAAGAGAAGTTGTATAGGAATTGAGGAAAGACATAGAGACTAAATCATCATTTCAGAATGTGATACATCAAGTAATAGAACCAGTGGACCATGCTTAGTGTCCATTTGAGGTTTGCAATAATAATGTAAAAACATTATTGTTTTAAATGTGTATGAATGGGAGTAAGTACTATGGTTTTATGTAGATATCTCTTCTGTATTATTTCCAGTCATTTGTTAAAAGTGCACTAGTATCTTAGCTACATCTAATATTTTATGATCTCCCAATCTTGGAGGTATTTATTTCTAATGGGTTGAAAGTGGCTATTTCCTTGTCTTATTAATTTTATG
>NW_012149197.1:236006-236370 GCF_000956105.1 Propithecus coquereli
TTGTTTACTGGGCAATATATATATATTTTGCCTATGTTTATTCAGTTAACTCATGCTGCAAACACATGAAGTAGATACTATAATTATCTTCTTGACAAATTAATAAATAGAGGCAAAGAGAGTTTAATAATTTTCTCAAAGCCATAGGTAGTAAATTTTGGAAGAATTATGGCATGTTGACAACTCATTTATTTTGATGATTTATTTTTTTTGACAAATTGTGATGGCTTGAGTGTTGTACAAATGTCTATCAGATTTTACACACAACTGCATGTCAAATAAACATGCTTCAGATGGGTAGGATCTTTCACAAATTTAAGGTATATTAGTAGGTTTTGGTGTCAACTAAAGAATTCTTAAGCAA
>NW_012149197.1:236420-236860 GCF_000956105.1 Propithecus coquereli
ACAGTAGGTGGAATTTTAGATTGGGCAATGGGAAGGTGAATTAAATACATTCAAATAGATTATATTTTCTTCACAAAGGTATAAATCAAGGTCATCTGTGTGAGGAAAGGAAGGAGAAGTTGTATAGGAATTGAGGAAAGACATAGAGACTAAATTGTCATTTCAGAATGTGATACATCAAGTAATAGAACCAGTGGACCATGCTTAGTGTCCATTTGAGGTTTACAATAATAATGTAAAAACATTATTGTTTTAAATGTGTATGAATGGGAGTAAGTGCTATGGTTTTATGTAGATATCTCTTCTGTATTATTTCCAGTCATTTGTTAAAAGCGCACTAGTATTTTATCTACATCTAATATTTTATGATCTCCCAATCTTGGAGGTATTTATTTCTAATGGGTTGAAAGTGGCTATTTCCCTGTCTTATTAATTTTATG
>NW_012149197.1:244195-245292 GCF_000956105.1 Propithecus coquereli
GATCATTTTCTTTCTAGATCTTTCCACTAAGTATCATGGGCAATACTTGACTTCATTAAGACTGAAATGTTATACAGAGAGGTATATAAATTCTAAAATTTCATTTGCCAAGCCATAATATATCACACCTTTCTGAAATAAAAAAAAAAAATTCTTTCAATAATAAATTAAATTTAGCTTAAACAAAACAAAACAAAACAAAAAAAACACCAGCTTGCCTGAAAGTATGAGACTGGCCAGTCCTGTCATATTCCATGGAATTAGTGACGCATTAACTCTGACATAAAATACGTTGAAAGTTGTTTAAAAACTTATATAAACATTTTGAAAAGAATATTAGAAAGTACAATTTTAATATCAAAGATAATAATATAAGTTTCAAAAGAATAATAGTAACCATATTTACAAAATGCTATTTTGCATAGCATTTTAAATGAAATTTATTATTAATAGTAATTTTCATGTAATGATGTGCATGAAAATATTTTTATGAATTGCTACTTATTTCACTGGTGATAGATTCTCATTGGCACTAGCATCTAACATGTGATAGATACTCAGTATCTATTTGATAAGTAAATTACTGAAGGAATCCTAGAAATGTATTCTTTTGCACCATATAAGCAAATTCTCAGCAGAGGAAACAGGAAAAATAATCTATTACAGATCTAATCCTACTTCCTAATCCTACTCTACCCCTCTACATCTAAAATGATTTTCCTCTATTTGTTTCTCTCTTGGCTTAGACCAGTGTTTTCAAAGTACATCATGGGGAATATTTATTTCTTAGTATGTTTAATAATTTTTACTTGAAAAACGTCAACTTTATGAAATATGTTTGCAATATTCACAGTGGATTTTTAATGTAATTTTTGTGATCCCAGATATACTGTACAGATATACCATGCAGATGCAGAAGGTATCAGAGGTAACATCACATGTATTAATCACATTAGCTCCTCAACTATAACTATTGCCAGTAGGTTATCTCTTATTCTTGTATTGTTTATTCATTCTTTCATTTGTGCATTTCCTTGTATTCTACTTAAATTATAATTTTTTATACTCCTTGCAAGAATAAAGGGAAATGTCAAATT
>NW_012149197.1:247318-248677 GCF_000956105.1 Propithecus coquereli
AGAAAATAATTTTTTGTCTATTTTTTTCAGTACTGTATACTCTGTGCCTAGATTAGTGTCTGGCTTTGAGTAAGTACTCAATAAATATCAACTGAAATAAATAATTAAAAACAAAGAGAGAAAAATGCTGTTGGCTCTTTTCAATAATCTAGTTATTAAATAAACAGAGTAAACATAGAAACAATGTATGCATCGATATTTATAAGGTGGCTCATAGGTAATGAAAAGTACACAGACTATGAAATCCAAAGAGATAATTTCACGTGTTTGTTTGTGACATCTAACTAGAATATTACGTAAGTATTTCTGCATGGTTAAGATTTTGAGCTCTAAATTGAAGCAATTTGGGCCAGAATCACAATTCTTCCTCTTAATTGCTGAATGGTCATGTGTAAGAGATTTCATTTCTAGTCTATAGGATTTTTCAATAAAAAATAGAAGAGGCAATATAAATACTTACCTCCTTGGGTTAACATGAGGATTAAATGAAGTGACAGAGTGAAAGTATTTATTTTCATCTGCAGTGAATTGAATTGTGTCTCCCAAAAAGATATGCTCAAGTTCTGATCATATCCGAGTTAGGGTGTTTGCAGATATAGTCAAATTAAGATGAGATCATATAGGACGAGGGTGGGCCCTAAATCCAATAACTGGTGTCCTTAAAGAAGGGGAGAGGATACAAAGAGACACGAGAAAGGCGGCTATGTGCAGATGGAGGCAGAAATTGGAGTGATGTAGCTACAAACTCAGGTATGCCATGAGCCACCAGAAGCTAGAATAAGGCAAGGAAGGATTCTTTCTTGGAGCCTTCAGTGGCGGCATGGCCCTGCTGACATCTTGGTTTCAAATTTCTGTCCTCCAGAACGTGGAGAGAATACATTTCTATTGTTTTAAGCTACCCAGTTTGTAATTTGTATGGCAGCTCTAGGAAATTAATACAGCATAGTTAATGTTCAATAAATATTATCTCCTTTTGAAATATTATCACTCCATGCCTTCATTTCCTCAGTAACAAAAAATAGAATATTAAAAATATTTAATTAATTTAGACATAGGCAGGGAAGGCAGAATAAAGTAACAAAGCATAGGCAGAACAAATAAAAAACAAATAGCAAGATCACAGACTTATAAGCAAACCAAATCAGTAACTATATTAAATATGAATGGACTAAATACACTCCTATTAAAAGAGTAAGATTGCCAAATTGGCTTTTAGAAAGCCCCAACTGTATGCTATTTACAAAAGACACATTGTAAATATAAGAACACACACAAGCTAAAAAATAAATAGATAAACGTATGCTGTACAAACACTAACCAAAAAGAAGCTAGCATGACTATATTAAAGAAACTTTAAGA
>NW_012149197.1:249413-252073 GCF_000956105.1 Propithecus coquereli
AAAGAAAACTCCTTTTACGTATTCTGTGTTTCAAAATCAAGTACCTTAAAAAGTAAAACAGGTTCATAGGATGATTTCTTACTAATTATCTCTCTGAAATCATAGGATATAAATTATGTCTTTTATAAGCCTTACTCTTTCTCTCCTCAAATATATTTTCACTTGTCTGATAAATTGATAACTGTTTGTCAAACACACAAAAATAAAAAGGTAAAACGTTTATGTATCTAACCGTATGTATGGCTGTATATGTTTCCTACCTACCTTAAAATAATCAGAGTTAAGTTTCAGCACATGTCTGCAGAAAATCTGCTCCAAGAAGCAATCTACTAAGGAATTGGAAATATAAAGTTAAGCGGGGAGTCCACGGTGAACTCACAAACTGTGAGAGAACAGATACATATGTAACTAAGCATCATACAAATGATAAATGTGCTATTAGAAGGCTTTGAAATCAAAAGCTGTGTTTTAAAAATATTGTTCCACTATTCATTATGTGATATTGGGAAATTTTCTTGACATCTTTATGCTACAGTTTGCATATCTGTAAAATTGGAGTCCTAATAACATTCATCTAGTAGGAAGGATATAATTAGGGAAAATAAGTTTTGGTTTTTCATTGTACGTTAGGATGACTGTAGTTAACAATAATGTATATTTCAAATATCCAGTATAGATGATTTGGAATTTTCTCACCACAAAAAATAACAAGTGTTTGAGGTGATGGATATGCTAATTACCCTGATTTGATCGTCACACAATGTATACATGTATTGAAACAACACACTCTCCTTCTAAGTATGCACAACTATTATGTGTCAACAACAACAAAAAAATAAAACTTTAAAAATGACACAATTCCTATAAAACATTTTGATCCCTGTGTGATATATTTTAAGTACAGAACATATTTTTGTTCTTATTAATGCTATGATGATGATGCTGATGATAATGACAAATAAATGAATAAATGAAATTTCAACCTGTTTCCTCTCTCCTGAAAACTCCATCTTCTTCCTTTTTTTTGTTCTCAGCTGATACCCTTGTATTTTGATAATATCAAAGAAAGAATATGAGATGCTTTTTATTTTTCAAGATTAAAAATGATAAATATACATATCTGAATTGCTCTTGCACCTATTCTCCAATTTTCCTCCTCTTACAAAGGAAGACCGCACCTTTTCCTATTCAAGACCAGATCCTTGTCGCTTACTATGTAAAGTGCTATTTAAAGATAAAATTTCCCCACTTTGAATGAATTAAATCAGAATTTTCAATGTTTCTCAAACTTTTATGTGCACATTAGTTTCTAGGAATCTTGTCAAAATGCCAATTATGATTCAGTAGACCAGGATCAGCTAAGACTGTATATTTCTAACAATCTTCCAGATGCCGCTGCTGTGGCTGGTCCAAGGACCCCACTTTCAGCAGCAAGAACTTCACAGAGAGATTCTTGTGCCCCATAAGGATTCTCTCTGTCCTGTATTGCTTCTCATGCAATGTAGCAAACTATTCTTAAGCAATAGATCAATTATAACTTTAAAGTAACCTATTCTCATCTCTCCTTCATAAAATTATAGTTCTCCTCCTGGTTTCCAATGTTCTGCCACACTGGGGCTCTCTTTGTTTCTAAGCATGACAAGCTGTTTCTCTCATGGCCATACATCTACAACCAAGTGGATATTCTTGGACCAAATCCCAATTGTGTCTTTAAATATCTGACTCCTTTTATTTTTTATGTCTCAACTTAGGTGTCACCTACTCCAAAAGTCCTTTAAGAACATCTAAAGAAAAGCAATCCGGCATGCATGTTACATTCTGTTTCTAGGAAAGCTACAGCTCTCTGCTTTCTCTAGTGGTGAACTGGCTTCATGAATACAGTCTTAGAGCTCCCTTTTTCTCCATCTCTCAGAGATAGTAACTAACCAAATGAAGCCCTTTACCAATTTGTATTAATTTCCTATCACTGCTTTAAAAATCTCTATAAACTAAGTGGCTTAAAACGACATATATTTATTATCAACAGTTTTGGAGATCAGAAATCTAAGATGAATTGAAGAGGCTCTAGGGTCCACTATCCCTACTTACAGCTTGGTAAGACAAACATTTAGTTAGATGTGCTAATTGCTATCCACTATCCATTTGCATTAATATATCTGCATGAGCAAGCATTACGTTGCAGGTATTCATTTCTGTTGTTTTCCTTGTGTGTGTGTGTGTGTGTGTGTGTGTGTATGTGTGTGTGTGCGCGTGTGTACGTATGTGTGTTTATGTAAAGACAGATGAGACTGTGTTTGGGTGAAGGGCAGTGTTGTACGAATAAGAGTGTAAGATAGATATTTCTAGGCTTTACAGGAATTTAGATCTTATTCTGTTAATTTTTGTTTGTTTTGTTTGAAAGCTATTTTTTTACATCTGCTGTATGTTTTCAAATAATATTTCCACCTGTTCCATCAGTAACTATGTGATTTCAGAGCACCTGGGGTAAGTTTAATAGCATCAGTATTAGTATTCACACAAGGAATTAAATCATTGAAGAGTGATGTGACCCTGGAGACCGGTTCGAGACAGCGAACTTAGGCAAGGAGGGACTATAGCTAAACAACAGCGTGGTAGACAGTTCGTGGTGATTATTGTCATCAAACTAATCTGCGAGGGGA
>NW_012149197.1:254618-255267 GCF_000956105.1 Propithecus coquereli
ACAGTTGGGTTTCAATTTTAAAAAGCTAGCTAGCTAGGTAAGACATATATGTACATATATAATGAAAATCAGACCCTGAGAAAAGGAGAATTTAGCTGAACAAGTGATCTTTCAGTTCCATTAACTGCTATCCCTTTTTTTCCTGTTTTAAGCCATGACTTGATGATTTGTTATTGTGATTTATAGGTTCAAAAATGTTTATCTTAAATTAGCAGCAATAACAGTATCCGATATATAATTTTACAAATAGCTACTGACTTTTTTCTTTGACTTTTACATTAAGCACTGACATTTCAATTTTGACAGTTTATTTACAATATAATTAGGGTGAGTAAGTTTCCCATTAAGATAAAATGAACAGGAAAATATCACCAAAAATAGCAAATGGAAAATGTAATTTGATGCAATATAAACTTGTATATAACACATAATATAGTATATTAAATATCATTGACAAGTTGATGTGAAGTGTAGAGATTATTTTAATAAATGAATGCATTCCCCTTATTCGAACTCTACAGCTAAAATATCTTTAAATTGTAATCTGTTCCTATTTATCTCTGAAATCCTGGGCTAGTTTCCAGATTAATGTCACAATATTAATTTGCTTAATAAATGTTTTATAACTTTAGTTTCACTTCATGGATGT
>NW_012149197.1:255565-255909 GCF_000956105.1 Propithecus coquereli
AAGTTTATTTCTTAAAAATTTCAGTTGATATTTGGATAGATGGGTGAGGTTTATGATTAGGTAAGGCTCTTGAACTGATGGATGCTTAAGCACATGTAATTAGGCATTGATATTTATTATGAACTTTGCACCCATAGTGACAGCTATTCTATGGTGATGTTACTAACTTTTCTAGTCTGCTACCTTCCTAGATTTTCCTTGCATCATTCTCAGTGTGATCCATTTTGCTGCATTAGAGTTGACAAAACACTGAAAAAAACCCCTGGTTATAATGAAAGTGAGGTTAGTTTGAAGGCCTTAGGTTTTCTAATTATTGGTATTCTAGCTAGTGGCTTACAAGCAAA
>NW_012149197.1:266979-270227 GCF_000956105.1 Propithecus coquereli
CATTAATCATCCCCACTTTATTCCCTACTCCCCACTACCCTTCCCAGCCTCTGGTAACCATCATTCTACTCTCTGTCTCCATGAGATCAATTGCTTTTAATATTCAGCTCCTTTATATGAGGGAGAACATGCAAGATTTGTCATCCTGTGCTTGGCTTATTTCCCTTAAAATAATATTCTCTAGTTCTATCCATGTTGTTGCAAATGGCAGGATTTCATTTTTATGTGGTAATATTCCATTGTGTGTATGTATCACAATTTCTTTATGCATAAATCTGTTGATGGACACTTATAGATTGATTCCAAATCTTGTCTATTGTGAATAGCGCTGCAATGAACATGAGAGTACAGATATCTTTTTGATGTACTGAAATCCCCTCCTTTGGCTATATACTCAATAGTGGGATTGCTGGGTCATATAGTAGTTTTATTTTTAGATTTTTGAGGAAACTCCATACTGTTTTCCATAGTGGTTGCACTGATTTACATTCCCACCAAGAATTACAAGGATTTCCCTTTCTCCATATCCTTGCAGCATTTGTTATTGCTTATCATTTTGATCAAAGTCATTTTAACTGGGGTGATATGACATCTTGTTTTGATTTGCATTTCTCTGATGACTAATGATGTTGAGCAATTTCTCATACAACTGTTGGCCATTTATATGTCTTCTTTTGAAAAATGTCTATTCAAGTACTTTGCCCACTTTTTAATTGGATTATTTAATTTTTTCCTATTAAATTGTTGAAGCTCCTTATATATTTCAGTTATTGATGTTTTGTTAGATGGATAGTATGCAAATACTTTCTTCCATTCTATGGGTTGTTTCTTCATTTTGTTGATTGTTTCCTTTGTTGCATAGAAGTTTTTAGCTTGATGGATCCCATTTGTGCAATTATGCTACAGTTGCTTGTGCTTTGGGGATATTACTTAATAAGTCCTTGACCAGACCAAAATTATGAACCATTTCCCCAATGTTTTCTTTTAGTAGTTTCAGATATTGTATTCAAGTATTTATCCATTTTGATTTGATTTTTGCATATGGTGAGAGATAAGGGTCTACTTTCATACTTTTGCATATAGATATCCAGTTTCCCAGCACAATTTATCAAAGAGAATCTCTTTACTGTACTGTATGTTCTTGGTAACTTTGTCAAAGATAAGTTCACTATAGAAGTGTGAATTTATTTCTAGGTTCTTTATTTTGTTTCATTGGTCTATGTGTCTGTTTTTATGCCAGTACCTTGCTGTTTGGTTACTGCAGCTCCGTAGTATAATTTGAAGTCAAGTAATGTATTCCTCCACTTGTATTCTTTTTGCTCAGGATGGCTTTGGCTATTCTGAGTCTTTCGTGGTTCTGTGTAAATTTTAGGATGTTTTTTTCAATTTCTGTGAAGAATGTCACTGCTATTTTGATGAGGATTGCATTGAATCTGTAGATTGCTTTGGGTTGTACCGACATTTTAACAATATTGATTCTTCCAATCCTTGAGCATGGGATATATTTCCATTTTTTGTGTGTGTGTCCTCTTCAATTTCTTTCATTGTTATTTTATAATTTTCTCTTTTTTATTTTTATTTCAGCATCTTATGGGGGTAAGCCACAGAGTTCTTTTGTCAGCAGGTAATGAATAGTGCGGACTGGGTCCTTCCCCTCAGGGCAGCATGTTTCCTTCTGGCTCAAGGTAGGTCCAGAAATGCCATCTAGGAAGTAAGATCTGGACTCAGGAACTTCATGAGTCTGCTTGGTACCTTATTTTAATGTAGCTGAGCTTGTGCCCAAGTTGCAAAACAAAGTCTTCTGAACTCTTCCCTTTCCTTTCCCCAAGTGGAAGAAGACTCTCCCTGTGCTACACTGTCTGTAGCTGGGGGAGGGTTTACACAGGTACTGGCTTGCCTGCCACTGCTGATGTCTCTTTGGGTCACATGTACCCCAAGCCCATTGAGTCTGAGCTAGCTTGGCTGAAGGAATTGCCCAAGGACTGAAGCCTTTGTGGCCTGACTGCTTTATGCGTTTAGTTTAGGCCCCAGGCTACTTTTTATCAGCTGGTGGTGGTACTAGCCAGAACTTGTGCTTAGGGGTGGAGGATTTTCTTCTGGCCTTTCAGGGCTGAATGTTCATTCTGGGGCACCAGCAGAATTCTGTGCTGTGTTCCTTGTGTTAGGGAGATCTTGAGTTTCAATGCAAAGTCCCACTATCATTTCATTCAAACTCCCTGGGCACATAGATTCTCTCTCCATTCAGTGTACTAGTGCAGCGGTGAAGCGGGATGGGGAAGGGGTGGCATAGGCAATGCAAGATTGTTCAGCCCTCTTCAGTGCCTCTCACCTTGACACGATGTTAAAATCAGGAAGTATGACTACTCACCTGATTTTTGTTTCTTCTGAAGGTGTTTGTTTGCATGGATAGTTAGTTGTTCAATTTAGTGTTCGTGTGGAGGGAGGATCACTGGAGGTTTCTATTTGTCCATCTTGCTCTGCCTCTCTTGATTTCTAATTACTTGTTCATGTTTATTTTTTCTGTTCTAAAAACCTTTCTTGAACTTCTTTTTAATAGAACATCAAAAATAATTAAGATTTTTTTTAGAGGAATGTTATGACAGCTCTCTATTTTAAGTTATTTTTTTAATTCCAGTGTATCCAGCCCTTTTATTTGACTCTTACTGTATTAAAAAAAAAAGACTTCTCTGGGAGTAGATATTAGATTTTTATTTCTTTAAAGTGTACTTTTTAGTATCATATTTAGAATTCTTGTCATAGTGGGGGATGTGTGTGCATTTAATGTATTTGATGTATATCATATTTGCACTGTGGTAATGTGTTTGGCTTAGAAGAAGTTCGTCAAGAATATAATTTGAGAATTCAGAAGTTTTTATATATGCTGAATTTGAAAAACAAATATATTTTTTAAATAAGATTTACAGGAATTATATTGGGAAAAGAAAGTGACCAAATCTTTAAACACTAAGATAATTAAAGTGGAAAAATGTCCTGGAAGGCAGCTATTGTGTCTTTTCCTGAAAATATCTTTATTCAGAAACTTGGAGTGCCTCAGTCCTAAAGGAAATCATTCTTTATTATATCTTGTTACATATTTTAAATATAAGAACTATTCCTTAAAATGAAGACATTTTGAATTTAATTATAAATCATAATATTTACGAATAATTAGCAGAAATTTTGGAATCATCACCAAGTATTAAAAGCATTCTGTTATTCCTGAGTGTTATGATTATTGCAAAAGGTCA
>NW_012149197.1:281017-298673 GCF_000956105.1 Propithecus coquereli
TTTATACATATATAAATATATCTGTCTATATACATACGGACAGATTTGTGAATTTAACTTTGCCTAAGGATCTTATGGATGATAGTTTTGACATAACTTACAGTAATCAATCCTAAAAGTATAACTCCTCTAGCAAATGTTATAAAAGAGCATGACTTTTCCAAAATTCCTTTCAAATTTTGTGTTATTAGCCAAGCCCTTTCTGAGGGCCCTTACAGCTCTGATTTCATTTCAGTGACCTAGAGGTTGACACATTTTAACAATAAAATAGGTTAGCTTTAGTTATTCATTTGATAATAAAAGCCTTTGGCATAGCCAAGAGATATGAAAAGTGATAATATATATCAATGTTCTTGCTGGATTTCAGATACCTCACAATTTTTTAGTGTTCTCCAAACCCAGCCCTTTACCCATAACCACGTCATATCCAGCTATGTATCCTATAAATAAATAGCATTGATCAAGACACAGTTATCATAATATTTTGGTTTAAGGGATGAATAAAGACTAAAGTTGCCTAGGGGCTCAGGTAACATGATTAACCATCCCTGTTTGCCTGGAACAGAGAGATGTAGCAACACATCGGACTTTGGTGATAAAACTGGCACAGTCTTGAGTAAAAAAGAAAGGTTGTTCTCTCTAGGAGTCTTTGTGTATGTATTAATACTGCTGCCATAACTTGAGTACATGCGTCGTTGGTCAGTTTTATAGTCAAAATAATAATTCCATAAAGATATCCACCTCGTAATTTCAAAAACATGTGAATATGTAACTATAAATGACAAAAAAGACTTTGCACATGAGACTAAGGATCTTGAGATGGGGAGAATATACTGGACTTTCCAAGTGGTGCAGAGTAATCACAAAGATCCTTATAAAAAAGAAACAGAATGGTCAGAGTCAGAAAAGCCATGATGACTATGAAAGTAGAGATTTTAAGATTCAAAGCTGCTGGCTCTGAAGGTGGAGGAAGACAGGATGATCTAAGGAACCAAGGTTGTCTCTAAAAGCTAGAAAAGAAAAAAGAAAAACAGATTGTCCCCTAGAGACTTCAGAAGGAAGTAGCCCTGAAGACAAAATGACTTTAGCCCGATGAAAACTGATTTTGGACTTATGACCTCCAGTGTTCTATGATAATAAATTTGTGCTATTTTAAGCCACCAAATGTGTGGTAATTTGTTACAGCAGTAATAAGAAGTTAAATAAAGTCCAATTCACTGAGGTTTGTGGTTATTTTTTGGACAGTCTCTATACTTTTAAAAGTCACTATTTCTTCATTTTTTTTTTTTTTTTTTTTTTGAGACAGAGTCTCACTTTGTTGCCCGGTCTGAGGTCTCGCTCTTGCTCAGGCTGGTCTCGAACTCCTGAGCTCAAACAATCCACCCGCCTCAGCCTCCCAGAGAGCTAGGATCACAGGCGTGAGCCACCGCACCCGGCCACTATTTCTTCATTTTATATATCTGATTAAAAATATATATTAGCTATTGATTACGAATATCTTACTTTGTGTCAAGAATTGTGCTAAGAGTTCTCTGCACTCCATTTCACTGTTCTTCATTTCAGTCATGGAATCTTATGTATGGGTGTGTATTTCTGGATTTCTTTTTCTGTTTTTTTCAAACTATCATAATTTATTACCAATATTAACTAAATTTCCTTTAATCACTCATTAATAAGAAAGCAATATAAAATATGTACATGCTGTGATATATGCATGTGATTTCAACCAGAATCCCTTCACGATTAACACCACTTATCTGTGACAATTCTGAGCATGATGAATGAGATACCTCATGGTTGCAGAGCATGGTGACATTTACTTGGTTAAAATACAATTCCCAACCTTCCTTCCTTGTTTCCTAACATTTTCTAACTTTCTGATCTAACCTATCAGAGACAGAGGGAATACTCCTATGTCATCAAAACCATGTAGCACCTTGGAATATGAGATCTATATTTAATTCCTGGTTCTAACACTGATGGCTTGGGTGATTTACTCAATGAATCTAATCATACTTTTTTTTATATCTATTAATATCTATTTATCTATCTGCCTACTGTCTATGTGAAATGAACGTTTTTCACTCCAATAAAACAATATGTGTTTTAGGTTGTTCAACATCATAAAGCATTTACAGTCTATATCTGTGTTTTTAGCAATAAATTGCTGTTTTGGGAATAAAAATACCTAACGAGTAAACAGAACTGAATACAAACTAATAGCTGGCAGTAATACTTTCAATATTTTTATTAAAGTGGTATTAAAATTAATACAAATCCATGCAATCTTATTATCATTTTTAAAAAATATTACTTAATAGAATGACAATAGGTCACCAGTCAAGGGTTCTCTCTAAACATTATTACCTAATGAATATCCTTTCAAATTTCGAGCACTTTATCTAATAGATTTCAAAGTATGAGATGATTTGTGAGATTTGAAGGTTAATTAGAATCCTTTCAGGGTACAAAAGTCTGCCAGCTTACCTGGGGAGTCCATCCTCCAGCCCTTTCCCAGAGGTGTTTATTATATAAGACTGAAGTGGTTTTGGTACTATCAACCTTATAATTCCAGACCATCTTGAAGATCAATTCTCTCTAATGACTGAGAAGTCTTTCTATACTAGTATACAGAAATGTTTTGATAGCCATCATTATATTGTCTTCCAAAGCCTTAAAACATTTCTTGTTTTCTCAAGTTCGAACCAAATAAGTTTTCCAACCATTTTTATGAAATGGTTGAAACAGCTGCCTACACATACTTTTGTGAGTCATGTGTTTCTTGTGGTTTTTCAAAAGTGCAGCAGGATTCTTTAAAAAATTAAGACAAAGAAAACTAAACTCAAGAGTATAGTGTAATGAAGCTATGATGCTGGGGTGTCATTCTTTTGGAAATGTTGGAGGGCTGCATGAGAAGTCAGATCCAGTGGGGAAAGGCATTAATATTAGGAAAAATAAGACAATTATCATTGGCTTTGCAGAATTACTAAAGAGAATGCTTTAATTTATTAGTTTATGTGATGACAAAATGTACTCAAACATCTGTGTATATAAACTGTGTGATCATAAACAGAGCCATGGAACTTTACTACAGGTAGAAAGTAAGTACTAGAAAAAGAGATTTTAAAGAGTATTTGTAATAACATTTACTAATCAATTATCAATATAGAAAATACAAAAAGTAATATTAGAATGAATATAATATATACAGTCATCAAAGCTGGATTAAATTTGTTCTCATATTTGAATCTTCAGTATTTCTTTGTAGAGTTTAGAAAGTGTTCTCTTTTCCTCACCCCTCACAAGCAAGGTTCATGGCTGACATCCGTATACCAAAAAATAGATTAAGAAGAGAAAAACAGAACAAATTTGTTTAACCAAAGTTTTACATGACATGGGAGCCTTCAGAAATGAAGATCCAAAGACCCAGAGACAACTGTGTATTTTCATGCTAGGTTTGATGAAGAACGGACAGTTGCGTAGAAGTAAGATTGGACAAAAAGGAGGTATGACCTAATGGCAATAAACTCGAGGTAACCCAGCAAGGCCTGATCTGATTCTTCTTCGCCTGTGTGCTGTGTGACAGTTCTTCCGTCTGGATATAGGGAAGGATACTGGTCCCATGACGGTCTTTAGGGGATGAGGGGGGGAGAAGGTCAGAGAAAAACCATCCTGTTTCTGTGGTTTTTCTCAATTTTCTTCAACTTAAAATACTCAGTATACCAAGGATATATTTTAGATTATAATATTTTGACTCCAACACCTTCGTTATGATGATATCTGCATATACAAGTTTTTGTTAGATTCTTAGACTTTATGTAAAGCATTTATGTTATTCAATCCTAAATAACTGTGAAACAACAGATTTCTTGTGCTTTAACTCAAATAATGGAGAGCAGGGTAGTCAGACATATTCAGCCCCCAATTTTCATGATAATTGATCATTTCAAGGCCTTTTATTGGTTTGGGTAGTTTTAGCTGAAATGATAGTATATGTCACTATTTTATTTATTTGTATTACATCCCAAAAAATGTAAGGGTAATGGATTTCAGGATTATTACAATCACTTAATAATTATATTGTTGGTGTTTTTCAGAGTCAGCTTCTCTGTTACTTTATGGAGCTTCCTCCTGGTGACTAGGACAGCTTTTAGCTGCTAGTACTCCCCAAATAATACACCATAGTAGGAAAGGCAGGCATAATCTCTCTGTTCTTTCCATCTTTTCACCGATCAGTTTTCAGGAACTTCCAGCATGTTTCACTTTGGATTCAGTCAGCCTGGATCAGGCCTAGTGTCCAGCCTGATGTCCTACAAGACAGTTGAGGAATTTCATAACTGTCTTTTCCGATCTACAGAAGGATGGAGTAGGTACTGCTGCAAGGAAGACTAAGTTGAGAATTGTTGATGTTTAGGTAACCAAAGAAGTCTAGCATGTGCTTGACTACTGAGGCCCCAAGGAAAAGACAAGTCTGTTTGAGGTTCTAGAAGCTCACTAACAAGGGCTCATTGCTGAGTTTGGCTGATACTTGGAATTGAGAGTAAATTTTTATAGACAGAACATATAATTGAAGATCAGTTGTAAGAATTGTAAAGGGTAGAAAAGGGAAAAAATTCTGAAAAAAATAACAGAAATATAAAAATGGTATGTCATTTTTGATAGAATTTATCAGTTACTTTCAAAAAGGAAAATTAGTAACATGTTAGAAAAATATAATTAAATGTGTGGGCATGTGTGAATCTACTAAGTTTTGACTATGTCATTTATTAGCTCTTTGATATTGAATAAATTATGTGACTCGATTTTAATCTCACTTATGAAATTAATGACATTAATATATGAGAATTAAAATGAGATAACATAAAAGGACATATATAACACAATTACTGACCCTTAGAAGGTCTCCTGAATATTTTTTATTTCATTACGTACCCCAACATCCACTTTATTTTTCTTAAAAATTCTTCATTAGCAAGGATTCAATAATTTGCAATTCATAATAATTTGAAAATGGCATACAGTGTAGTTTGTTATGAAAACCTGTGTTTGCTTAATCAAACAGAGTTGTAAACTTTCAGGTAGTATATTTGAAATATGAATTTTTCTCTCATATAAATCATTGAATTAGTGATTCACTGAAAATCATTCTTTCATCAATAAACATTGTCAGCATATAATAAGCAATATTCAGATGATCTTACATTTTTCATTAAACAAATGAATGTGTAGGGTGAAAAAGTATATATTTTCCTCACCCATCACAAAGTTCATGGTTAAGGCACCTATAATAAAAGACAGATTAACAAGAGAAAAGAGTACAAATTTATTTAATATAAATTTTATGTGACACAAAAGCCTTCAGAAATGTTTCCAAAGAAATCAGAGAAATAAGGAATCCTGTGTATTTTTTATGTAATTTTTGATGAAGAGTGGATAGTTGTGGGGAGATATGATTGGACAAAGAGAATATGACCAAATGGTAATAATTTGAGGGGATTTAGCAGGCCTGTTTATTCAGATTCTTCTTGGCATCTCTTGTTTCTTCAAGGATAAGAATATTCCTTTCCTCTGGGTAAAAGGAGGGTGGCCCTATAATGAGGTCTTATGACCTGCATTAGGAGAGAAGGGTGAGGGGAAGGTGAGAGTGGCCTCCCTGCTCCTGCTGTTTTCTCAATGCCAGGGTACCATTTTTTGGGGTAATGTGTCCTGAACGCCATCGACTAGAAGGTCATCTTCTTACAAGTAGACTTCTTGGGAATTTTATAATAATGTAAACATAATGCTATTGGTCTGCTATTTTTTAACTCAATTTTGAGTTGCCTTTGGTGCATATATTCATTCATACTTAGAAAGTTTGTTGAGTTAAATATAGGAAACCAATTAAAAGTTTCAAGTCGTTAATTACCATGAGATTATTAACCAGCAAAATGACTTTTGTGGTAAGCAAAACAATGCAAGCACATCACAAAGCACAAAAACCAGATATACAAAAAAGAGATAACAAAGAATGCTAATTTTTCTTATACGGACTTGAAAAATTTGGCAGTACTACAAGGTAGACATGATCCCTGCAGTATACTTTACAAATGTCAATGTTATTACCTTTTATTCATATTGAATAATGATGGATCTTTGCAGTCAATTTCCCATAACCCTCAGGATGTGATGTATGTGATGCATGTTATACATGGGCTACGGTCAAATTTCATTTCATAAATCAAGAGAATGTGCCTTTCAATGACACTAACAAAGTTTAAAGGTTAAATAAGTGCTTCATCTTCTAGACTATCAGGTCAAAACTGTATATTTTGGAAAATGTCTCTAAATATTGCTCCATTTCCATATTTTTAATAACAAATAATATGTTATCCCTCTTCAAATCTCTTGTTTCAGGTTGTAGTTGCATATTTACATGTAGACAGAATGATAAAGACGTGTTTTTACATGTAGATAGATATTCCCACAGTAATAAAGATCTTGATTTTATTTCATAATATTTAATCACAAAAATAGAACTAAAAACAAAGTGTAAAACACTCACTTCCACAACATACCTGGAATACTTGCTTTTAGGTTCCTAAATTATTACACATGATTTACTACATATCAATGAAAATATCAAACATTTAAAATGATCTGAATTTGTTTAACGAATGATTTAAGGTGCTATTCTTTTCTTTCTGTAGGATAAGTTGAAAGCTCTTTCAAATAAGTATGTAACAAATTTTCATATTTTTATATTATGGCATTTGTTGTAACTATAATTCTAAATCAAATTTAAGAATTTACAATATAGTTTCACTAGAAATCAAGTCAAGCCTTAACACCACTGTAACTTGGGGAAAAAAAAAAGTGCTTCCAGGACATCTCCGTGTCCTTTTCATTTTTGTCTATTTATAACAATCTCTTCTTCCCTTAATGACCTCCCTTATGCCATATTCCCATCGCTTCACAGCACCACTCACCTTATTTCAGCTTCTGGACTTTCCTTATCTTCCCTTCTCCTTCAATCCATATCTTACGCTCTCACATTGACTCATGGATTTATTTATTTATTTAGACTCACTTATGTGTGTGCTTAGTGTTCATTCCTATCCCTTACATAATTTGACCTTTTACATTGACCACTGAGACATTGTTTCTCAAACTGGTTGATTATAATAATATCTTAATGACAGGTAGCTATCAGGAATCCCTGTAAACTCAAAGCTTCTCACCAAAGGTACAGAATTATCTGAAATTCCCTGTTTTTACTTTTTAAATTTATGGTAAAATTAATATTTCACTCTCTGTTATGTGGCTTGCATAACAAAATTCTGACTTACTTAACTGCTAATTTCAAATACAGATTTTCTGAATGCCAGATTATTCTCTCATCTAAATACACATAAACTGACCTGAATTGGTATGAGGCATTTATTGTGTTCATTTATACAACGAAGATGAATATTATGTTTTATTGCATGCTTGCTTACATAGTACAGTAATCGATATATAGTGCATACATCAAATTAGCTTTTTGATATCCAAAAGTTTCTTAATTTGAAACACATTTGATCCTACAGATTTCTAACTATATACGTGGACCAGAACCAGTTATATTACATAATGACCCTTTCCTTTTATTTGCAAGTATAATTATGGCTTTGGAGTTTTTCCTGGTTAATTAGCTCATAGGTGGAGGTCAGAGTGAGGGCTAGGTTAATAACACCCTTTTTTGAGAAGAAATGATCTACATTTTGCAAGTGTATTATGAATGCAGGTGTTAACCCTTCTTTTCTAATATGGAGACTGAGAAACTCAAAGATGAAATAGCTTGCCTAACGTCATATCACCGGGTCACCACTGAATCACAGTGCAGTGATTATATTATTGCTTTTATCTCTCTCATCTCTAATCCCTGCAGTATTCTTCTCTGACAGAGAATTCTTAATCTCAGAAATGAATTCAAGCTGATATTAGTAGGTGACAATGGCTTCAGAAAACATCAACGTTTTATCAGCACCTTTCAGTTGTCTATAACATGGCAATATGACAAGGCCCAAGGAAGAGAGATATATTTTAAAATGTGATTCCATTGTTGGTACTTACAGAAGACGAGCAAGAAGACAAAATCAAATTCTTGTGTTTAGCGCAAATCAATGTAAAGTGATTTCAGGATGTTATCCTTTCTGGGGGAAAATTAATTATCAGATTAATTGATTGATTAGTATTGAGTAGTCTTGTATTTTCATATCTGTGTTAGAAGAGTTTTCATCAAGTTGAAGTAAAAGTTAAATTAAAGACAATAAGAAATGTCATAATAGTTCGAATCCATGATAAATACCAATCACGGGGAAGATGATTATAACATCCCAACTTAAGAATCGAAGGTATTGTTTTTTGCTTGCAAAGTGACCTGTATTTTTTCAAGTATATTTCCTTTAAATAAAAGAGTTAAAAATATAAATATCACATTTAAGCAATCTGCCAAGTACTCATGTATCATGTATACTGACATCCCATAAAAAAATGGAAATTTTTTTAAACAGCAGATAGCTCACATAGATGCTTCTAATCATATGGTTTATTGTAGTGTTTCACATTAATAAATGTTAGATTTGTACTTCATTGTCCTATATTACAAATATAACTAAATAATATTATATTTTACATTTCAAATATAACTAATTATAATAATATTAAATAATTAAAGTGGATTTATAAAACCACCTACAAATAAATTTTACAACTTTGTCTTAATCCATCCAGACTGCTATAACAAAAATACCATAAACTGGGTAGCTTATAAACAACAGAAATTATTTCTTACAGTTTGGGAGGCTGGGAAGTCCAAGATCAAGGTACCAGGAGATTCACTGTTTGTCGAAGGCCCACCTCCTGGTTCATAAAATGGCACCTGTTCATTGTGTCCTCACGAGGTGGAAGTGGCAAAGAGCTCCCTTGAGCCTCTTTTATAAGGGAACTAATTCCTTGCAGGGAACTCTGCCCTCCTGGCCTAATTACCTCCCCAAAGTGTCCACCTCTTAATATCATCACTTTGAGGGTTAGGATTTCAATGTATGAATTTTGGGGAGACACAAACATTCAGTTTATAACCATCATTATATACAAAAGGATGTATCATTTAAAACTTCATGTTTACAAACTGACATTCATTCTCAAGGGAAAAATTGTTTGAGAAGTTTTCTAGGCCAGGCGCGGTGGCTGACACCTGTAATCCTGGGAGGCTGAGGCAGGAGGATTGCTTGAGCTCGGGAGTTCGAGACCAGCCTGAGCAAAAGCGAGACCCTGTCTCTACTATAAATAGAAAGAAATTAGCCAAACAACTAAAAATAGAAAAAGTTAGCCGGGCATGGTGGCATGTGCCTGTAGTCCTGGCTACCCAGGAGGCTGAGGCAGGAGGATTGTTTGAGCCCAGGAGTTTGAGGTTGTTGTGAGCTAGGCTGATGCCACAGCACTCTAGCCCAGGCAAGAGAGTGAGACTCTGTCTCAAAAAAAAAAAGTTTTCTAATTTTTTTTTTATGTTGCTTCAATTTATTAAACGAACTCAATTTTAAAATAAATGGATACATGGAAAATAAAGCATTATCAAAGGATAATATATAGTCATGCATTACTTAACAATAGGGATACAGTCTGAAAAATACATCCTTAGGCCATTTTATCATTGTGGGAACATCATAGAGTACGCTTACACAAACCTAAATGGTATAACCTCCTATGCACCTAGGCTGTGTGGTATGGCCTATTGCTCTTTAGCTACATGTTACTATGCTAAATACTTTAGGCAATTGCAACATAACGGTAAGTATTTATGAATCAAAATATATCTAAACACAGAAAGGTACAGTGAAAACATGGTATAAAGATAAAAATGGTACACTTCTATAGGGCAGATTCATTATAATCTTATTATTGTCATATATGCCTTCCATCATTGACCAAAATGTCCGTATGTGGCACATGACTGTACTTGAATAGCTATTTGTCAATATTAAATATGTGAATTTTTTTATTTCTTTGTTTTTGCACACTTAGATTCAAAGCTCTTTTTAAAAAATTTATTTGGATAGATTTAGGGACACAATGCTTTTTGTTACATGGATGAATTATCCAGTGGTGAAGTCAGAGCTTTGAGTGTATCCATCACCTGAATGGTATACATTGTACCCAATAGATAATTTTTCATTCCTCACTATCCTCTCATCCTCCCCACTTCTTAGTTTCCAATGTGCATTATATACCTTTGTATGACCACGTATACTTTATACTACATTTTGTAAAATGTTCCCCTGGAGACTGGTTTTGAAACTTCACAGTTTTCCTGGTTTCCAAGTATTGAGGACTTTGTAGGTCATTCCCCAAAGAAGTTCTTTAGTGATGTTTTAAAGGAGGTGCTTTCCCAATGGGAAAATATTTGAGTTGTTGGAGCAGTTGGTGTTAATAAAATTAGGTTTGGTCCATAAAACTACCAAGTAGCCCTTGTCCATTGTGATTCAGTTCTGAATAGAGGAACTACATTTCCTGAAATGCAGAATGCATCCATCCCCGATAATCAAAGGTTCACAATTGCCATTTCTTACCCTCTACTTTATCTTGCTCACCCTTTAGTCAGGTTTCTCTTCCACCTGTGTATAGGTCCCTGAGGTCTTCTTGCCCAAAAGTCTGAGCACGAGCTAAAAAAGTGAACTATGCTCCTCTTATCAGTTTACCCTGGAAATTGGCTGACTGTAAAGCAAGATCCTTTTCCTGCCAGACCCACTGATCATTTCCCCCAGCTTACTCAGCTTCTTCTTAAAAATTTCTCTAATATTTGTTACCCCTCCTCATCACACAAAACGAAAGCTGTTTTTCATTTGATTTTGACACACCTGGAGACTTTTGAGATTGGAGTGTTCTCCCTACTGTTGTAGTCTTTCCTCTGAATCCGAATCTTCCTATCCATGTCCAAATTTATATTTATTTGGCACCACCGTGTAGTTTGAGTTAGGATGCCAAGAGAGGGGCAGAATAGGGCCAGCTGTTTGTTTCGACAAGGAATCCAAACCGATTTTCAGTGATGCGCCCTCTGCTGGTTTTCTCAGTCCCTTACCCACTACACACTCTTTCACTGGGTCTGGAGAGCTGGGGCAGGTACAGAATTGCCTGGGCTCCTTTCCATATTAGGACTCAGAGTAAAATTTCATTTAACAGTGAAAATTTGTGGAAAGTCTTAAACAAAACTGTGATGTTCTTTTATTGTGGCATCCTATATAATGGATAGAAAGATAAATGTGCCATCTCTATCCACCTATTGATCTCCATAAACAGAAGTGTTGGAGAGTAACAAAACAAAAACCACACAAAACAGTTTATGGCAAGCCTTCATTTATTAATTTGCCAGAAAAGAGAGATTCGCACCACCCTGCAGAGAGTTCAGAGATTCTCTCTGACTGTGTAGTGTAGGTGCTAGATATACAGACAAAACAGAGTTACTTTTATGTATGATAGATGTCACAACACATTTTTGATTGGCTACTGAAAAAAAATTGAAAACTCTTCCTTTTAACTGATAATTATTTTATCATAACGTTTGGGTAGGCATTAAACAGGGACTCAGTTCAAAACAAGTTCTAGAATGGATTAAGGCTCAAACAGACATATGAACATGTGAAGATTTAAGTAGAGAATTCCTTTACAAAGGTCAGTGATATGATTCTGAGAAACTAACCTCTACCAGAGTAGATGAAACACGTAGTGCTGCCAAATCATGGCAAAAGGTGGGTATTATGAACATATTGTGTTCATGGAGCCTTGGAATACCAGAATCCTGCATCGTGGGCATTCTCTACTTGCATGAAATCTTACATGGATATGTGTCTTTAGAAGAAAATAGGCCTAATAGAAGTCTAACAAACTGGAATTAAGTTCTTAAAAAGTGTCTCCAACCCTTAGACACAAACCTTCATATTATCATCTGTATTCATTTGCTAGGGCTGCCATAACCAAGTGCCACACACTGAGTGACTTACACAGTCTAAACTTATTGTCTCAAAGTTCTAGGCACTAAAATTCCAAAATCAAGATGTCAGCAATGTGGTTTTTTCTGAAGGGTGTAAAGTGTTGAGGAAATACAATTTAAAAACAAAAACAAAAAAACTCAAAAAACTCCCTTCCCAGAAAACTGCTCCACAAAGGTAGTAGAGAAGGAAAACAGTTTTCTTGTTAGATAAGCCTTAAACCAGAATGTGCAGCTCTCTCAAACAATCTACTGAGATTGCAAAGACAGAAAGAAATCTCATCCTTTCATATAGCCAACCAGAAAGGACTCATTATGTACATGTTCTGAAGAAAAACAATAACTAGTCCTCAAGTAAGAGGACTTGACAACATCAATTGACAACATAATTTATTCTAGATTCACCTGGTAATTGGAATAACCACCTGTGTTAGCTAATTGGCTTTATTCAAAGGAAAAACAAACTTCTCATATCCTTATGACAGAAAACAGTGTTGCAACTTGTAGCGAGGTGCCCACAGAAGTTAGGTATCTATCCTCCCACAGAAAATGGGAAATAAGGGTGTCATGTTTCTTGAGCTAGGGTCCCCACCCACCACTGGCAGACCAGTACCACCAGTCCGTGGCCTGTCAAGAACCAGGCTGCACAGCAGGAGATGAGCAGCCAGAAAGCAAGCAAAGCTTCATCTGTATTTACAGCTGCTCCGCCATCACCTGACCTCTGTCTGCCTCCTGCCAGATCAGCAGCATCATTCAATTCCCATAGGAGCAGAAACCCTACTATAAAGTGTGCATGTGCGGATATAGGTTGTGCTCTCCTTACGAGGAGAATCTAATGCCTGATGAGCTGACACGGAGCTGAGGTGGTGATTCCCTCCACCCCTCCACCCCCTACCCCATCCCCCTCCACCTCTGCCACCCCGATCCATGGAAAAATTGTCTTCCATGAAATATGAAACCGGTCCCTGGTGTCAAAAAGGTTGGGGACCACTGTTCTTAAGTATTACATTTTTGGAAGATGGCTCCCAGTTTCTTAAGAGAAACATTCCTGGGACATAAGCTGACAAAAGGCTTATTTAGTTTCTAAGAGATTTACATACATTTCAAAGAGACAAAGAAACAACTTAGGCTTGCAAATTTTGTAAAGTAAATTCTGTTAGAAAAGGGAGGGAGGGAGATAGGTCTCTATTTTTATTTTCAATAGGGAGAATTAAGCTTCTTGTTTTAAATATTTGTTTGTCCTTACAGTGGGAAAAATCCGTTTCAGTCCTCATTCTGTGGTTTACAGATGTCTGCCTTCTCGGTGTCTTGACAAAGATTCTCTTCGTGACCTAACTCTAGCCGAACTCCTTTGTCCCCTCTTATCTAGGCTTCAGGCTTGGTCTACAAAGACCTGAACAAACACTAACATAGCTTCCAGCCGCTCAAGGACAAAGCCCTAAAATGACCCTAGCTCCCCTTAAAGTGCCTGCCGGAGAAAACTCAAGGCTGACAAGAAAATGTACCATTTCTCTCAGTAAGGACTGGTGAAGATAGAGCTGCTATCTCCCCCTATCTGTGGGAGGATGGAATCCTAACTTTGATAATTGCCAGCTAGCCTACTGATCTGGCCTAATCGCATATACACTGATGAAACCTTTATATTTTTTCTCTTCCCCGATTCTACTATGCCCCTGCTTGCCTCCCTTCCTTCAAAACACCCATTCAACCTCTGTACAAATTGAAGTTAAGGTCAGTTCATGTTGGACTCTTTTCTCTCTTGGGATAATTATTACTGATTAAAATCTGTCCTGATCACTTTAACTAGTGTCTGGCTTTGTTTATCTTTGATAGTCTCTTCACATTGTCTTCCCTCTGTTTGTGCAAATCCCCCCTTTCTATAAGGACACCAGCTATATTGGATTAAAACATACCCTAATAACCTCATTTTAACTTGATTATCTCTGTAAAAAAAAAAAAAGTCCACCTCTAATTAGATCACATTCTGAGATCCTGGGCATTTGGACTCTGATATATATTTTTTTACGGGGGAGGGGGAGAGTTCAATCTGTAAGAACATCATACTACCACCTGCAGCGATAAGAGACTGAGGAAATTAGCATTCCCCAAAGACACAGCAGACACAGGTAGCTTGATGAAGTTCCAAGCAAGTAGGAAAAAGCTGCCCTTCTTCAGCTTACTTCTTCTGCCATACGTAGCAAAGGAGGACATTCAGTGAGAAGGAGGAAACAATGACACTGCTGTTTACAAAGAAGTTACACTTTTCACACTCCTGCTGCATGGAAGGAGGAATGGAAAGAGAAATTCTTGAACTTACAATTCATTGTGGTTTTATGAACTAGTAAAAGTAGCTCAATAAGAGATTTAAATGTAGAATTTGCACCTGATGCATGGAGAGATTTGTAATACTTTCTCTGGATGGCCTCAACATACCAAGTAAACACTTAAGTGATTAAATGTAAATTAAGAGTCTTAAAGCAATCTCCTCTCCCAGAGGCGTAGGAAAGCTCTTCTGCTCCAAGACAAGTAACTAATTGTCAGAGACTCATGTACTTGTAATTCTCTAAGAAAAATATTTTACTTATTAAGAGTATAAATCCCCTCCCTGTTTGATGAAACAAATAAGAGAAAAATACATCTACCCTTAAACACCAAATACCAAGAGTCTTGGATATTTGTAAAGCCTACAGATACATTTGTAGGGTAACTTTATTGAAATTTGCTATGGATCCCAGTCTCTGGTGGTTGAAAGAGTACCATGATGAAGTGGAAATACAGTTCTGTCAACTGAAATTTAATCCATGTCACCACTCGTAGAGTATCTGAACCTGAGTTTTTGTACCAAGTGTAGAAAACAAGAAAGGAGAATAGCCAAGTCTTCATTTCTTGCAGCCAATTGGGGGATTACATCAACCAGAAACATTTGTTTGAAGCAAATTGTCACAATAATTCCCTTCTTGTAAAATCTGGGACTTTAACTAGCAGATGCCTTTATGATGGGACAGACTTAAAGTAACGAAATTCCCACTGAAGACTTTAGGGGAATGTCGAAATCAGATATCAAGAAAAACTATGAACACAGTCGGAAACCAAAGTAAACATAAACAAGAGCAAGGGTCAGAGAATTGATAAATTAGAAGAAACAGATTTACAAGCACTAAATGCAAGTATTAATATATGAAAACCAAGAGCATAAGAATAGAAGTTAGCAGATCCAGAGCAAGCCAAAAATAATACTTAAAAGCGGTTATGTTGGTCAAAGTTTAAATGGAAAGAAATGTATATGTTCATAGTGGATATTTATTTATATTAAAAAAAAACTCAATATTTTCCTGCTGCTATGTTGTATATGGATGGATTACTAAATTTGAAATCTGGAGTAGAACATTAAAATAAAATAGCTTATTCTAAGTTAAAATCATTAAAATTATAAACCAATTTTATCCTTGAAAAATACTTTGGAATCTGATTTTATTAACAATGAGGTCCCAAATATCTCATATAAATAATAGAATTAGCAACATTAACATAATGCACTGTATAATTTGAATATTGTTGTTATTGTATAAAAGGCAAATATTATATTAAGGAAACTGCTTGCTCCATTTCAGATTCTGTATTCTAATGTATATTGGAGATATAAAATGATACAAAATATGTGCAAAATGCAAATTCAGGAAAGAAAAACTAATAAGCACTGAGGGGATGACACATTTTATTAAAATGACTAATTACATCAAAATGGTGCATTAGAGAAACTCAACGATATTATTTCATTTGACTCTTGAACA
The DNA here is from genome assembly GCF_000956105.1 of Propithecus coquereli. NCBI lineage: Eukaryota > Metazoa > Chordata > Mammalia > Primates > Indriidae > Propithecus > Propithecus coquereli. The sequence continues at coordinate 296,810 of NW_012149197.1, forward strand.
ACTTGGGAATTAGGAGTATTGACGCCCTACCACAGTCGAAAACCTGCATATAACTTTTGACTCCCCCCTAGATTAAATATCATAGCCTACTGTCAGTTGTCAGGAAGCCTTATAGCTAACAGAAACAGTTGATTAACACACATTTTGTATGTCATATGTATTACATACTGTATTCTTATAATAAAGCTAGCTAGAGAAAAGATAATGCTATTAAGAAAATCATAAGGAAGAGAAAATATATTTACTATTCATTAAGTGGAAGTTGATTATCATAAAGGTCTTCATCCTCATTATCTTTATCTTCAGTAGACTGAGGGGAAAAAGAAGAGGAGGGGTTGGTTTTGCTGTCTTAGGGGTGGCAAAGGCAGAAGAAAATCTGTGTATAAGTTGACCTGTGCAGTTCAAACTGTAGATGGAGCATAGAGTTTAGAATTGTTCACGAGGCAACTGTAGGTGGAGTATGCAGGAATAGGTTGTGGTTTCATGGTGTAATGGTTAGCATCCTGACCATGGTTAGCACTCTTAAATCCAGAGTACAATAAAATATGTTGGATGTTACCTATTTCAAATTGCTCCACAGGTATAATTTAAAACCAAACAAGAAATCTCCAAAATTCTATATAAAGAATAATTAACTATTGAAAACATAAATTAGATCTTGATTAATTTCTATGAATATCTGTGATTTATTATTAACAGGAAAAGTATGCCAAAGAATAATTTTATTCAATGATACATGCTCTGACTTTGCAACAGGTAAGTATTGAGAGATATATCTTCATGCTTATAAATGTACACACACATATGTATACATGCACATAGACACATGATTTTATTTATCTTAATTGCAGATGTATAAGTTAATTTCTAAATTGATCAAATATATAGAAAAATGAAACATAATCTAGTTTCAAATGGATGAGGCATTGATATCTGTTGGCCTTCACTTCCCTGCAGAGAATTTTTTAAAATGGTTTCTAAGGAAAGATAATGATGCCGTATCTCTGAGTGACTATTTCATCTTGAGAGAGCACAAGATTATAGTTTTTAAATGATAATGAGTTTGAATTAAGTTTTGGCATAATAATGAGTTTACACCATTTCACGCTTTGTCCTTGCTTCAATCTTTGTTTTGAAAAGAAGTGTAAGACTGTTAACAGTTGATATTATCAGAGCAAATAATGGTAATATAGACAACTTTTCTGAGAGATTTTGACAGAATGTGTACCATGGAAACAATCTCTCAGCAACAAAATTGTCCTAATTGGGACCTAATCCCCAGGTCTAAATCCTTTTTACTTATGCTTTCATGATTTTCTTTAAGCTATTTTAATTTCTCCACTAAGAAAACTCTAAAGATAAAAAATATAAACTGCATTAATACTGTATTCTATTTAATTTAGAAAATCAGATCAGAGAATCATGGCTTTGAATGTTCTCATAGAAATAATCAAGGGTAGCGCATTCATTTTAGATAAAAGGAAAGCAAGATCCAGGATACCAATGTGCATTGCCCAGGGCCATGTAGCTACTGACCGGCAGAGCCTCCGGGGAAATAGCATTCTCCCTATTCTTTGTCAGGGGCTATCTTATTTAGCCTGCAACAAATACAGAGTATAAATTGAAGAAATTATCCACATTATTAGAATGAAGTATACTTTTACACAGATTTCATTTATTTTTAAGACAAATTTGACTCTAGAAAATATACTTCCCTTATAAATCCTTTTCATTAATATTATGTTTAAAATTCATATTGATTACTTCTTGGAGAGCTGGTCTTAGAGGTATAAATAATTTAAACATTCTAAGAAATAACCTTTCAAAGGGGGTTCATTAAATGTAATAATATACATCTTTTTTT
>NW_012149197.1:298723-301796 GCF_000956105.1 Propithecus coquereli
ATATATTTACTCTCTATGGAATCATTTACATCAACATATACACTGTTTTTAAAATTTCCAAACTTCAAAAACTCTCTTTAGACTCTGAACACCAATTGATATAAACTTCATTGACTCCTCACACAGAATAAATTAGTTGCATTTTCATTTTTTAAACTTCTGATTTCCGTGTCCCTTTCTACTCTGAGCACACTTCAGCAATGATTCTATTCCTGTGATTCCATTGACACAGATCTTGTCAGGATCATTAGTAAACCCTGGATAGCCAACCTAACGGACAGTTTAAAGACCTCATCTTTCTCAACTGTAGGCAGCATTTGACAAAAATGATCATTATCTGATCCAGTCTCTTTACTCTCTAAATCCAGAAAAGTACTTCCTCAGTAACTTGCACTTTGATGTCTAGGAGACACTTCAAACTTAATGAGTACAAAATGAAACTCTTTGTAATTCTCCTATTAAAACTATACTTTCTGCAGTACACCAATCTCAATGAAAAGTCATTTCTACTCTTTTACTTGCTCATATCAAATCTACGGAATCATCTTTAAACCTTCTCCATCATATCTCATATCAGATACATCAATAATACTACTGGTTGTTTCACAAATTTTTTTCCCTTTTCTGACTATTTCTCACCACCTCCATTGCAGCCATTCATGTCTATGACACTGAATTTGATTCTTTAAAAACATGTCACATCATATCACCCAAGTGTGTTCAGAAAAAAATAATAGTGGCTAATTATTGTTTTTCCTCCAGTAAACAATTATTATTTCTTTATATTCTTCCGTAAAATCAAATGGTTCAATTTTATTCAGTGTTTTATGATAAAAATGAATAATTTTGAGTATCTATCATGTGCTTGGCATCACACTAAGTAATTTTTATAAAAAAATAAAGAAGATGCAATATCATTGACCAGAGAGAACAATCACCATGCAATTTCTGCACAGAAAAATAAGTGATATGATTGATGCTCTTTTAACTGTGTAATTTTGGACACTTGGTTACAGAATTGCCTCTGGCACCTTACATCTAAAAAAGAAAAAAATAATTAAAAACATGCTTTAGTTAGTTTAAAATCAGAATGCTTCCATAAATTTATAATAACTCCGTCTTTTAGTCTATGGAGTACTATTGCAGCTACTACAGCAGTATTTTTGTGGATTTCTGTTCAGTCATTCTTTCAAAAAGTATTTAATACAGACTTTTTATGAGCTGAGTTTTGAGTGTACATTATTGGGATGATTGTGAGCAAAATCACACAAGGTTCTTAACTATCTGAAATTTCAGTCTAATGGAAGAGACATCAATCAATCAAATCATCACAAAATTTACAAATACATGTAAAAATGCCATGGCTCTGATGAGGCGGTACGTGTCACTTTGAAAGGGTACGAGAGGAAGAGTTTATCCTTTTAAATAGATCAGGGAAATATTTCCTGAAAATATGACTTTTAACTTAAAATCGAAAGGGAAAGTACAACTTAATAAAGTAGAAAGATATGTGAGAGGGCAGAATGAACAATCATATCCCAGGCAGCGGATACAACGCAGTGTTTTTGAACAGAAGCAAGTTCCATTTGCAGAAAAAGGACAGAATGGAGAATGCATTTTGAGACAAAGCTGGAGAGGGCTATGGGGGCCAGATCCTCTATGTCCAGTTAAGGAGTTTAATAGCAATAGGAATGCATTGATTCGTGCTTTTACCTTTATTTTTAAGCATATGGAGTAACACAAATAAGAGTTGAACTTTGTAAAAAAATATTCCTGAATGTAGTATAAATAAAATGGTTTGGAAGAGGCCAAAGTATTTGGAGGGAATTAAAAGAACATTGCTGAACTCTAGGAATGATGCGTCTGTCTCTTGGAGTAAGAAGGTAGTTTTGCATGTGGAAAGAAATAGACAAGTTTAAATGAAATTTAGGAGAAAAATAATTGACAGAAGGTGATGATGGTTGGATAATTAAGACTGCAGGAGAGTGTGGTAGTATGGTTTCTGGCTTGTATAACTGGGTGGAATCAGTTGTCATTTACTAAGACAGGGGACGCCAGAAGATAACCACTTTTGGTTTGGTCTTGTTGAGCCTAATCTGTCTTTGAGCCAGGCAGTGGTTCAAGCTATTCAAGTAAAGAATTATATGTAAGAGCTGTTCTGGTTAGAAGTAAAGTTTTTTAAAAAGGTAATTTTGGCTGACAATCTATTAATAGAACTTTTTAAAATTGTGTTCATCTCAAGACAATTTAATGCAATCACATCTTAAAATCCACTCTCAATCATGACTTTTATGCAAATAAGTAAAACCTCTTTTATTCTGAAATTAGTGCTGATCTTCAATCTACTATTTATAGACATATTGAAATTTGAAATACAGTTTAATTGAATGAAAACAAATAGTGGTATCTAAACAGAATATTTCCATATACTTATGGATTCAAGTATATACCAAAATAAAGGCTATCATCCAAGACAAGGATGGTTGACTGATTTGCTTGATTAGTGAAGACTATGGCTCCAGAAGTAATAAAGGGCATTTTAAATTACTCCTAGTGGATTGTTAAAGACATTTCTGCTTATACCCTAGGTTTCTGGGTCCGTGGCAATGGTGAATTTTGGAATGTCTCTTAGTTATCATGCTGTGGGAATCATCTTGTATACGAAGCTTATAAGAACTTCAAATGATGTCTCTTAACTTAAGACTTCACCATTGCACACATAATCATTTGCTCCTTCAGTGAAAAATATAGAAAGAGAATATTATGTGACAAGCACCAGGCATATCACGAGCAAAACTTCTTACCTTTGAGGCACTTACAATCTACCAGAGTGAGACCACTATAAATTTACAATGTTAGAGAGTATTATAGGAGGAACAGAGGTTTGAGGATCAAGTAGTAACCCACTACAAAAGGATGTCCAATTCTACTTGCAGTTGAAGGTTAGTATTAAAAGAGTGAAAAGAAAAGGGCTCTTTCATCAGATAAAATTAAGTAAAGTTGATGACAGAGATGCATTCTCTTAGAGACCCATGTCACATCTTCTCCCCTCTTAAATCATTTAAAATTTCCT
>NW_012149197.1:305571-308096 GCF_000956105.1 Propithecus coquereli
TAAAAAAAAATGTATTAAATTCTTTGATTCCTAAGGAGGTCTCCAAGAAGTTTTAAAACTCCATTATTTTGCTTTTTCAAGTGGTACAAATCACAAGTCCTTAACCACATTTTTCTAAGAATATGCCTTCATCTTTAATTGTGTTATCATACATGCAGTCCTAGAGCCTTTTGTTTAATTCTCATGACTACATTTACCTAAGAACTGAAAAGAGCGCTATTGAACGCTGATGGGTAGAGCCATCTTCCAGTGCAGATCTAAGATTATATTGTACCAACTATTTAAATCTATATGTGGTGGGCCATAAGAAGTTAAAAAAGTTCTTTTATTCCAGTTCTACTTACCCCTACTCTAATAGCTTCTTTAATACTGGCAGTATCTATAATTAGGACTGTAGTGTGAGATAACCAGTAGTTTCACAGATAGAGGGGTAATTTTGTTTCCAGAGGGTGTGATTATCCTTTTTGCATTTTTTCAAAGAGCATTTTTTCAATTCAAATATAGATCCCTGGAACAAATACATAATGTTCCTACTGTGCAACAAGGGGTAAAATAATGGTGCTCCAAAAGTGAAGTTATAAACTGATCACATTTTACAATGTAGTGTCTGTTTTTCATTGATGTTTGTATTACAAGAAGTAAAGTAAAAGTAGAAGAGAAGAGAGATGTAAATGGCAGAAGAATCTTCAAAGAGTCAAATTTTAAAAAGTGAAAAAAAGAGTATAAAGGATATAGAGAGCTTATAAATTTTCTCAGTCAATACAACAAAGGTTTAATGGAATTAATCATTTTTACACATTGAATTTCAGAAGAAGGCATTGCAGAGACGGCCCTTTGAAAGCTCACGGAAAGTGGCTGAAGTCAATAAAGGAACAAAAGAACAATTTGAATGAAGATGGATCAGAAAGAAGAAAAAAAATTTCTAAAAAACCATCCTGAAACCATTTTATAAGCTCCCAATATCTTGACACACAATTGAAAAGCTACACATTTAGGATATTATCATGATATCTTGTAAAAATATGTATTGTGTGTGTATGTGTTATATATACCTACATCTAAAATGTGTAATGTTTAATATAATCACTTACAAATGTAAATATAAATTACTCACACTAAATTTTCTGCAACCACATTGTGTATTGGTTAAATCATATAACATGGTTTCATTGACTTACAGCAGGGACATATGTCAATAGAATTGAGGTAAGATGACCAAATCACCCCAAATGTTATTATAGTCTTTGTTGTCCATAGTGGTCATAGAGTAAACACTTTTGATGAATAGCAACTTAGTTTTAAGTTGAAAGCTTTATTATTATTTTGGCCCTGGTATTATTGATTAGATAAATGGATATGTATTTACCCTATTAGCTCTATAAAATGTAAGTTATTATTTTTAAACAATTATTTCATGTACACATATTGTCAGGCTGTCACTTTGAAAGACAAATGTGGAGTTTTATTGTAAACTTGATCCAAGTGTTTTGAACTCAGTAACTTTTACAGCTTGATTGATATAGCACTTAGTTCTAAGAATTCAAAAGAAGAAAATAAAAATTTCAGATGATATTATCAAGAGAAATGATCCAAATTCCTACAATTCCCTTTTGGGTGCTAATTGCCTAATATGTAGTAATACAAAGTTGTTTCTGGGTTTCTGCAAAAAGGACAAATTTAGATGAAATTGGAAATGATGCTATTAAGTTGACCTATGCAGAACTTATGCACACTTTGGGGAAAATTTTTCTTTCAGATGGATTTGAAGAAATCCTTTATCTTCTTAAATGAATACATTAGAAACCTTTACTTCAATAAATAGCCATAAAATTCTGTGAACCTCAAGGGCTCCTACCTTTGGTCCCCATTATCTTCCACTCTGAAACGTAATGGGCCAATCATTCCACCATGAACGTCTGATAAACTCACCACATGGGAAAAGAGTAAATTTTTTCCAATCAGATCCTGAAAAAATATGACTATAGCTTTTTGTGGTCAGAACAAAGCACCTCTCTCTTAGGTGTTGGAAAATAAGCTTGCCCTTGCCATAACCTGTAGATATTTTTCCTTCCTTCTAGTATGGTCTCACAGCAGAACTGAAAGCGAGGCAGTTCACAATCATCCACAGAACCATTCAGCTTGATAGTTTTAAGACTTGAGATAATTGTGTTTGATGGTTATATGCCTAGAGAGAGAGAAAACTGGATGGACATAATCTATCTTTTTATTTTGAGAATGTCATAACAATTGCTAGCACTAGAGAAATATATCACAAAGCTCTCTTCTGTGGCTTATATGAAATGCTAAATTCAATGGTATTTAAAGGTAGTCAAATAAAGTCATAGTTTTAAATGTTTTTGATGAATCACTGGGTTAAACAATGGTTTACATATGAGTTCATAGCACCAAAATTCAGACTCTATAATAGGTTAAAGTAGTATGAGAATATTTATTGACTATACAGGTAATGTTTTCTAAATTTGACCACAGAATCTTTATTCATAGTGAAAGATTAAAGATGGATA
>NW_012149197.1:308646-317285 GCF_000956105.1 Propithecus coquereli
TCATAAAAGTTTTTTTTCTTACAAAAGAAAAGGGATAGAAAGTGTCATGTAGAGAGAAAGATTTCACTGGGACCAGTGTAGGATTCTGAGAGGTGTCATTGAAATTTGGGAGACATGGTGGTTTGAGGTTTGTCAGAGAATAGCTATTACTTTGGGTACTGATTCACCAAAATTTTTCTCCTTATTCCTGGAGCTATATTTAGACTATAGTTTCAAAATTCTCTTACATGTGGCTATGTGTTTGCATTTTGATCACTTTAATATAGAGGAGAATTAGGTATAATACTTCCAACCTGTCCAAAAAAGTCCCCCATTCGATTATTCAATTCTCTCTCTCTCTCCTCCCACCCTCTTGCTTGCCCTCTTGCTAATTACATCTCTCTATTTCTGTCTCTTTCTCTATCTTTTTTTCTATCTCTGTCTCTTTCTATCTCTCTTTTGCCTGTAAGCCAAATGAAAAGGATGGTGAAATTACAAAATGGAGGGGCTCAGTTGTACTCTTGAATTCTTGTGTGGAAAATCACCTTCAGTATAACTACACTGAACTGTTGAATGAGCCCAAAATAAATTTTACTTAGCTTTCATTACAACCTTGGGATTTGAAGGTTATCTTCCCCTTATTTATTAATGGAGGATAATTTTGCCTAAGAAAGTGAAGGGAATAAGAGTTATACTGATGTGACTCTTTGAACAAGCTATTATGGAGAAAGATTCTGATTGTTCAGGAAGTAAAGTCTTAGACAACAAAGTTTCAAAGGTGTGTGTGTATATGTTTACATGCACAAGATGTGGGCCACACAAAAGAAAGAGCTGAGCTATTTTATAGCAGTATCTTTTTCAGGTGAAAACTTTCTTATCTCATCTTTCCTTTTTAATTTTTTGTGATCCAAACCTGGAAATATCAGACATATCAGCTACTAGGCAAGGGAGGAAAAACATCAAGAGACATGATATACTCAACTCCACAGCAAATGACTAACCCACAGGTGACTATGGCTTCAGTGGCTAGGGGTATTTGACATTAAAACAAGTCCAGAGTTTTAAAGTGTACTATCTGCTGTTTTTGCTCCCAAGTTATGTTTCTGACCTCAATATTCAGGAGCACCAACAAGACAATACCAATAATGCTCACCTTCCAGATTCTTGAGTCTCATTTTAGGTAATGCTGAAAATTTATATAAATAGTTCACATAGTACTTAGGATTAAAAGCACCTTTGATAATGAAAAAAATTCACAATTAAGATCTAACTGTAGGAAGCATCCACAGCAATTAAACTCTGCCCTTTTTCTAGCCTGGCAAATTTGCTAAATAATCTGTCTATATCAAAATCAGACCTGAATTAATATTTATGCATTAATAAATGTAGCATATATTACAAGAGAAAAAATGCTCTAAAATATTCAGCAGAGAAACTGGTTCGTATTCTTATATTTGAATAAATAATGCAGGCTGAGAGATAGCAGATTGAGTAGGGTACTATAATAGAAGCCTTGGTTGGATCTCAAGATAGAATTTGCAAAGTGTGAGGCATTTCACCTAAATGGCATGGGGATCCCAAGGACTAAATTTGGTAGATGTTCCTAAATTTAAAATTGCTCCTGTTCTATTTTTGTAGGACAGCTAATAGATAAGCTAAGTTCATTTTTTTCTTACAAATACATGATTTCTTTGGTACTATTATTTATATTCTTTTCAAATTAAAAGGCTTGATCTGAATTGTTTCATAATCATTTAGGGAGGGCACAGTTATGCTAAAGCTAGTCTGTAACAGAAAGATCCAACAATAATTTAGTTACTTAAAAAAGAGACATTTTCTTCTCTTTCATGTAATAATTCAAGGTCAGTGATATCATTCACTGATAATTTTGTTCTGTACGGCCTCCAGCTTCACAGTTTTGGTTGACATTTGAGGCCTGTTTACCTATCCATTGTAAACTATTATGATATATTTAACTTATTCACTATTTCCAGCTTTTAACTCTATCATTTAATGCATTTTCAAGGAAGTAGATTTGGGAAAATGACTAAAATTGGCAGTTTAGAAGCTAGACTAGCTCTCTGATAAAATATTTCTGGATTATTACATAGTGATTACATCTGTAGAATTTGGACATAGACTACCTGGGGGGAATAACTAGCTTTGTTATTTATTAACTGTGAGAACTTGAGCAAATATTTAATCTCTCTGTGCCTGTTTACTCATCTCAAAAATGTATGTAATAATAACATTAACGTCATTGGATTAAATCAATTAATAGATTTAAGGAACATAGAATAGTAGCAAAGCCACAGAAAATGCTCAATAAGTAGTATTGAATATTATCTGCTATGATAATAAGCACCTTTAGATGAGGTAAGGAATGAAGTAGGATGTTATTTTTTCTCTCTTTTTTTTTTTCACTGTTTTATTTCCAATACCCAAAATGCCTGGCATATATTAGGCACTGAAATATTTGTTGATTTAATAAAATTTAAGGTATTCCTCCAAAATATTCCTTCCTGGTATACCTGTTTGTTAATACAAATTACTCAATATTTAAAGTATGGTTTAATATAATTGATACAGCACAATGTTTGTGAACTAACATATTGGGATGAATCTGTCTAAATTCGAATGCTGGATCTGCCACTTCATAAGGTTTATTTAACCTTTCTGAGCCTCACTTATCTGATCAATAAGATAGAATTAACAAAAGTACGTCCTTTACCTGTTATTTGTACAATCAGGTAAGATGATATACCTAAAGTGCTTAGCATGATGCTTAGAAAAATGATAAACGTTATAGGTACTTTTATTATTACTATTACTATTGTTATTTACCATCTAAATAATCATTAAAAGTGTAGGATTGTTCTACACTGTAATTACATTAACATTCACTAGGCCTACTTTTACCCTTGTTGTTTGGCTTTCATTAACTTTTAAAATGCTTGTTTCCTCAGTAGATATGTTTCATAGCATTTTATATTCCATCTGCTCTCACTGGTATATGACTGCAATGAATGCCAGCTGGTGATTCATTCTAGTGATTTAGAGAAAGTGTTCTTTAGACATAAAATGAAGTAAACCATTCTCTCCATTATCAATTACTCATGTCTTTTTTTCTAAAAAGAGATATTAACAGGGTTGCCACTCAGTAACCTCTCAGAGGCATGGTATCCTCCAAATATCTTCTTCATTTAAATGAGTTATTTTTGCCATTGTGTCCCAGAATAGCAATATTTCTTTCAGGCATTGATTCACTGATCCTGTAAGCACAGTTGCTAAGAAAGGTCTTCACAGATTCTTTTCCACTTCTTGTACTTTCATTAATTCTTTCACTGTCAAAGGACAAGCCAGTGAACTTTGACTTTATTATCATTATTCAATGATTCTTTGTAGTGTAGACAATTCCTTTGGAAAGATTTGTCTCTCATTTAATTTTCTCTCTTCAGCATCATCTTCAACACCCTCTAACTTTCATGAGGTAAGGTAATTCTAATCTCTTCTACTCTTATTAAATATGGTTTATTTATCCCAAATATTTATTATTCAGATAACCAAAAAATATGTATTAACTGATTCTGGAGTGTAGGCAGCTGCTAAGAGCTAAGCATAAGTAAATAAGTAGTATTTGGTTTCTGTTCTCCTGGATCTAACACATTAGTAACAGAGATTGCTAAATTTGAATACAAAGCAGAAATGTAGCTGATGCTTTTAAAGGAAGTATTAGAGGAATCTAATGTATTAAATTCTGATAAATGAAAGAAAATATATACATCTCACCCAGGATGTTAATTGGGCTGACTTTTGAACTTCCTGAATGTCTTTTACTTAATTGTCAGTCACTGTAATTTAAAAGACAGTCTATTACCAAGAAATAGGAATCATTTCTTTTAAACACTTAAGCTTTTTCCTTCTCATATTTTCTACAGAAAGAGTGCCAAGATGAATGAAGTACAAAACCCCAGTAAATCATCTAAATATCACATTTCATGAGATTTTATTAACTCCCAGATTTTAGGAAGCCAATAATCATTATATTTCTGCAGGTTTATTAACAGTAAGAAGTTATTGCTATTAATGCTGAGGTCTGAAACGCCGCAAATGATCTTTTCTTGTTTTCAGCATAGTATTTTTTTTTGGACTTTGGAATAATTGTATAATTATAGTAGTTTGACCTTCAGAATGTTTTACAGCAGTAGACTTTTATACATGTTGGCTGTTTTTACACATTTTTTGATTAGTCAGAACGTTACTGCTATTAATACAGAAGTTTATAATTCCATCTCAGACATTTAGAATTGGGAATGAATTAAATTTCCAAATTTCTTATGAAAATTGTAAAGCATAAGATTTATACAGATTGTGTATTTTGGTAATATTATCCTTCAAAAATAATTTGAAATCATTTTCTCTTGAGATTATCTTTTGATTTATAGCTTACATGCTAATTTTTTTGAGGTCGCTACAGCAAATCACAGTCCTATAATATCATATTCAGGTTGTTTTCCTGACTACCTTGAGTTAGAAGAATGCTTACCGGGATTAGATCTTTTGGAAACAGTTGACACAGTTTTTCAGCTTGTTCAGAATCCCCTGGGAAGACAGAATCCACATCATTAGGTCAATTGAGTGATCTGCTGATTAAAGTTGGTTAAGTCAGTTACCTAGCACCTCATAAAGATGATGTTTTTCATAGGCACTGTGAGAATTTGATAGTATGTATTTTTTATGTTGCATTTTAAAATGTTCTCTTGAATCATTTAATTTACTCAGGTGTCTTATCAAAAATTTAATATTTGAAATTGTGCTATTCACACCAAAATTTGGCCATCTTAGCTTAGTAGGTGTATATGTTTATGTCAGACATTGAATTATGAAGAAACCTAATTGTCATCTTTGCTTACATAATCTCTAGCAGCATAATGCCTGGCTCTCACTAGATTCTGAAACATTTGGAAGTCAAACCCATTAAGACATTGTGTCCATATGAAAGGGTACAATTTAATATGGTAAAGATTTTAGTGTAATGGCCTTAACAATAATTTTTGTTTATTTGTAATTAAGTGCCTATTTTTCCCTGAAGCTACCTGTTGGAAGCTGATTAGAATATGATTAAGATACATGATCTTGTCGCATTAACATTAACTTACAAACATAGTTATATACAGATGCTCCTCAATTTGCAATGTGGTTACGTCCAGATAAAACTATAGCAAGTTGAAAATATTGTAAGTTGAAAATGCATTTAATAAAGTTAACACACTGAGTGTCATAGCTTAGCCTAGCCTACCTGAAACATGTTCAGAACAATTATTGATACATTAGCCTACAGTTGAGAAAAATCATCTGGAAACACCAGTACACTGTACAGTATGAGTTGCTTACCCTCATGATCACATGACTGACTGGGTGCTGTGGCTCTCAGCCACTGGCCAAAATCACAAGAGGGTATCACACTGCTTTCTACCGAATGCACATTGCTTTCACACCATCATAAAGTCAAAAAGTCAATTTGTACCATTGTAAGTGGGATACTGTCAGTATATGTTTGTGTATGTACATGCATATAGCAAAAATATAGATTTGATTTCTTTCCTACTGGAAATGTTATACTTGCTCCAAGGAAGTGATGAAGGAGTTTCACCAGGATTTTGATTCCAGGATTCATTTTACCCCCATGCAGCTGACAGAGGCACATTATGTATGTATACATGTGCCTATTTATCTTATTATAAACAGTTTCAGAATGGAAGATTTGTCCACTGGCTATGTATATTACTGATACCAGTGAAGATGGGGTCTTGACAGCTCCAAAAGTGGAAATGGTAAAAAATATATGTAATTTAAATAAGATAAGCAAGATAAACAAGGGAAGGGCATACATTCTCTTTTACTGTTTAATGTCTCCTTGGCTACCTGTTTTTCCTCCTATCAATATGCATTGTTAGACTTTGTATTCGTAAAGTACGTTTCTCTAGAAAGATGACAGATGCTATAAGACCACAAGAGAACTTTTATATGAGCATATCATTTCTCAAATTATTGTCATCTTGGTTCTCCGTGGATTAGAATTTAATTCATTTCTATAGATGATTCCCCTCTATTTGGGATTTAATTTTAAATTAAATTTTTATGAAGTAGTCTCTTTTTCCTCATGAATTAAAGAGAAATAGAATTCACTTTCTCCTTTTTATCTCAGAATAGACTTCTACTTCTATAGTACCTAAAAATACAACTACCCTATGAGATTTGTAACCTTTTTTTAGCTTGGGCTTTTCTTTTTGATCATTTGTATTTATTTATTGCTTTTCCTTTTGGACCCTGCAGAGAAATCTGTAAAAAGAGCTTTTCCATAAAAGATGAGCAGCATTTCCACTAAATCTTAAATTTACATACTTAATCCAAATTCAAAATTATTTTTGCTGCATATGCAGAAATTTAGCAAAAATAGATCCCTAACATAGTTAAGTACACATTTGTTTTTCTTCCGAAATATTATTTTACTTATTGGCTTCTGTTGCCTGGTGGCATGCATATTTATTCTTAAATGGAAGATGAATATAGTATTTAGAGAATAAATAGAATACATTTTTAAACTACTGAACATAAAAGCAAATCATGCTAATTAATTAATTTATCATGTATGAGCTAGCAGCAAGCAGTTTAGTTCTATTAGTTTCAACTGAATTAGAGCATATTTTTAAATAGAAATTCTTATGAATTCAGATCACTCTTACATTTAACATACATTTAAATTTAAATATCTTTTAACATTGTTTCTAAATTATTTTTTATTCAGTGAGCAAAAAACTAATAGCTATTGCATTGAAGTTTTAATGAATAAAAGTTGAGAATATTTAATAAAATTTCATGATAAGTATGAGAGTAGGTTAATAATGAAAAAATGCAGAATGCGATTTTTCATTATAGCTGGAAGGTTAAGGAATTAATTTTACAGACCATGAAATGGAAATAACTTCCCCACTATTTTATTAACCAATGCTTAGATCAGTATAATCAACTCTCATATTCAGAGCATGTCTCTTCTCATATTTAGTGGCACTATAGTGGCATTTCTATCAGTTCATTAGGTTAATATAATTCAATAAATAATATTCAAGTATGAACTAGATCATATTACATGATGATTTCTTGATAAGATGGCTTATTTCATTGAGCAAATACATCAACAATTCTGAAACTGAAGCAAGTATGATTTTGTTAGGTACATTTTTTACAAGCTACACAATTTTTAGCATGCTGCCATCAATATAGGAAGTGATCATTCACTAGGAAAATAGGGGGAATATTTAGAATACTGTAAGCTTCTCAAATAGAGCTTTCTCAATAAATAATGAATTGTGATTCAAAGAACTTTTTTCCATAAAAATTAAAATCTCTGTTTTCAAATACCTTCAGATAACATATATGAACCACATTCCACACCTTCAAAATATATTGTTATATAGACATAAACAATGACCAGATATCAATATATGGATTTCTGTTTAGCACAATATTATAGCACTTTTACCCTTGGTAATGTACAGAGCTTCCTATTATTGAAAAGTGGAATCAGGCCTCTAGCAAATATTTGCATTTTGACAAATTTAAAATCATGCTAAAGAAATGGGTGGATATACGTGTGGGGTAGAGGAAAGGACTGCCAAAATGCTTCTCTGCTTCACCCCTAGATTTGATTTCATGGGCTACTCCAGACACAAAAAAAAGCAAATCAAACAAAAAAACCCCACAACATTTTATTCAGATGACAGAGAAAAAAGTAGTGGGGTTAGTGTCACCATTGCCCATTTCTCTATTCTCTCATCCCCCAGAAAGAAGATTTTCTATGATCCTAGGTGGTTCTCTTTATGATGGATGCAGCTAATGACAGGCGTGATGTTCAACATTCTTTCTTCGAATTAGATTTAACAGCTGCTAAACCCCGTCTTCATTTGATTGCTCCACAGATTAATTCAAAAATGATCTTTCAAATTCTCAAAGCAAGAAAAGCAAGGTGTATGGTCTTGCCTCTAACCTTAAAGCTGTTAATATCTTGATCATAGTGCTTCCTACCTATCTTCAAGGTGTGAATACAAACTCATCAATTATTGCTTGTTTTTGTAGAAGACTAGAACTCGAATGTATTTTAGCTTTTAAGGAAAAGCGGACTCACATCTCTCCCTACACACACTCCAAATGGCTTATTTTACAAAACCACTTAATAATATACAAAACTCTGTGAGAATTTCCTCATCACAAGTTAATTTCTCTATCTAGGGAGAAATAACCAACAGAATTCCCCCATTGCACAGCATTTGAGTTTTACTGTCGTAATATTTTATTTGGACATTGTTGTCTTAACACTTAACAATGCTTATATAATTAGTAAAAAGTATTTGTTAACCCACTGGATGCTTCTCTAAAGCACAGATTATTATATATGTTGTTGGATAATGTTATACCTTTCAGTGAAAGTCCCCATTGTTCCATCCAAACTGTCTTTGATGTTCAGTCATTCAAAAATGACAATGAAGTGCTCACTGGCTGAGCTCAATATAAGTACACAATAAATCTTTGTTGTATGTGCTTTACTGAACTACTTGCTTTATACTACAGCAGAGATCATTGTTTTAATATATTACAGTTTT
>NW_012149197.1:318730-320540 GCF_000956105.1 Propithecus coquereli
CTAGGCTGATATCTAGAAGAGTTTTTCCAACATTTTCTTCTAGCATTCTTATGGTTTCAAGTCTTTTATCCATTTTGAATTAATTTTTGTGAGTAATGAGAGATATGGATCCTGTTTCATTCTTCTACATGTGGCTATCCAATTCTCCCAGCATCATTTATTGAATGGGGCTTCTTTTCCACAGTATATATTGTTGTCTGCTTTATGAAAGATCAGTTGGTTGTCTGTTGATGTTTTTATATCTAGATTCTCTGTTTTATTCCATTGCTTTATGTCTCTATTTTTGTGCCAATACCTTCTTTCTTAGACAATCTGCCAGCTGGTGTCTCTGGTCAGCCATCTTGCAATCAGAATCTATTATTCGATTTTAGATGGCTTCAAATGCAGGTATTATCCTTATGTAGAACTTCTTTCGTAATTTCAGATCCTTTGAGTTATAAGAAAAATATGCTATATTTTTTGGTTTTTCAAAACCCGAACTCCTATTGGATCTTTATTATTATTTTTCATTCTCAACAAATTGAATATGATTGATATTATCTGAGACAAATATCTAGTTTACAATTCCCAGCTCTATGCCACCATCCTTTCAGTTTCATAAATTATGAAGATCCAGTATAGTATACTGGTTAAAAGGAAAGCCTACTGAGTCAGATTGTCTTGAGTTTAAAACTTTGCTTCACATTTTACTAATTTGGTAAATTAGCAATTAGTCATTGGTAAATTTGGTAATTAGTAAAACCTGAAATAGGTTTCATTTCCCTTTTATATAAGATGAAGATAAGAATTATGCCTAAATGAAAGGCTTTTAAGAATTATATGAGTAACCTTTGTAAAATAATTAGAACAATGTCTATCACATATAAATATTCAATGAATGTTAATTTGGTTTCACCCTTTAATGCATGCTGTTATTCTCCTCTTCTATTTACCAAAATCCTTAGTCCTTTAATAAACAAATGTACATCACACTATAAAATCATGGACATATTCTATACTAATATGTCATATTTAACAAATAAAATGAAATTTTTGGTAATTTCATTATTAAGAGAATCATTAAGAAATATTTCTGAAAAATACTATGAAGATGAGGGATAAAGAGATAATGACAACATTTAGTTTTAAACTTTATAAAAGTTCCATTTATACTAATTGTTTTGGTTTAATCAAATTACTATTTTTAGATATTGAAAACTTGGCAATAATCTACGTGTTACAGTCAGCTGCAGAAACAGATGTATTCCCACCCACAGTTTGGTTTGGATGTTGAGACTTATGACTCCACATTAAAACCAGGAGTGTATGAAAATGTTAATAATTTACATAACTGAGGTCTCTGGGAAGAACAAGGGAGGCCTCTCAAGCATGTCCAAACTGTCTAGAGAGAAAGGAAAGGAGAACTATTTGGATTTTTATCAGGATTAGAGGGTTGAGCTGGTGATAGTTTACTTCTGTGTGTAGGACTTGTTAGGTTTGAATTTCCTCCCTGCGCCTAAGGAGGGAACACCTGGACTTTCCCAATTTAAGTGGGAATTGAGGGGAAGAGAATGAGGTGAGAATTAAAAGCTGTGAGCAGTCAATATCAAAAAATGGATTCAGACTCCTTGAAACACTGTGATGTTAAATTTTAGTAGAAAAATTGACCGAGTTTAATCAATTAGAAATAGTCTTTTGTAATGTTTCATTCAAAGATGTCTTTGATCAGTTTTTACTGAACATAGTAGTCCTTATTCAACTATTTTTAAACTATATAACACAATTGTGCAACAAAAAAATAATGAAGCCAACCAAAAAAACGAATCCTTTG
>NW_012149197.1:322610-326534 GCF_000956105.1 Propithecus coquereli
AAGTACAAGAACATAGTGGACTAAGAACTGTCCAATGACTGGGCTATTGTAAACGTAATTACAACCACAGGAGAGAAGGATATTTATTTTATTCCTTTTTTTGTGTGGGCTTATGTTTTGATTCTGACATTTATAATT
This sequence comes from Propithecus coquereli, assembly GCF_000956105.1. Taxonomy (NCBI): domain Eukaryota; kingdom Metazoa; phylum Chordata; class Mammalia; order Primates; family Indriidae; genus Propithecus; species Propithecus coquereli. The sequence continues at coordinate 322,749 of NW_012149197.1, forward strand.
GATGGGTCTGAAATCTAGTAAAATTCCATTACAATTTTCTTTTACAAAACTAAGATTTTTGAATAAAACTTTACTTGTGACTACATTGTTATAAATTTGAGTACAATTTTCCCAACTTTGTTGACATTTATTTTATTTTTAATCTCCTATGTATTCATAATATTTTACTAAATTACGAAAATTATCATACATAAATATTGAGCATTTTATTCACACATTTAGTAAATATTTCCTGCATGCCAGCAAGTTATAAGGCACCAGTCTAGGTACATGGGATAATCGAACGAATAAAACAAATGAAAGTTTTTGCCCAGTGGGCCCAAGCATTCTGTTAATAATAGAAGAAGACAGACAAAAAGTTAAATGACAAACACATTATATATTATGTTCAATGGCAATATTTGCTATGGAAAAAAATTCATTTTTTAAAATGTGCAAAGCAGAAATCGGTGTGTTGGGTTGCAAATTTAAATAGATGGTCCAACCTAGTACTTACTAAGAAAGTGGCATTTGAAGCAGGACTTGAAGGTAGACTCTTAACTTTGTGGGTATCCGGGGAAAGCTTGTTCCAAGCAAAGTGATCAGCCGGTTCAATGAGAAAATGCTTAGAAGTTTTGAGGAAAAACAAGGAACCCAGCCAGAATAATTGAATTGAAATCAGTTAGGGAAATAGAGGAGAATAGGCTCAAAGAGATATGGGAATCTGATCTGATATGTCCTTAGAAGCCTGACTCTGATAGGTCCTATGAGGGACTGATTCTAACTGAACAATTGATAAGCTTTGAACAGAGAAATGAGATGCTCAGATTTATCTAATTAAAAAAAGAAACATTCCCACTTTGTATTTTGGGTTAAAAATGGATGGAATAATGGCCAGGAAATATATTAAAAAATACTCAACATCTCTAATCATCAGGTAAATGCAAATCAAAACTGCAACGAAATATCACTTAACTCGAGTGAAAATGGCCTTTATCAAAAAGTCCCAAAATAACAAATGCTGGCGTGGATGTGGAGAGATAGGGACACTCTTACATTGCTGGTGGGACTGCAAATTAGACAACCCCTATGGAAAGTAATTTAGAGATATCTCAAAGAACTAAAAATAGAAATACAATTTGATCCAGCAATCCCGCTACAAGGTATCTACCCAAAGGAAAAAAAAGACATTCTATAATAAAGACATCTACATTCAAATGTTTAAGGCAACACAATTCACAACTGCAAAGATGTGGAAACAACCCAAGTGACCATCAATACATGGATTAATAAAATGTGGTATATGTATACCATGGAATACTACTCAACTACAAAAAACAGTAGTAACTAGCACCTCTTGCATTATCCTGGACAGAGCTGGTGTCCATCCTTTGAAGTGAAATATCACAAGAATGGAAAAACAAGCACCACATGTATTTGCCATCAAACTGATACTAACCAATCAACACTAAGGTGCTCACATGGAGGTAATATTCATCGGGTGCCAGTCAGGAGGGAGGGGTTGGTAGGGGTGGGTAAACTCACAACTAACGGGTGTGGAGCACACTGAATGGGAGAAGGGCACACTTGTAGCTCTGGCTTGGGCAAGGCCAAGGCATTATATGCAACCAAACTGTTTGTACTCCCATAATATTATGAAAATAAAAAAAAAAATCAATGGTAAAAGCACAGACTAGTGAGAACAAGCACTTAGAAGCACATTGCAATATTCGAGGTAAGAGTATTAGACCAGGATTGTAGCAGGAGATTTCATGAAAAGTCATTGTGTATCAGTTAAATTTTGAAGATACAGTTGGTAAAATTTTCTAAAATATTAGTTATGGAGGATAACAGAATGAGAAGAATGAAGGACAACTGCAAGGTTTATGACCTGGGCAATTAGAAGGATAGAGTAGGCATTAACTGAGATGGGGTAAGCTAAGAAAAGATATGTAAGGGAAAATTAGTACTTAGAATTCGGACATGTTATTTTTGAAATGTCTATCTGAGTAGAAATTTAGAATGGGTAGTTGGACACGTGTATGGGTTATTTAGAAAGACCTGAAGATGAGAGGTATAAATTTGAGGATTTTCAGTCTATATCTTAGATAAAGATATAGATGATATAGATGTAAATAGTATATAGCAACTGTGAGGATAATGAAGATCATCAAGGACCAGAATTTAAATAGAAAAAGAAAATTAGAAGGGCCTGGACCACTCCAAAAATATAAATTTAGAGAGGAAGAAAATGAACCAGTAAAGGAGACTGAGTAATGTAAAAGAATAACCAAAATAATGAAGACCCCTGGAAGCCAATTGTGATACTTATGCCAAGGTGTAAGGAAGGATTAACATCAACCACCAGCTAGGGTGAGATGTTGTTGTTTTTTTCGCTGTCGTTTGCTTGCTTTTATTGTTAATGCTTTTTTTTCCTCTTACTAAATTTGATATTTAAGTCATTGGAATCTGGTCAATATGCCTGTGAGCAGAATTGAATAGAATAATATCCAGGCTGTGTATTAAAATTCACATAATGTAGATAGGTTATTCACATTGAAAGAAATTCAGATATAAATTTAGACATACATTGTTCTGAAAATGATGGAAATTTCTAAATAAAACAATAAAATTGTTTTAATTATATTTGAGATAATGGTTACTCAACTGATTTTAATTTAATTCTATCTGAACTTTAAATAACAAAAGACAATTTATTTTGTTTGGAAAATAAGTACATGTTAGGAATAAAGTATTTTAAAAGTTTACCAACCTCACAGTTCATGAAAATCCAGTGATGGAAACTAACATTTCTGAGTATTTTATGTGCATTTAGTGAAATAAAACTATTCAAACCCAATATGGTAAATATTATTATGTCTTTTTTTTCCAAAAGAAATTCAATAATTTCTTTAGTTTGCCAGTAAGTAAATAATAAAATCTAATTCATCTGGCTCCTAAATGTATTTTTCCCTGTATAGAAATTTCATAGATTATTGGAAAATTATAGGAAGTAGTAGTATTACACAGATCTGGTAATTTCCTTGATTAAATTAGACACTCTGACTTGTAGCATGTAAATCAGGTTTATAAAAACAATCATATAATTGATAAATATGAAATCTGTTAGCTCTGTCTTTCTCATAAAGGCTCTAGTATATCAGCCAAAAGGGAGAACTTTGAAACTAACTTCATTATTTAATTGCCAAAAATGGTAGTCACATAGCATTTCTTGATCAAGTTTAAACATTTAATATGTCTTATTCTATCTAGTATCAATATGACACTCTCAGAACAATCATAGTCTACAACTTGTAGGTAGCTTGGTTTGTTGTGGTGCTCTTAGTATTTCAAGCATGCTAAGCCCAAATAAGCTATGTAACCACAAATTTCCCATCTCTTGCTCTACATAATTTCTTTTTTAAACAGTTATTATGTGCAATATAGGTCTCCTTAGAATTAGTTTACGTATTGTTACTTATTTTTCTAGCGATTATAGAATGAAGTGACTGTGAGAGGCCTTAGCAGATACCTCATTCATTTTCTGATGACCTCAATTCACTCTATATATCCTTCTCAAGTATTAGTATTTGTCTGACCTATACTAGAAGAGCTCTAGCAATGGAGACACTAATTACGGTCTAAACTAAAACTAAAACTTTCTAATCTGAAACTAAAACTAAAAACTTTCTGTTTCGTGGGCAATTCCAAGCACTAGAAAAAATTGAAAGAGTCCTTAATTGTCCAGTATGTTTTTTTTTCCTTTGCATAAAATTCGATCTTTAATATGTATTATCTGTTGGTGAT
>NW_012149197.1:326584-327140 GCF_000956105.1 Propithecus coquereli
ATAGTCTACAACTTGTAGGTAGCTTGGTTTGTTGTGGTGCTCTTAGTATTTCAAGCATGCTAAGCCCAAATAAGCTATGTAACCACAAATTTCCCCATCTCTTGCTCTACATAATTTCTTCTTTTTTAAACAGTTATTATGTGCAATATAGGTCTCCTTAGAATTAGTTTACGTATTGTTACTTATTTTTCTAGTGATTATAGAATGAAGTGACTGTGAGAGGCCTTACCAGATACTTCATTCATTTTCTGATGACCTCAATTCACTCTATATATCCCTCTCAAGTATTAGTATTTGACCTATACTAGAAGAGCTCTAGCAATGGAGACACTAAATACGGTCTAAACTAAAACTAAAACTTTCTAATCTGAAACTAAAACTAAAAACTTTCTGTTTCGTGGGCAATTCCAGGCACTAGAAAAAATTGAAAGAGTTCTTAATTGTCCAGTATGTTTTTTTTCCCTTTGCATAAAATTCGATCTTTAATATGTATTATCTATTGGTGATAAAGTTATTGAGTTAGGCTTAGTCTTCAAAAAATTTACAACATAGTAAT
>NW_012149197.1:328384-344220 GCF_000956105.1 Propithecus coquereli
CATTCCTATTTCATTAAGGATATATCTTTTTCATATTAATTTACAAAGCAGTTGCACAACTTTTATTTAATAGTAAAGGTGACTGAAAGTCAGTTAAGAAATCATTTATAAAGTTCTTATACCTAATAAAAGGCACAAAAGGCCTTTTCAATATTTGTATTGATTATTGATTTGATATACTTTCCTTCAGAGATTGTTAGGCAAGGAGGGTGAACTGGTTATTATTACTTTTATAAAAAAATCTATGTCATTCGTATTCATTCACGAAAACTTACTGATTAAGCAAACCCTTACTAAGACAACACCTATGTATTGTTTGTAATTTCGATTTTTGAAAAATTTCCTCCAAGGAAGAGAATGCAGGCCACTCAATCTAGTAACATAGACAGCACTTCCACTAATATAGATCAAGTCATACAATACTCTTAATCTCTGTCACTATCATCACCCCCATACATATCAGCAAGTTTTTTAAAACGAGGCCCCCAGTCACTGAGGTAATCATAATCTTGGTTACAATCAGCTGTGAGAGATTCCAAGGAACTGAGCGAATCTGCTATGGAATCATTCCCTTCATAGGCATATGTTGCCAGTGAATCGTAAGGAGGCGCGCTTGGGTCTGCATCGTTTTCTTTTAGTCTTCGATGGATAAAATCTTGTACATCGATATTTTCCCACAGAGGCACAGTCCTCCTTATCTGAAAAATAGTTTCAGGCATTACGTCCCGTCTAAGTTTACTGTCTTCTCTTGCTTCTGGATTCCTCAGAGTACCAATGTCGAAAGCTTGGGTATCTTCTTCCCCACCGCCTTCATCATTGTAGGTCACGATGTTGTCCCGAACATCGTCTTTTGAAATTATCAGAGGTTCCTTTTTTCTTTGCCGCTTCAAGGCAGCAAACAGCACGACTAAAACTAATAAAAAAAAAAAAAAAAAATGAGAAAATAGTGAGATTCCAGGATTCAGGATGAAATAGAGTACACTTCTGTGTGTGAAGTTCTCGTGGGGCAGGAGGTATTAAGATTGATTGAATAAAAAGAGTAACTATTCTATACAAAAACAGAGTGCCTCGGGCCAATGATTGGATACACTGCATTGGAAAAGGAGCAGATATAACAGTGTCATTAATTTACTTTCAAGACATACTCTCTTATAGGCCTCTGGCATTGAAAAAGCTTTGTTCAATTATTATTATCACATTTAGCCAACTGCAATTACCTGACACCTCATTCTTTCCAAATGTTGTTCATTTGTTTCAAATATAAAAATGCTGAAGCTCTAATCATTAATATCCTAAGAGAAACTGAGCACCAATTGAGTATTTTCTTAATGACTTACGGGAATTTGCACATTCCTCATACACAGTGCATACATACTTATGTATGCATTACATACAGATTCTGTGCCCACACACACATAAATAAATACATATGACCTACTGTTTTTATCCCTTCTCATATGTTTAACTAAATTCCTTTGCTGGCCTGAATTTGAAAGCTTGCTTAAAAATCTGAAATACAACTCTGAAAGCTACAATATAAGATTCAAGCTCAAATTCATATTTAACTTATACTCATCTTACATGACAGCTCAGATATTATCTTGTTAATGAGGACTTCCTTAATTTCACAGATGTATTTAAGCTTTGGACTGAGATGCCAATTGTATTCTCTCTGTTTGTTTTATTGTTTTTATTGTTGACATGTCTATGCTAGGAAGTTAACTGTGAACTTTCCCATATATAGTATACTTTCTTATATCTTGTTAGTGTACTGGAATTCAAATTATTATACATATGTTTGTCAGTAAACCATTTCCTAATAAACAAATGTTGCAATTAATGAAATACATTTAAAACAAAACCAGAAAAACATGTGAGTTCCAAAATATAAATCTTCTGTTGAAAATGGGCCAAGTCTCTAATTTTATATGTAAGAAATGTAAACATTAAATCAAGAAAATTTCTTCAAGACACACTTGAACATTACCAGGGAGAAATCAAAACAAGGTTTTTTTACTTTAGGGCATTTACATGTTTGTCAATATTATTTATGTTTCATAGAAAATAAGAAAATGTTAGCTCAAAAATTTATTATTCATTTTTCTCAATTTTTATATCAAGATTTCACAAAGTAAACTCATTTACATTGAGACTACACTTCAACATGGCCCGTAAGGCCCCTATAACTATACTAAAGGCATGTCCAATGATGTTTTCATATTGGCCAGCACACTTTCCTCAGCTTTTCCTAACTGATAGAAATATATTTACAAAGATGATTAAAGGCCTCTTCATTTAGCCTCCACAAAATGGGCTTTGGGTGATGAGCTATATTTAGGATCATCTTGAAGACATATTTAAAACACTATTCAGTAAAAGTGACACATATCTGTACATTCTTCTATTAAAGGAAGAGCAAAAGATTAAGTCCAACATCTACAAAATTTTAGGCATGAACTATAAAAAAGGGTTCTTTATAAATTTAATATTAAATGAATTAATTTATAAATTCTCTACTTTTTATAAATAAACTGACAACCCTCACATTATTTTAAGGGGTCCTTAGCTATACACATTTACTAACTTCCACAAATGGACCTTGGAACCTGTTCTGAGTTTTTTCTCTTCTGCGAGGTCAAAATTACTTGATCATGTCCTAGATTGAGATTATTAATCTGAGATTTGTGAATAGAATTCAGAAAGTCTATGATAAGAAATGGAAAAAAGTGCAACCTTATTTTCGCTAATCTGTAACTTGTATTTAGCATTTCTTTCAATTATGAATATCAGTATAAACTATGGTGATATTGACAATATGTGTGATGATTAAACCAATGGAAATTTTTATTTTATATTGCATTACAGTTTGATAGATATTGCAAACCATCTTTATATTTGTACTAGAACATGAAATGCATGACTTAATAAGCAAACACATTTTGCTTTTTGTTTCTGGTTCAATTTGTATAAATATATTTCCTTTCTGGCTTATATATTTTACTCATAAATTTAAATTGTTATTCTGAATAAGTCACTAGCCTCATCACACTGCCAAAGGTATCCCTGGGAACCAAAATGCTTAAAAAGCACTTGACATGGGTTTTAATCTGCCATAGATATAAACTAAAAATTGCATTTCTTTGAAATGTATTAAGGTGCATGTAAAATATTAAATATTCCTGTTCATGCTATATTATCTTGTGCATAGCAAATTCTCTTAACTATAGAAATGCTATAACTATGTCAAGCCATTACTATAAAGACTTGAAATAATAGCAAGAATGCTTTAGTGACTTTGATAATCAAACCTTCCAAGTTAGAACAAATTTTAACTAAAATATTAATAACAGAAAATCACTCCACATTCAGCCAATAAATTGGGAAGAAGAAAAAAGAGAAATGTGTGCCTTCTATATTACACAGAAAGAAAGATATTTTCAGAATAAAAGGCAAAACTTATTAGGATTTATGTGTAGAGAAAATTGTTATTGAATTGAGTTTGACAATATCTAAACTTATTTGGGAGGATGCTTTTGTTTCCTTAGGCATGCATTAATATCTGTGTATGTATGTGTGTGTGTGTGAGTGTGTGTGTGTTACATCAATATAGAACTTTTTAAAACTAAATTGCAATGTACATATTTTCATGTTGTTCTAAATTAGGAAAGGAGAACTGTCTGAGCAAGTAAAGCATATGAAATCTGTAGCACTTAGCTAAAAGGGTAAGCAAAATTTTAATCTCCATAGGAATACAAAAATATTTTAGAGGAGTTGAACTCTCTAGTGGCAGGTGGAGGTGGGGACTGCTGAAGGTGATGGTGGTAGTGTGTATGTTCGAAACCTCTCTGAGAAAATGTTTTCCTAAATAGTTGGATCATCTTAAGTGAGACAAATGTTTTTCCCTCACTTTCATCAATCCCCCACCGAAGTCCTGCAAGGATATCTGGCCAAAGGGATTTCATCCAGATAGCTGAAAGGATTTGCAGTGAAAAGAAGCCAGCACATATGAGCATCAGAACATAAATTTGGCTAGCTCTCCTGCCCTAAGCATAAGCATTTTGGATGAATGTATCACGGAACCAATTTTTTTGAAATGTTTTACAGTGGAACAACTGTTTAATTGAATTAAATTGTTGTCCTGTTAGTACATGCTCAAATAAAACATTTGCTTTTGGAAACATGACTTTAGTTAGCAAATGTTGGAGGGCTAGGTATGATATGATCACAGTGCCATAGTGATATTTTTAAAAAGTGAATTTAACTTTATAACTTGGTATATTACATCTATATATAATAAATTATATGGGAAAAAATGTTTTAGTTATTGTCACAACTTTCATGCATTTTTAAATTACGTATCTGATATATATAATGTAGTATATGTCGGTACTATTATTTGTAAAAGTAAAGTAGTTTTTGGATTTTAAAAGGAGAATTCTAAAGTAGAATGATGTGAGTTGAAATGCTAACTAAAACACTTTCTAAATGAATGACTTTGGGCAAGTTATTTAGCCTTATTGTAGAAGAAAAGTGTTTATCATATAGAATTGATATAAAGATTAAATACGTTATTAAATCAAATGTCCTTAGAACAGTGACCATGGTTAGTCAAAGATATAATAGCTCATGGTATAAAATATATTTAGAAATATGTATATTGCACATGTTGTATTTTTGTTTTTTGTCTCTGGAAAACTAGAGCTATCCCCACACAAAAAAATTCAAAGTTTTTTTTCCTAATTGAAAGAACCATTTTTAACAAAAAGTGATAATTTTCAATCTTTAACTATAGAGAAGGGTGGCGTTGAGTGCACGATCCCTGGGCAATGAGGGAGAGAATGTTGATAGAAGAGCGTTCAGAGGGGCAGCGCTTACTAAGCAGTATGAGGACACAGAGCAGGATCGCGATGAGAGCTCCTGTGCTCAGGCCAGCCGAGAGGATGAGGGCCTCTGCCGTGCAGGACTGCATGTTGCCTTGATTATCGCAGGCACACACACGGATGGTGAGCGTGCCAGTGCTGCTTTGAATCGGATAATCATTGTCAAAGATTAAAATCGGCAGTAGATAGGTGCTCATTTTGTTGCGACTGTATCCGTCTTTTCGAGTCATGATTCCTGCTGTATTATCTGGGGGGAAAAAGTTTTTAAAAAAGTCACATTTCTTTTTAATTTTGCATCTTAAGTTCTTACAACTTTTAGTTTTAGAATGTTCTAAATGTTCTATACCTTTATTGTCTACAATGGTAAAGTTTGGATTGAGAGGAAATTCTGGCACTGGTTCAAAGAAGAATTTGTGACCCCGGGGAGGGTCATCCTTATCCATGACGCTGACAGTCTGAATCAGCTGAAACCAAAATTAATGAATTAATTAGAACCAAAAGCAACTCTCTTTTTTTTAATTAATTAAAACAACTCGTTTTTACAAAACATTTTAAAGCTGTATGTCTGTGCTTTAAATGTATCAGTAAAATTAAAGAAATGAAAAATACCATTTTAGAAAATTATGCCAATATTTTTATGGTTTTGTCTTAAGTAACTTATTTAATTAAGAATGAAAAAATCAAATATTAGTTTACAGGGCATCTCAATGCCTCATTGTCTGATTCCTGTCCACCTCAAAGAAAAATTTGATCACTCTAACAACTATACTCCTTTGCCTTTGTTCTAAGGCACTAGTCAGTTTTGTTATTAATTGGTTACCAATCTGTCTCCATGAGAAAATAATTTCTTGGAAGAGAAGATCATAAAAGATGAATTTTTAAAAACAATGATGCTTAGCCCAAGCATTCTTATACATTAAGGATACTATTAATATAGTTTTGGAAAATTATACTTTATCATGCACTATCAGAAAGAAAAATATTTTATGGGCACCATTACTATAGTTATTTTACATGTTTTATTCAAATTGGTTGCTTTTCTTTCAATTAATGGTATTTGCAAAGATGGATACACAAATAAATTCTTCTAAGGTTTCGTAAAATCAGTGTTGAAGTTTCAAAATTAGAGCCCCGTTGGCTGAGCTCAGTGTAGGTCAGAAGTGTAGCATAGTGGAAGATGGAGCAGCAAATAGCAAGTTGGGCAGAAAAAATTTCATTGAGCATTTTATAGTGGAAAAAGCACTAAACTACTAGACATGGGAGTGTCTGCCATCTGTGTGATTTGAAATCAGTCATTTAATTACTCTCACTTTTAGCTTTCTCTTCTTCAAAAATAAATAGTCGCACCACTTCCAGGTATTATAGTCCAACATTCTATGCTAAGTGATTACTGGAATTTCATAGTAGCTTAATTTATCCATTGTTTTAGTTATTATGAGCCTTCTATAATCATACTAACCTGCCTACTTACTAGTAAATATTTTGTCCACTTTATTTTGATATTAACTATACTTTCATTCATTTTATTGACAGAATGACATGTAACTGTACGTACAGTGGTTCTGATAGTGCATGACAATTAATACAAACTTAATAAATTTTCTCTTTAGAAAATCGGAGCATAACACAAGAAAAGTATATAACTTAATATTCTTTCTGAATCTCCTGATCTTCAATAGCAATAACAAATCTAATTTTTAGTAATGTTTTAAATCATAACAAAATGGTCCTTTTATTGCATGATTCTTGAGTTCTTGAAATGATTAGATGGGCCTTGTATAAACATAGTTTAAGAAGGTATACAAAACAGTAGCTTAAAATATATTTTATTTATAAGTTTGTTAATTTGTACGAGATAATAATAGCATATTTTAAAATAATTACAACTAGTTAATATCTACTGCACTTTGTCATCAAATATTAGCACATAAAATATCAATAACTCACATAAATCAATAAAAGACAAGCATATTAACAGGTAAATGACTAAGTAATATCTATAGGCTATTCATTGTACGTTGACTTGTGTCTCCTCAAAAGATATATCGACATCCTAAATCCTAGTACCTGTGAATGTGACTGTATTTGGAAATAGGCTTTTTGCAAATGTAATCAAGTTACAATGAGATCATTTTGGATTAGGGAGTGTTCTAATTCTATGACTGGAATCTTCATAAGAAGAGGTAAATTTGGACACAGAAACAGATACAAGAAGAACGCCATGCTATGATGGAGGCAGAGACTGGAGTAATTGTGGTCCATAATCCAAGGAATGCCAAGAATTGCCAGCAACCACATGAAGGTAGGAAGGTGCAATGAAGGATCCTCTTCTAGAACCTTCAGAGAGAACATAGCCCTGCTGACATATTGACTTTAGACCTCTGGCCTGTAGAACTGTGAGGAAAAGAAATCTGCATTTTAAGTCATATAGTTTGTGGTAATTTGTCATGCCAGCTCAGGAAACTAATAACAACTATGAATATTTAAAGGAAAAAAAGCCACACTCTTATGAAAAAAATGGTCAACTTCAATGGGTGTGAAGCAATTCACACTAAAACTATTATGAGATATTTACACATTGGCAAACATTTAAAATCTAGAGCCAACCAAGTAAATAGGCAATTGTACATATTTGGCGGGAATGTCTCTTAAATATGATACATTTGGAGAATTATTTGGCAGTATCTATTAGTATTTATAGATAACATTTAATTATTTCTATTTTAAGGATTATATCAAAGGAAAATAATGCCAGGTAGTAAACAAACATAATATACTATAATGATCTTGTAGTTTTGCCTGCTAGAAAAACATTTTGTTGATAAATCAAATGGTCATTAATAGGGAAGTAGTTGAATAAGTTAATTAATGTGTAGCTATGCTATGAAAATTAAGCATCAAATTAAGAATAATCACATACTGAACTCGGAATATGCCTATTACCTGTTGTAAAGTGAAAAAGAAAAACAATTTTTTTTTTAATTTCAGCATATTATGGGAGTACATATGATTAAGTTACATATGATGCCCTTGCCATGTAATGATTTTATGTTGCTAAAAAGAAAATAAATACTAAGTTGTATTTTTGTGTATGTAGGTGGAATGTGATATGTATCTCCGTTTTAGTCAGCTGGGCTGCCAGAACAAAATCCCACAGACCAGGTGGCTTAAACAACAGAAATGCATTTTCTCACAGTTCTGGAGGCTGGAAGGCCTAGATCAAGGTGCCAGCATGGTCAGCTATCTGCGAAGGCTCTCTTTCTGGCCTGCAAATTGCGGCCTTCTCTCTGAGTGTTCTCACATGGCATTTCCTCAGTTCATGAACTCGTGGGGAGAGAGAGAGAGAGTGAGAGAGAGAAACACACAGAGAGAAACAGACAGAAAGCGCATGAGCTCTTAGGTATGTCTTTTTAGAACATTAATCCTATCTGATTAGGCTCTTTCCCCCTTAAGGTCTCACTTAGCCTTAATTACTTCCTTAGGAGACCCCATCTCCAAATACAACCACAGTCAGGGTTAGATCTTCAGTGTAGGAGGGACACAAACGTTCAGTCCCAAGTCTTTACTGGAATAGAAGACAGACTGTATTTAACTCTATTTTCTACAATTAAAAAGACATGATGGAGTTATAGATGATTCTTAACATCTGCCTACTTTTTCCTTAAAGAAATATTTATATAACTGATTAAATTACTTTCAGTAAAATTTGTGTAGTTACTGTTGTTGGAAAATATATTTTTGTCAAAAATGAACATATTCTGCATTTGTTTAAAATTAATGTGTATACATCTGAAAAATTACTTTGTAAAGAGACATGCTAACTCTTTTAGAAATCTTTTTTTAAAATTTCAATGACAAGAAAATTTAAAAATCACAAAGAAAATATTACTTATATCAAAACAAATTTTCCTAAATTATTAAAAGTGGCAAAATGTAATTGAGAAAAAGGTTATTATGATTTTCTTTATATTAACATAGAACAATTTAATTTTCATATTCATGTTTTATTTAATAATGTACTTCCATTCTATTTAGGGACTGTGCCTCAGCATCAGCATAATTATGAATCCAGGCAAGAGCTTTTTACTTATGTGATATTCATTATATATTTGATACCTAAATTAAAGCAGATAATTTTTGCTATTATATCAATTTTAAAATAATCTTTATAAGATCACTGTGAGTTTTTTATTAAGGGGAAATGAATAGGTGACAAGAAGTATTGAAAATAGTTTTCACAAGAAAGTATACAAATAAAGTGATGCAATGCCATTTGCCTTTGTAAAGAGAAATTTAAAAAAAAAAAACTTATAATAATTTTATTTACCTGACCAGGTTTTGCATTTTCACAAACAAATGTTTCATAGTACATGGCAAATTCCGGAGCGTGGTCATTTATATCTAGAATTCTGATGAAGACAGAAATATGACTACTTTGTTTTGGGTTATCTGCAACGAGAACATGTAAGATTTTAGTCTCATTTACAGAGAAGCAGTGAAACCACTCGCTCTATTTGTAGCTCAGCAACACATCATTTTTGCAGTGTTCATTTTCTCAATTGGATTGCTGATGAATATCTCAGCTCTCTTACATGGTCTAATGAAAGACACAATGAAATTGAGGAAAATATGACTGAGAATGAAATATTATTTGTACTAGATAATTTTCTTAGACTATTTTTATGAAGTTAAATTGTATTTCTATCATATAATAAGGTGTAAAAAATCATGTTTAAGATTAATAATGATTCGATAATCCTTGACATAATTTAAAAATGTTTTGCCATTCTAAATCATTTCTCTAAGATCTTTCTAATGAAACAATCATTCCACTCAAGGAAGAGTCTACTTCATGTTATTATTTTACCTCTTTGGTGAAAGAGAGTGTGTTCAGATGGATGTAATTGCAACTTACTTATTTCTGTGGCTGTTACAGTGATGTTGTGCCAAGGGGATGATTCCCGGTCGAGGGGCTTCAAAGTGAAAATAGAGCCATTTTCTGAGTTGATACTGAAAATGCGGTCCATATCAGTATGCCGATCAACCGAGTATCTGGCAGAAAAGAGACTCATAATCTAGACATTGTTTTAAGATTATTAATTCTTCTACTGTTTCTTTAAATTATAGACAATTTCCACAATGATAAGACAAAGATATGAAATTTAAAATCCTGGTAACTTTCTTGAATTTTTATTAATATTTCATAAAATTGACATTTAAACAATTTGATATGTTTGGCTGCTTCTATTATTATTATTCTATGATTATGTGTACTCTAGAGTCATTATTTATACTACTGAATCCTTGTGGCAGGTTTTAAGTGAGTTTTTAAGTGATATGTGGTTCATTTATCCTATCGTATGCCTATTGCAGTGCTTGAGACATATTAAACAGTCATGTTAAGTTTGACAGAGTCAATAGCAATGAATAATAAATTCAAAGTATGTTTAAAAAAAACGACAGAACTGTGTTCATAGACACAGTTATGAGTATGAGTGAATATAGAGTAAATTATTGAAAAATGTATTGATTGCACTTGAATGGCTTTCTATTCAAGAGACATGTCAGCTGAACCAAGATCTTCCTCCAATTTTTTCTCCAACATATTCCAAATAAAAATGAAATGCCATATTATCACATATTTCTGTGATTTCTCATCAGGCTTGGATAAGGAAGATGTCACCATAAGTAGCTTTGTATCATTCTGTGTTTGGCAAAATAATGTTTTCCTTCCCAAAGATGTCCGTACCTGAGTCCCCAGAACCTGTGATTATGTTACTTACATGGAAAAAGTAACTTTGCAGGTTTGATTAAGAAAGCATTACATCAAAGTGATAGCTGCACTAGTATTTGTCACAGCGCTATTCATAATAGCAAAGATATGGAATCAGCCTAATTGTTCATCATGGATAAAGAAAATGTGGTATACATATATACCATGGAATGCTACTCAACCATTAAAATAATGAAATCATGTCTTTTACATAATAATGATGGAGAACTGGAGGCCATTATCTTAAGTGAAATAACTCAGAAACACACCATCAAATACAACATGTTTTCACTTATAAATGGGATCTAAATAATGTGTACTCAAGGTCATATAGAGTGAAATAACAGACACTGGAAACTCAGAAGGATGGGAGGGTGGAAGGACAGATGGGGGATGTGAGATGAAAAATTACTTAATGGGTACCGTGTACACAACTGTGGTGATAGTCACAGTAAAAGTCCAAGTTTCATCACTACACACTATGTCCATGTAACAAAATTGCATTTGTATCCTCTAAATCTATAAAAATAAAATAATAATAATAATAATAAAATTGAGATAGGGCATTATCCTTGATATCCAGAGATGCTTGATTTAATTGCATGAGCCCTTAAAAGTGAAATGGGAAGGTAGAAAGTGGTTTAGAGAGATGATATAAAAGAAAAAAAAAAAAAGAGGAAAGATTTGAAGAGTGAGAAAGACTTGACTCGTAGTTGCTGGCTTTAAAGATGAAGGAAAGGAGGCGCAAGCCAAGGAATGTAGGCGACCTCCAGAAACCAAGAATGATCCTTAAGCTGACAGCTAGCAAAAAAACAGGGACATTGCCTCTACAATTGCAAGGAATTGAAATATGCTCACAATCTGCACGAGCGAAGAAACCATTCTCCTCTGAAGTCCACAGAAAAGAATATGGCCCTGCCACATCAACACTTTGACTTTAGCCCAGTGAGACTCATACCAAACTGCTGACTTACAGAACTGCAAAATAACAAATTTGAATTGCTTTAAGTTACTGCTTTTATGGTATTTTTTGTACCACAATAGAAACTAATACATGCTCAAAAGAGAAAGTTTTGAAAAGGTTAGCTCATATGAAAATCCTTTAGTTACATCAGACTATGTTATGCTGTACTAATTAATATTTTTACATCTTCCTGAGATTTCTATTGCTGATTCTTTAACGGACCCATATAGGAAAGTGAACACTTCTAAAACATTGACATTGAGATGAATCACATGTGATTTCGTTAAAGACAGAATTTGATTCAGTAGGTCTGGTATGGGAACTGGCATTCTGCATTTCTAAAAAACTCTTAGCTAAATCCTATGTTGCAAGCCCATAGACCAGGTTTTATGGAATAAAGTAGTCAGAATGAGGACAAAAAAAAGAACAACAGCGAAAGACAACTAATAGACTATTTTGCATCTGGCATAGTTCACATTTTTCTAGGTGTCTTATTAAAGGAACTTAGCAAATGCACTTTATTTTGATGTAGTGAATTGGAAAATTGCAGCTTCCATTATAAATCTATGATATATTCAGTATTTGGCATTGGCTTTGACAAATATAAGTAATAGATATTTAGGTTTCTAAATATTGTTAAGCATTGGAAATTTTTAAATTTTTGGATGAAAATACATTGATATAAATTTTATGATTTTTTTGAATTGTTTTAATAAAGTGTATGATTTAGTCTATTGTTATAAGAATTATGATTAACTGAAGAGATCTATTAAGTAAAGTCAGATCTTGAAAATAATTTTAATGATTTAATATAGTACATTAAGGTGGTTGCCTAATTTTTTTTCTGCTAAACTTCATAAAATAATTATTTCAAAGACACAGATATTACTTCAAAGAGATTATTTGAGCCTCTGGAAAAAAATGTACTGGGTTTAATCTCAAAGGTGGAAAGGCCAACAAATGTTATATATATAAGTGGTTTCAGGATCTTTTCTGTACCTCACTCCTGATACGTGGAACCAACTCAGTCACTTCCTTGTCCTTCAGTACAGTTGCTCAATGGGCAATAGAGCTACAAGAAAATGATAGTATTCCCTTAATTTTTCAATAATTGCTATTGGAATTTTCTTCCATGGTGCTATAAAAAGTCTTTGAAAGGTTGAAAAAAAACTTATTTGGCAAATGATCACTGTTTAAGAGTCGCTGTACTTCTGGGTGAGAAAACCTAAGGCAATAAAGGATAATTAGGAATCTAGATATAAAATAAACATGTACAATTTATAATGGCATATTTGTATGTCCTAGAAGCAAATGTTATATTGGATTTTAGCCAATAATTCATTGTCAATTATCAGATTTATAAAATAACTATTAATATAGTAAAATTAAAGATGCCAGTCATATTAAAATTTCTCTTTCTTTTTGCTGTTGCTAATGGTGCTGAAATTAAACAAAATATTGTGTTTCTTGCCTGTAGATGTCAAGCCCCCTACAATGTAGCTCCTAATGTGGACTTTACATTCGTTTGGGTCCAAATTGCTATGTAAAGTATTTGAGAGAAAAGCAAAGTGAGTCATTGGAAATTTTTTTTAAGTTTTATTTTCCTTAAATACACCAGATTCTGTTTATGAATTTAAAAAAAAAAGCTTAAAATGAACACAAAGAAAGCAAAGTGAAAGAACACAACTGCATCTATGTGTTGAATGGAACTCAGTTCACTATATTCATCTGTAAATATATTTCTCCATTGTTGGAAAGGTCAATAGTTAACCATTATATGCTTATGTCTGAATAGACCTTGGATTTCTTCCTACTGTTTGCATTGAAGATCAAAAAGGAAAATAAAATTTCCTTTTGTGCTTCTTGCTACTTGTCCTAGATTTTAGCCTGGGGATTTCTATGATTGAAGAATAGCTAACAATTCCCATATTATAAAAGTCAGGCTTTGACCCTCTTGTAGCTTATTTAGGATCAAATAGATCTGAGTTT
The DNA here is from genome assembly GCF_000956105.1 of Propithecus coquereli. Taxonomy (NCBI): domain Eukaryota; kingdom Metazoa; phylum Chordata; class Mammalia; order Primates; family Indriidae; genus Propithecus; species Propithecus coquereli. Next base: position 341,991 of record NW_012149197.1, read on the forward strand.
CTCACTGCCCTATTCTTAAGTACAACCTTGAAAGATACTGTTTTTCATGTTAAGAATTCATGAAGGAGAATCACTTTGATGATTTAGAAATAGCTCACTTTAACATTAACATTGCAAACTTCCATGTCTATATACAGAAAATTTTCTCAGTGCAAATGATGTCTCACAATTTATCAAAGCATAGAGATTATTGTATTTTATTTAGCAGTCAAAGTTCTATTTTCCACACAGAATAGGAATATTCTGATTTACCTGTTAATAATAAATATATTGGATTACAACAAATGACCAAAAAGAGCCTGACAAACACTTAACACAGAACAAAACTGTCTCTATATCCTAGTAAATGACCTATTATAATAACAATGTTTTATTGATCTCCTTACATTGAATTTTGAACAATAAGTTAAAAAAGATCACTGGCACGATTTTGTTTATGTGTGTGTAAATACCTTCTGTAGAGACAGGATCCGATATCTTGACAGAAAATAACGTGAAAAAGAACACAAGAGAACTGAGCCTGTGGAAGCTGATCTCTGATTTTTTTTATTTTTTTCATTTTTATGTTCTAATATTAAAAATCAAGCACATATAAGATCCCTGTATTTTTACCTAGCACAAATAAATCTAAACTAAATAACACACCAGAACAAATCAGTAACATGCAGAAATATGTCAAGACAGGATTCCTTTTCCTTTACTGGATTCTGGGTGCTTCTTCCAATAACTAAGTCCATCTAGTTAGGACGTGCATTTGCTCTTTTCTTTGCAGCTACTGCTTTTCAGAAACTATGTTTCCATGGCTGTGAACTATAATACCTTCATTCTCCCTCAAAAAGTGAATGTTGTCCATATAATGAAATTATTTATAATTTCATTTGAAAACATAGTTGAAATCTTTTTGTATAGATTATTGATAGTATTATAAGGTTACTATTATTTTACCTTCTGCAATAAAATCAAGAAAATAATAGAGAAACATTGCCATATTTGAATGCATTTATTCCAGTTTATGTTGTAACCATGTACATATAATTGAGGCATATGTAAATCCCTGGCCAACAAGTTTGTTTCATTACTTTTCAATTTGACAGAGTAGAAGGGATTTCTTCTAAAAATCATTGAACTTTAAATACGTTAAGCATAAAATAGGTGTGAAATGAGGCAACATATTCTTTCAGAACTTGTAAAGCTAAAATCAACCCTATAACTTTGGAGATCCATGATTACTAATGAGGTGAAGCAGGGAGCTGACAACAGCTGCTAATTGTAACCATAATTTCATGTTGCAAGTGGCAGATGTATTTCAGAAAATATGTTTGATGAACAGATTTACTGGTGGACGAGAATTAGTTCCCAATCTTTCTCTGGAAAAATGTTTATCCATGATGCTTATCACAGCATATTTCTACTCTGGGGAATCAGTCATCCTTCTAGATTTGATGAGAGCAAACAAAAGAGTCCCACGTTACAATATTGCATCATTGTCAAATTACTGCTGTTTTTTCTTCGCACTGTGTAATTGGATATCTAAAGCTTTTTTTATTTGCCTACCTTTTATATGCTAACAGGAATCAATCTACATGCTATATTGTCAGATATGGCCTTAGAAGTTGGCAGAATTGGTGGTAAAATTTGAAGAATATAATTTGAGATTAATTTGTTCTCTCAATATTTTTCTTCTCCTTATTATAATTCTTGAGATATTACAGGTGAAACTATAATTTATTGTTTTTTTATTCCTCTAAGACTTGAATACCCTATACAAAGCAAATATTCCTGGGAGAGTTTTAAACTGAAAGTTTTTTCATCCACTTCTCTACACTGTGAAGCTAGGTTGTAAATTTTGCTAGCAGTCTTTGACCCAGAAATTTTACGTTTTGAAATTGTATCCTCATACAGAGAAAATATATATATATATTTATATACACGCATACACATATATATTTAGATTGTACATATATCTCCAAACCATCTAAATTTTCATCAGCAATGTATCATTTACAATTCAGTGGTCCCAAACTTTTTGGCACCAGGGACCATTTTCATGGAAGACAATTTTTCCACAGACTGAGGAGGGTGGGGATAGTTTGATAATTCAAGCACATTACATTTATTGTGCACTTTATTTCTATTAAGTTGTAATATATAATGAAATAATTACACAACTCCCCATAGGTCGGGGACCCCTGACATAATACTGTGTCATTTATACAATAGAAGTTTAAGA
>NW_012149197.1:345996-348587 GCF_000956105.1 Propithecus coquereli
GATTAGATATTGTAGAAAAAAAATAATGAGCTTGCAGATGAAGAAGAAAGTGATCAATTAAAAATGCTAAAGAGAGAAAGGATGGAAAAAAATAAACAGAGCACCAGTAAACTGTGTTACACTTATAAGAGACCTAACATAATAATACTTACATTCCTTGAAGAAGCAGAGCGTAGAGAAAAACATTTTGAAGAGACAGCAACTAACAATTTTCTGTGTTTGATAAAATATATAAACTCATAGATCCAAGAAACTCAATGAACTCCAAGAAGAAAACAAATGAAGTATACTACATATAATGAGGCACATCATAATCACATTGCTTAAAACTAGTGACAAAATTAAAAGTATTCTAAAGAACAAGTGATAAGTTGCACGCAGAGAAAAAAATAAGTACAGGGAAAAATCTTTTCCGTACTGATAAAAACAATCTAAACTTTTATACCCAGAAAAAGGAAACATAAGTGAAAATAAATAATTCAAAAAATGAAAAGAAATGAAATAAAACATAAAATATTAATCCAAAGAAGGCAGAAAATAACAGAAAATTATGGGGAGATGGGAAAATTGGAAAACAAATAGCAAGGTGATTAATTTAACTGTATCAATAATCACATTAAATATAAATGATCTAAACATTTCAATTAAAAGTCACAGAATGTTAGATTATAAGGCAAGATGCAACTACATATCTCCTATATTAATCATAACTTAAATATAAACAGTTATTAAAAAGCAATATAGTATGTATACTATTATCAGACCATTGTGGAACACATCTAAAGCTGTAGTTAGAGGGAAATTTACATCACTATAATGTACATACTGGGAAAAATAATTTGTCTCCAATAAATGACTGCAGCTTGCAACTCAAGGAAACAGAAAAAAAACAAAAAAATGAAACCTAATATAAGCAAAAAAAGAGAAACTAATGAAAGTAAGAGCAAAAAAATGATGACATAAAGAAAATTATTTTTAAAAAATCAGTAAAATCAAAATTTACTGTTTCTGGAAGGAATAAACTTGAAAAAAGTTTAGTCACACTTAGCAGAAAAAAAGAAAGATAAATAAATGTTAACAATATTAGAGAGCTCTGCCATCATTACAGATATCAAGAGATTAATGTGAAAATATTTTGAACAACTTTGTTAAGAAATTTGAAACTTAGATAAGAGTTAGAAATTCCCTGAAAGATAAAGAAAAATAAAAGCAAAACCCAGCTCATGAAAAAAATAATTAGATAACATGAAGAATCCTATAACTTTTACTAGAGAAAAACATTAGAGGAAAAATGCCAATTATATGCTAGTTAAACTAGAAAATTAAAGAGTATGTTATACATCCTACTGCATTCTATGAAGCAGTATTTTCATGTTATCAAATTTAGACAAAGACATTACATGAAAATGAAACTATAGAAGAATATTTCTTATAAACATAGATGCAAAAGTGGCTAAGTATCATTTATCCCAAGAATACAGGACTTGCTTAATATTTCAAAAATCAATCAAAACAATTTAAAATTTAGCAAATGATATAGTCATTTCAGTAGACACAAAAAATACCATTTGACAAAATCCAAATTTTATTCTTGATAATAATGGTAAAACACAGGATTAGAAGAAAATGTCTTCAATTTTACAAAGGGTAAAAAAAATTTTTAAAAACTTAGAAATGTATCATATTGTATGTTAAAAGACTAAATGATTTCCCCATAAAACAAAATGCAAAGCAAGAATTTTTTTCCTTTATCAATTCTATTCAACATTGTTCTGGAGGTTCTTGCCAGTGACATAAGACAATAAAAAGAATTGTAAGGAATTCATATTGGAAAGGAATAAAAAAAAACCTGTCTATATTCTCAAAATACATGACCATCATTATAAAAAATAAGATGGAATCTATCAAAAAATCTCTTAGAACTAACCAGTGAGTTTAGCAAGGTTGTAGGATACAAGATTAATAATAAAAACATCAGTTGCATGAATATATACAAATAACAATCAGAAATTGAAATAAAAACATTACAGGTATAATAATAACATTAATATACATATGTAATCTTAAGGTAAACCTGACAAAAGATATTCTTGACCTGTACGCATAAAACAACAATGTATTACTGCAAAAAATACCCAAATAAGTAGAGAGATATACATTTTTGTGGGTTAATATATTCAATATTATTATGATATCACTTCTGCCTACATTTATTTATAAATTCAACACAATCCCAATCAAAATCCCAGTGGACATATGAAAATACAAGGGGCCTAAAAAAACAACTTTAAATGAGGAAAAAATAAAATTATGAACACTACTTGGTTTCAAGACTTTTTATAAGGCTATACAAAAATGTGATATTTTTATAAACATAGACAAATAGATAATTGGAATAGAAGAGAATATCCAGAGTTAGACCCATATATTTACTGACAACTAATTTTCAACAAAAATGCATAAATAATTCAGTGGAGCAAAGATGGTCTTTGCAACAAAACATTCTGGAAACATTGGATATCCGTATACAAAAAAGAAAAGAATTTTGATTCATACGTCACACCATACAAAAAAAATGACTTAAAATGCAT
>NW_012149197.1:349061-353322 GCF_000956105.1 Propithecus coquereli
AATAAGGAAACAGCCCAGTAAAATACAGACAAATATGTGAAGACATTTCATCAAAGAACATACATGGGTGTCACACAAAGATATGAAAAACGTTTAATGTCATTAGCCATAAGGGGAATAAAAATTAAAACCAAAATGAGATACTATTGAAAATGATTACACATCAATTAGAATTGCTAAAATGAAAAAGGTTGACCGTACCATGTATTGGTGAGAATGGGGAGCAATTTTAATCCTCCTATATGCTTTGTGGGAAGGGGAAATGGTGCAACAACTTTGGAAAATATGTCAGTTTCTTAAATGTTAAGCATGTGTCTGTCATATGGTCAGCCATTACTCTTCCAGGTATTCACTCAAGAGAAATGAAAGCCTGTAGCTACACAAATACTGGTGCACAGATATGTAGGTGTATACTTGCATAGAAATTTGTATAAATGTATGATAATATCCAAATATTGAATACGACTCAAAATATCAATCAATAAGTGAACACATAAATTGTGGTATTTGTATACATAAGAGTACTATTCAGCTATTAAAAGAATGAATTATTCATGCATACAATAAGAAGAAGAAATCCCAGGAGAATTACGCTAAGTTAAAGAAGTAAAAAAATGAATAATTTTTATATGAATGAATGCATAGGATTTATTTATATACAATGCTAGAAAATCGAATTTAAAGTAATCCATCGACTGGAAGTAGAAATCTATGGTATGCACTTGAACTGTGAGTTGAGAAGGAGGCATTCCCAAGGATCATAGGGAAACTTTAGGGATAAGGAATATGTGCATTATTTTGATTGTAATATTTTAACAGAGGCATCAATATGCCAAAGTTTATCACCTCATACACCTTAAATTTGTACAGTTTGCTGTAGGTCAATTATATTTCCATAAAGCTATTAAAAAAGAATAGAAACAAAGTCATAGTTTTCTAAGAAACAATGTCTAGAGTGTTAGTTTATGAAATCTCAATTTGTTGTCATGAAAAAAAATTAGACCAAAGTCTAAGGAACAAAAGCTATGTTTTGTCTCTTGCTTAGATTTGTACTTGATGGCTTTGCTTAGTACCACTGAGATCAGCTGAATTAGTCTACAAGTGAGGAACACTGTATTAATTTTCTATCTCATAACCAAGTCACAGAGAAATCAGGATTTTTGCTAACACTGGATTTGTATTCAGACAGACAATCGTTTTGACCTGTCTGCAAATTATTTGTGCCATGTCCTTGGAAAAGTTACTTGAACTCTTTTCATCTCAGTTTATTCTTTCATAAAATGGTGGTGATCATAATTGTACCTGCTTATACATTGTTGTGAGGCTTAAAGAAGCTAATAAATATAATGCTCTTTAAGCAGTTTCTTGTTCCAAGAAAGAGCTCAATAAATGACAACTATTATTTTGTGGAAGAAAGAATAGACAAAATGTTTAAGACAGTAAATGTCATAAAACTGATGCCACAATTCGACTACAGAACATATATTTTGTTGCTTATTGCCAGACGTAATGATAAGATGAAAATATTTGTGCAGAAAGGAGTGCTAAAGAGGTGACAAAACTTGATGAGATCCCTGATCTGAATAAATGTACAAATACCCTTGGCGACGTGGAAGAGTCATTGTGCCTCTTGCAAGGTAACTAACATTTATGGAATTCCTAATATACAAATATACTAGATGAATGGGGAAAGGACACAAGGATATTATTAAGATGTTTTCTCTTTCAGAATTAGAAATGTTCAATGGTCCAGCAATAACAGGTTCATCATCTAAAAGAGTTAATACACCACCATTGTCTGCAACTTTCTAATAGTGTGTGATTATCACTGCAAAAAGTTACAATCACTCACTTTTTACAATCACACAGCTTATAGGATTTCTAACATAAACATTGGAAGAAAAAAACACTAAGGAGAAATGAAGGCACAACCAACATTGATGATGCTTGAAATCCAACAAAACCTACTAAGGAAAGACACTGAGAATTTGTAGCTACTAGTATGAGTAACTCCTTATCCTTTAGAAAATAGATGGGTATTTATTTCCACCTCAGTATTGCAAAAAACATTAACATAACATGATTTACATCTGTTTTTCTATAAATTCACATACAAGAGACACCATAACCTTTCAGTCGCATGCCATTTCAATAAAATGCAAATCTACATTGTTTTGGATATGAACATGTTAGTATATGCACATTCATCATTGGGAAACTAGATTACTACTTCATTTTATTTCAGGCATTTTGCTTTAAACAATTATGGACATTTAAAATTCAATATTTAATGTATATTGAGAAAAATTCTGTCAGAGTAATATAAGCTCCTATATGAACTAGAAGGCATCTTTGAAAAATAATATTGAGCAATATACAAAATACATCAGTTGGTAAAAACCATTTATTTCTTAAAAGGAATGTTCAGTGTATTATATTCTAACAAATCTAAAACTAACCAAAACTTTCAAATTAATAAAAGCTCTGCTTATTAACTAGGGATTAATGTTATGGACTGATTGTAATGAAAATGGTTAACATGTTCAATCATATTAATTGTATGTATTAATCACACCAACAAATTAAATCATCATCAGAATATATTTAGTGCAACACACATTGTTGTGTGAAATAACACATTTGGATAGTCCTAATACGAAAATTAAATAATTATACATTCAGTATTGTGCTTATTAATTTTCTGTGTGTGAAGGATGATATGAATAAATTTAATCATTTATTTTCCTTAACTAAACAATTAAATTTTAAGCAAAATAGAATTACAGGTATTTTATTATCCATACATTTAACAGAATAGTGTATTACCTTTTCAACTTTCTATATCTTCCTCTACATAGTCACCTTTCATCATCCATCCCTCTCATTCACCTATATGTGATACAACTATATTTATTAATACATTCTCCTAAGAATACTTTATAAGAATCATTTAAGTTTCTGACATATTTGAAAGCTTTTGAAAGGTGAAAACTATTCAAATTTTGGAAATGAATTATAATAATTATTAATACTCCTACCTTCCTTATTGATTTAAATATCATCTCTTTGGTAACATTGTGTTATTATGAGAATATATAATTGACATATTGTTTCTCCAAAATTTTGATATAAGGTAGGCCTTAGTGATAATTTTGACATTTCTAGAAAAACAGATTTTTTTCTCCAATTTATTTCTTTAGATCATTTTTATTTGAACTTTGATTTAACTTAGAGGGACAATGAGACAAGAATCACATCAAAAATATAGAGATTAAAATCACTGACTCTAGAGCTAAACTATTTGGTTCTCAAACCCAGATTTACCACTAACTGTTAGGCAAATTATTTCAATGGTCAGTGCCTCAGTCTTATCTCAATAAAGACATCATAATAATACCTACCTTGTAGTATGATAAGACTCAAAGGAAATAATATACCCAGAGCATTTTAAACACAACCTAACTAAGAGTTTGTGGTCTGGAAGTCTTTGGCGTTATTATTGTGCTTAATTATACATTGTGCAACGTTATTTTTTTCCAGACAGCTTATAAATAGTGATAAGATTATTACATTTTACAAACATAAATTTTCTTAAAGTACTTACTTTATTAAATTATTCTTGGCATCTGGGTCATATGCTGTCACCTGTCCAATGATGCTGCCCTCCTTTACATCTTCATCTACTTCAATCAAATAAGAGATTTTACTGAACACAGGAGGCTCATCTATATCTTCCACAGATATTTTGACTACAGCTGTGTCTTTGAATGGTCCCAGGTGTAAGAATCGTGGGTCAGGGTGAGTGTTACTTGCATCCACTCTTAAAGTATACAGCATTTTGTTTTCAAAATCTAAATTCTGAAGTTAAATAAAATAAGAACAATTAGCATAATTTAGAAGACTTAACAATGAAAGGTAATTTCAAAATTTAATAACCAGTTCTCTTAAACATACCAAGAGTTCTGGTTAAATAACTTTCCCAATTATTGTTTCCTAGGTATATCAAATAAATTAACAAATATTTGTTTTGCTTTATACATATTTATATGGGGTTAACTAAATATAATGCTATACACATTAAAATTGATTATAGCTTAGTAATGTATTTAAATTTTTGAAATCACAGGTAAATGAAATATTATCTAATGGATTTATCAATTATGTATTATTGTTAACATTTTTTCATGGTAAAATCAGAGAAAAATAGAATACAATAGAGCTACAAAATAAAAATTATATTTCATTAATTTGAGCAAGATAT
>NW_012149197.1:369718-371504 GCF_000956105.1 Propithecus coquereli
CCAGGTAAATATATAGATACAGATATACTAAAATACAATGGAATATTTTTGTACAAAGACTACTTAGGCATCATAAATTGTACTAATTTAAAACAATTTTCTTTTGCTAAACACACATAGTATTGAGAGAAGAAATGCTACTTTTACTCTTCTTTAATAAATAGCAACTTTTTGGCACAGTAATGTTGTAGAGTATGTGTTACAGCCCATTATGTTGCATAATACTTAAAACTTTCTCTCTCATATATATATATACATAACATATATTATATAATGCATATATGTGGGTATATATACATTTATGTGTGTGTGGAGTTGTTGATATAATGATGAAGCCAATTAAAGGGTAAAGAAACAGAATCACTCTATGAATAGGAGGAAGGAAAAAAAATGGTAAATAGTGACTTTATGTACTTTATGGCCTAAGGCCTTACATTTGAGTCCTGTACAAAAGAGATTAACTTGATTTGAATTTGGCTAAAGGTGAGAATAGGGTGACAGAAAGCATAGAAAGTGAAAGAGGAGGTTATTCTTCACACTTCTCTGTGAATACTCTTGTGGTTTTGGCAGAATTAACTCTCTGCTTCTGTCCTAGGGCTATGACAGCCATTAACTTGAGAATCAGGGGTAGGCAGCTCCCCAACACCCTTGGAATAAAGGTTTTGCTAGATGTTTTCAGACAGTGAAGTGGAATTCAAAGGGGCCCGTAAATTAGATATCCAGGAATTGAAATCATCTTGTTAGAAGTAACATTTTCTTTCTTTGTTCTTTTTTTTTTTTCCTTTTTTTGTGAAATGGCAGAGGGCAGAGGTCATGTCTGGTTTTGTTCAACATTTTACCCTTGAAAGCCAGCAGGGTGTCTAGCACAAAATCATAATGAGAACTAACGTTCATAGAACGTTTAATGTGGACTGGGCAGAGTCCTCAGTACTTGACTGGCATTATTACTTTATCCTCATGATACGCATAGGATGTAGGCCTTAAGGCACAAAGACGTTGCTCATTATCACAAACCCAGTACTTGGGTTTGTTACAGAGGTGACAGAGCTCAGTAGGTGACAGAATTGAAATTAGATGTAGCCAGTATGGTTAAAGAACTTCCATTCTAAATGTTTTACCAAAGCCCTGTCTGGTGTTCAGGATATGATTGGATCCCTTATTGAATCTATAGTCAGTGAACCTCTCAGTAAGGTCCCAGTTAGGATGCAAAGGATTCATGGACGGAGTTATGTGGGTGATATGGGAAAGACTATAGAGGATTCCTGGTTGGGGGGTCAGAGTGTAGGGAGGTGAACTGGATAAGTTTTTGAGAGTGTAGTTAGGAGAAATTCCTAGTCATTAAGAAAGTATACATCCAAAATCACAAAATTTACACAGCAGGGATTTGCTTAGATGAAGATAGATAAATACAGAAAGTTGGTAGAAAATCATTAATCAATAGTATAATGACTGCAAAAATTGGAAACGATAAAAAGTAGAGAGCTGCTAATAATATTTTAATCAAAATGTATCCCATTTTCTATACTTATATATCTCTGTATCTCGTCCAGATTATATGTTCTGAGCAGAAGATGCTAATGCATTTCAAATTTCATGAGTTTATTGAAGTCACTTGAATTTAACTATAAAGAAGGAAGTGTTGATACTAAAAAGACAAAATAGTTTTTGGCAGAGATAAACAGAGGCAGAGGGAAAGAACAAGTTGGTGAAAGAAAAAAAGAAGAAAAAATATTTGCTTTTTTTTTTTTGAGACAGAGTCTGACTCTGTTCCCCTGGCTAGAGTGCC
>NW_012149197.1:371554-372390 GCF_000956105.1 Propithecus coquereli
AATATGATCATACTGAATTTTGGGAAAGAAAATCTGGAAAACTTTATAATTCCTCAAAAAGTATAAAAAGATAATTAAAGCTGCCAAAGAACCTCATGTCCTCGTTTTTTCCTACCACCCACTCAAGAAATGATGAAAACAACTATGATCATTTTCAATTTTTAGGAAATTGTTATTGTTTTTGTGCATGAGGGGAGGAAGGGGTTGTGGATTTGCCTTTATGTGCAAACTAATAGTGAAATTACTAGTACAAATATTAGACTCTGTTAGTGTGTTTGAGATACTTTTCAACATGAGATGACTGACAACTTTCTTACTCTGAGGAAATCGAGGAGGATTGTTGTTGACATCTGTCAGAGTGATGTTCACTGTGGTGGTTCCAGAAAGGCCTCCCATCTGGCCGCCCATGTCTTTGGCCTGTATAACCACCTGGTACTGCTCTCTATTTTCTCTGCTCATGTCTGGTAATGCAGTTTTTATTATGCCTTTGGGAAAAAGTAGAAAAAAGTTTTTCAGTTAAATCACTGAGCTTTAAAATTAAGCTATGTGAGATCCATTTTAGAGAAATTAATCATAACAAATGGATAAAATGTCAGTGTACTTAAATATATCTTTCAATCCATACCATTTTAACATAATTCACAGAACAGGAAGAATTCTGCCATGGGCTATTGTTCACAAATGGGTTTTGCTAAATCATTGTACTTATTCTTTTGGAAAAAAAAAAATAACTCCAGTCAAAAATCTTTAGACAAATAAGCTTACTAATTTTGATGATTGTCACATTCTTTAGATTTTAGATATTTCCTGTACTATACAATGTGCTGAATCTCTGT
>NW_012149197.1:383025-383482 GCF_000956105.1 Propithecus coquereli
TATAAGCCCATGAAGAGACCATGGTGGGTATCTAAATTAGCTCACTGTAGACCTATATAGACCAATCCAGTACTCTCCATGCAACTGTACCAGGCTAATAACATGTATCAAAAAATATTTTAAAAATACTATATCTATTTTTGTTTCATTCCAGGGCTTTATGATTTCACAGGACTCCTGTCTAATGTGATAAATCCCTTTCTATTATTGGAGTGAATACCTGCAAGGGCAATAGAACTGCACTTTCCTCAGACAGATGAGATTTCATTTGCAGATAAAGGAAATAACTACTTTACAAACTCTTGATTCTTCTTGCTAGATAGGACACATAGTTAAGAAACATTTAACATCAAATTTCCAGGAAAGGTGAGTATAAGTCTGTTTCTCCCTGTGTAAAAATTATTTTAGACTGAAACATATTAGTTATAATAATGTCAAAATTTTGTACTTAAACTGA
>NW_012149197.1:384702-385872 GCF_000956105.1 Propithecus coquereli
ACACAGCGTTTCAAAGATATTTATCAATAGAGTGTTTCCAAAATTTAAACCTCTAGTATATTTTTCAAAAGACATACAAATGGCCAACAAACATACGAAAAAAATGCTCAACATCAATAATCACCCGAGAAATGCAAATTAAAATCACAGTGAGATTCCACCTTACTCCGGTCACATTTGGCTTTTATTAAAAAGTCAAAAAACAATAGATGTTGGAGAGGATGTGGAGAAAAGAGACCACTTATACACTGTTGGTAAGAATATAAATTAATAGAACCTCTATAGAAAACAATATGGAGATTTCTCAAAGAACTAAAAATAGATCCAATAATCCCACTACTAGTATTTGGCTTTTATTAAAAAGTCAAAAAACAATAGATGTTGGAGAGGATGTGGAGAAAAGAGACCACTTATACACTGTTGGTAGGAATATAAATTAATAGAACCTCTATAGAAAACAATATGGAGATTTCTCAAAGAACTAAAAATAGATCCAATAATCCCACTACTAGTATCTGTTGAAAGGAAAGTAAATCATTATATATAAAAAAATGCCTGTACTCCTATGTTTATTCTACCATTTTTCATAATAGCAAAGATATGAAATCAACCTAGGTGTCCTCAAATTGATGACAGGATAAAAAATACACACACACACACACACACACACACACACATACACACACACATCATGGAGTACTATTCAGCCATAAAAAAGAATGAAATCATGTATTTTGCAGCAACTTGTTTGGAACTGCAGGGTATTATCCTAAGTAGGGTAAATCAGAAACAGAAAATCAAACACATGTTCTCACTTATAAGTAGGCGTTAAACTGTGGGTACACATGGCCATACAGAAAGGAATAATAGACATTGGAAGCTCCAAAAGGTGGGATGGTGGAGGGGGTTGTGGGATGAAAAATTGCTTATTGGGTACAATGTCCACTATCCAGCTGATGGGTACACTAGAAGCCTAAACTTCACCACTACATAATACATCCGTGTAAAACAATTGCACCTGTACTCCCTATAAAAATTGAAAAAAAAAAAAAAACCAGTAGCCTAGATCTTGAGTAAAAAATATTAATTAATCTTGATTACATTTAAACCACTAAACTCAAATATGTTATATGAAGAATTTCTGAACCTATTATAATGACAAGTTTAGGA
>NW_012149197.1:385922-386342 GCF_000956105.1 Propithecus coquereli
TTTTAAAATGAGGTACTCTATGAAAAATTTTAAAATATATTCAAATTTAAATCAATTGTCAAAATTTATCATGTGCAAGTATTTCTGTCATCTTAATTATGCTCTTTACTTCTCTAGATATGTCAAATCTTTCTTAGGGAGGATAAATGAAAGGTTTTGTATTGTCAGGTGTCAAAATATCTGTCAAAACAACATATATACAAGAAAAACAACAATGTTTTACAAAAGCAAATGAATGTTAACCAGAAAACCAAATTACTTAAAAATGGTTGTTTATAGGAAGTTGATAAAAACGGTATAATTTTAGATGTAACTTTATCTCCAGTATAAGCCCATGAAGAGACCATGGTGGGTATCTAAATTAGCTCACTGTAGACCTATATAGACCAATCCAGTACTCTCCATGCAACTGTACCAGGC
>NW_012149197.1:391789-393127 GCF_000956105.1 Propithecus coquereli
ACATATATATGAAAATATTACATATCAATAAACAAAAGACAAAGAATCAAAATGGGTAAATGCAATATGATACAAAATGAGTAAAGAACTAACAGGCATTTTGCGAATGTGGATACTTGAATAGTGAACAAACACAAAAGCATGCTTGTAAAAGGGTGCGGAACCTATAGCCTTGGGGCCACATGTGGCCTTTTGGATCCTTGAGTACATCCATTTGACTGAATCCAAATTTTATAGAACAAATCTTAATAAAGGGATCTGTTCTGTGAAGTTTGGATTCGATCAAGGGGCCACACTCAGGGATCTGGAGAGCCACACATGGCCAAAGGCCAAAAGTCCCCCACCCTAAATAAAGCAAGTGCATTCCTTGGCATTTAATCATATAGGACAATGCCTACTTCAAACATGTGTATAAAATTGTATGTTTACATTTTATTTATAGTAGCCTGACACCCAAGAAGGGAATTGATAAACAAATTGTGGCATATCTATGCAACCGAATACCGCTTGGCAATTAAAAGATAAAATGCTGGTGTAGTCAGCAACTTGTCTAACTCTCAAATACATTATAGCGACTAAAAATTCAAACATATAAATGTGTATCCTGTATGACTCCATTTATGTAAAGTTCCAGAACAGGAAAAAATTATTTGTGGTGATATAAGGAAGATTATTGGTGCATTGATTGAAAACATCACAATGAAGCTTTCAGAAATAATTGGAGATTATCTATACTTGATCTGAGAACTGGTCAGGAGTGTCTGTGCACGTATGTACCAAAAATCAAGCTGTTCAAGTATAATTTTAATTAATAAGAGCTTAATGAAGTAGCTCATTAAATATGCAAACTAAAATGAGAATAGCTTTCTTCTAAAAAACAGCAATGACCATCTAGAAAATAAAATGGAGAAAAATATTCACAACAAAATTTTAAAATATTGCATAAAATTTCAATAAGATTGTAGGGATGATATCCAGAAAATATCATATATTCAGGATGTGACATAAATGGTTTAAATAAAAAGGCAAGTTTATCATGTTACTGGAAGGGAAGGCTTAATATTGTAAATATTCCACTTCTTTCAAAATAAATTCCTTAAATAAAGTGTAATAAATATCCCTAAATATTTTTTTAAACTTAGTCAATCCATTCAGATTTCAGTTGGACTATCCATGCAGTGACTGTCATCTAGAAAATGTCAAAAACAAAGCAGAAAAGACAAACAGGTGAAATATTTGTAATACATGTATCAACTAATATTGTTTATATAAAATGAGCTCCTATAGTACAAAAGCACACTAATTGAAAACTGTATTCAAAATGTAATCATAATTCCC
>NW_012149197.1:394072-395626 GCF_000956105.1 Propithecus coquereli
TGGGAGAGGGGAAGAGGGGATAGGTAAATTTATACCTAACAGGTACAATGCACGCTGTCTTCTGATGTGCACACTTTTAACTTTGACACAAACTGCACAAAAATAAAACATGTAATGAAAACGTTTGTACCCCCATAATATTCTGAAATTTAAGAAAATAAAAAATAAAACGGAGCTACCCATTTAAAATAATGGAAAATTGATTGAAAGTGCACAGTATCAAAAACCAGATGTTTGAAGAGAACGTAGGGCCAGAGGACTCACAGTTATCAAAGCTGTCATTAGAATATGCTATCAAAATGTTATAAAAGTGAGAACATTTTATATACGGTTTCAGGATCTGGCCCAGCCACAAATGCCTCTTTTATTAATGAAATATCAAGCGGCATCCCACTAGATATCCCGAAATAATTGCCATTTCAGTGACAAAAATCTATCTTCTTTTCAGGCACTAGCATGGAGCAGAGACATCATCTACATATATTTTAAATCATGAGGGATCTGAAATAAGACAAACAACATGGTTGAATAAAGAGCCCTTGATAACATTGCGAATGTATGCCAGCATAGAAAACATCAAAGTCAATCAGCATACGCTGGAATTGATTTTGAAAAATAAAGTAGAATTAAATTGGTAAAAACTACATGGAAATATTACAGATGAAAATTAATTTGTATTAACACAAGGGCACCTTGCCTGCTTAGTAAAACTAATTCAGAAAAGGAGAGAGAGGTAATATTTTCTACCTCCCACAGTGTACAACTGAAAATGAACTGAACTTATCCAGGTTGAGCAGGTGTAATAGATATGGTTTCCACAGAACTCAATTTGTGCTTAGCACAGAGTATGTGCTCAATAAATAATCATTGGATGAAAAAATGAATGAATGTCTTCTATTAAATCACCAACACGCACAAACATAGCTTCTTATACTAGTCACTTTCAGATAGCTTCCAATAACTCAGGATTGTTCGGTTTTAAACCAGGATTAATGTCACATCGTTGCATTGCCAGGGAGCGATGCCTGCTAGATATAAACAATGATGAATAATCAGCCCACCTGATTCTGGGAACACATCGCTGTTCCACAAGATGAATGCCAATTGACTTTGATGTTTTCTATACTGGCATACATTTCTAATGTTATCGAGGGCTCTTTACTCAACCAGAAGTAATTTACTATAGGAAGTAACTTTCAGGCTCTTAGAAAGCATGAAGAAACTTCTGCTTTCTTTCCTTCTTTGGGATGACAGCACCAGCAATACAGTGGTCCCAACTCAGGAACTCTCTGCTCCTGGCATACCATACTTATTTCTCTACTCAACTCCTCCCTGTCATTGTGCCACAGAAAATATGAACCATATTATTACCTATCACAGTTAAGGATGGAATGTAAGGTACTCTTTTTCTCTTCTCTGAAACCCCCAAAGTTTTCTGAGGGTTCAGTGCCCTGAGGGTAAGTTCCAAGATGAAAGTTGATGGAAAAGGCCCTGCAACAGACACTGTTAATATATCTACAGATCTTTCCTAGAACATGCAATCCTGTGTATTTA
>NW_012149197.1:395676-398469 GCF_000956105.1 Propithecus coquereli
CATGGTATGAAAGTTATAAGATGTTAAGGAGAAAAGTAAACATCATTCAAGTAGCTAACCTCCCCTTTTGAGGAAGGAGTCCATGTGTTTTCAATTGTATGCAGGACAATTGTGTCATTTTAGGTAGAATTATAACCTTCTTAGTGCTTTTGTTTTTGAAGACTATGTATGATTTAGGGAAATGCATATGGGTGCCCAGTTGACACGGGGTGGATTTGTGATGGTTAATTTTGTGTGTCAACTTTACTGGGCCGTGGAGTTTCCAGACATTTGGTTAAATATTATTCTAGATGTGACTGGAGGGTGTTTCCGGAAGAGTAACATCTGAATTGGCAGACTTAGCAAAGTGGATTACCCACTTCAATGGAGTAGTTTTCATTCAGTCCCTTGAAGGCTTGGCTGCAAAATAAAAAGCTGAGTAAGGGAGAATTTGTTCTCTCTGCCTGACTGTCTGTAAGCTGACGCATCATTCTTCTCCTGCCTTCACACTCACACTCAATCAGAAACACACACCACTCACTCTCCAGCTTTTCAGGTCTTCTGACTCAGACCGAAACTATCCCATCACTCTCTTGCATCTGCAGCTGGCCTACTTCAGATTTGGGGACTTTCCAGCCTCCTAATCATGTCAGCCAATTCCTTATAATAAACTTATGTATATTTTCTGTTTCTCTGGAGAACTCAGACTAAAACAATGTCTGAATTCAAACTAAAAACGTTTAAAAAATCAAAGCAAACTCATCCCTAATCAATTTTCCTTTATAAATTAGAAGTAAGGTGTTTTTTTGGGGAGATGGGTTGTCTGCTTGTTTTATCATTTCTTTACAACATTACAGAGGTATAATTGATATCCAATAACAACTGCACATGCTTAATGTATATACAGTAGGCCCATGGTATACACAGCGGATTGATTCCAGGACCCTTATACATATACTTAAGTTCTGCTGTTGACCCTGAGGAACATATATATTTGAAAAATCAGCCTTTAGTATACACAGATTTCACATCCTACAAATACACTGTTTTCCATCCATGTTTGGTTGAAAAAAACCTGCATATAAGTTGACTCCCATTGTTCAAACCCATGTTGTTCAAGGGCAAACTGTCATTTGATGAGTCTGACACATGCGTATAGCCACAATAGGCATGTTTAATAGCATCATTGTTGCAATGGTTTCATGGCTTTTTTACTTTTTGTTTAAGGTCTTATTAATTGCAAAATTATAACAAACTTTTCAACCCTTATTATCAATAATTTTCACATTGTCTTAAAAATATTTGGAATTTTCTAACATCTTATTCAATTTTTAACAGGGAAAACCATAGAGGGAATGCTGAAAATTGCAAAATTTACCATTACAATATTTCTGATATTTTCATAATGGTAAAATACATTTCCAAAACATTTTAAAGAATAGTATGTTGCACTTCAGCCTTAAAGGTACATTTTTTCCTGATTTCAGATAAATTCAGTTGATTTCAGATAAATCAACTGATATTTTAAAATGCATATTATTAAATATTAGCTTCATGACTAATATATTAGTACTTAGATTTATGATAAGTGAAAACTAAATACAATACTACTTCTATGCAATATTTTCACCATAAAAATTTTTAGTTTGGGCTAAGATGCATAAGCTGTACTCAAGCTCTCACAGTAAGCAACTATAAACCTGAACAAAATATGTGAATTGACTATTTTTAGGAATTGGACAGCAGAAGAAAAGCAGCATAAAAAGGTATACGTTCACCTTAGCATTCTGCCTCGGGAAGCATTTTACTGCAGGGATTTGAAGCATACATAGAGATTGGAAATCCTACTGGGCATAGCAATCAGAGATCAGAGTTCAGAGCTGCTATTGTGACACCAATTTGCTGGGCAGTGTACAGAGATGAAAGAGCCACTGAAAAGAACGCAACGGAGATATCTTTGTAAGGGTTCTGCTAAAATTTATACTGGCATCATAAACTATGCATGAACAGGAGGCCTAGCAAAGAACACTTATGGGGGTCGAAAATTTTAACAGAAAATTTCAGAGACTGTAAAACATGGAAAGAGGTAAAAGTTTTGACACAACCAGAATAGTTTAGTCTTAACAGCACATCATAGGCATTTAGTTAAGTCTTGACAAAATCCATGCCTTAGGAATATGGACTGCATTGTATGAGTAGAAAGTACATCCTAAGAAAAAAAGTCAAACCGAAATAGACTCATTTAAAAAAGGCTTAAAATCAAGACTTGAAAAGGCATTGTATCATTGACAATGTTCAGAATACAGTAATACTAAAAAAAGCACTAGACTAAAGTAAGGGGAGAAAGTGTGATCTGAAATTTGTATATATACACACATCCATATATATGTATTTCAGATATCTATGCATATTTCATATATATATGTATATACATGACATGGGAATTAACAGACATACATGTAATTAGAGAAAAAAGTAATACACATGAGTTTGCAGTTACAAAAGTTTCCAGGACAACAGAAGAAAGAGTACGGCACAGATGATTGTTTTTTAAAGCAGTTACAGTGTGACCATGTTCCAAGTTAATGAAGATCATCAATTCACACATCAAAATTTAGTGAATTTCAATCAAGATAATTCCAAAGAAATGTAAGCATGGTAGTCAAATTGGTAAAAACTAAAGGTTTAGGTAAAATATTCATATATTCTAAATTCTTTCATGATTACTTCATTGATTATTTAGAATTGTTATTAATTTACAAATATTTGAATGTGGTTTGTTTTGTTATTGTTTCCTACTTTGATTCTATCATG
>NW_012149197.1:402007-403770 GCF_000956105.1 Propithecus coquereli
CTATGGGGAACTGGTGGAGTGCATGGAATATTCTAGATTTCTACCTTCTTCACACTTTTCTCTGGATTGTATATCCTTGAATTGATTAATTAAGCTTGATATTGAGTCTTAGCTCTGATTCATGTGGGTCAGATTTGATAATTCCCAATTATTTGTCTTAGCTCAGAAGGAAAGTAATTTATCATTCATTAAGCAGAGACACCCTAATGCTGTTTTCACAGATATGTCTTTTCTTGGGTCAAATATGCCCATAAAAGTTTTATTCTCAACACATAGGCTATGGTTGTAATATTTGTCCCCTTTGCAACTCGTGCTGAAATTTAATCTCCAATGTGGCTGTACTGAGGATGAGGCCTTTAAGAGGTGATTGGGTCATAAGTCCTCTTCCTTCATGAATGAATTATTCCTCTTATGGATTAATAGGTTAATGGATAAATGGGTTATAATGAGAGTGAGAATGGCTTTATAAAAAAAGGAAGAGAAATCTCACCTAGCATACTCAGCCTTCTTTACCACTTGACGGCCTGGGTCACCTCAGGACTCTGCAGAGAACCCCACCACCAACAAGACTCCCATCAAATGCAGTCCCTCCACCCTGGAATTCTCAGTGTACATAATTGTAACAAATAAATTCCTTTTCTTTATAAACTACCCAGATTCAGGCATTGTGTTATAAGCGACAGAAAATGGACTAAGACAACATAGATCCAGTAACAAAAACAAAATGAAATGAGAAATAAAAAACCCAATGATCCTTAAGAATCTGCTGTTCTAAAAATAATTCTTACTGAATTAAACCAAAATGTCTCTATTTCTTTAAGAACACACAGCTTAAGGAGGAAACAGTCAAAGTTGAATGGTGAGGCAGTTTAAAAACGATAAAGGAAATTAAATAAATATGTAATTAGGAAACTTGCTTTATAATAGCTATTCTATGCAGTATCAGCATAAAGCGTACTGCCTGCTCTGTGGATTCTTCACAGTAACTTCGGTATATCCTCAGTGTTTATAGAAGCTTTTACAATTCTGCAACAGTTTTTCTTTATTTTTTATTGTAAAGCATTAAAGTTCATACTTAGTAATATATCTGACATTCCTGTTAAGAAAACCTAATGAGGCAATAATTTGACATATACAGGAACACTATATAATTTTTACTCAATTATTACTTAGTGAATTTACAAATGTCAGTTTTATTCTATTAAATATTTCTCTATTGCATTTAAAAAACAAAGCAAAACTTAGTCACTTGTACACCATAGTTGTACTCAAAATTCATTTCCCCCTAGACATCACCATGGATACGGTCATAATAAATTTGTTACTAAAGAAAAATAAGGATCCTCATTCCTGTCTTCTATTTATACTTTCTCCCTAAGTAGTTTACCTAGTCAAATGGCTTTACATATCAATTATATGTAATGACTCTCATAATCACATCTCTAGTCAATCCTTTCCATGACTTTTTGAATCTGATATTTAAATGCCTGTCTTACAACCCCAGCAATGTGTCAGATAAACCATTTAAAATATTATGGCCCAAACGTAATTCTCTATTTCTCTCTGAGCCATCCACTGCTTATCTCCATACCTCTTGTTTTCCAGTATGTTCCATTGCCATAAATTGTACTACCCTTTGATGATTGATATATCAGGATTGTTTCCTCCCTTTCCCTCAGCCCTTTCATTTTATCCATAAGTAAGTCCTAGGTCTTCATCACTTCAGCTAACACCTAAGTACAAGCCTTCATTGTTCACTGTCT
>NW_012149197.1:405496-407938 GCF_000956105.1 Propithecus coquereli
AAAAAAAAAAAAAAAAAAAAGAATCTAGAGGTAAGAATGATGGAGTGGGAAGAATACAATTAAACAATATTTCATCTCTCCATCTAACATTTTTTTCTATTCCTTCCTATCTGGTAGTGCCAGGCACATTTTAAAATTTTGTATACCTAAGAATGTCTAATATCTAATTTTGATGTCATTGAATTTACCAGTGCATATTTCTAAAGATATTTTGAAATGAGTCATAAACTTGACCTTTTCAGTTTAATTAGGGCTACCAGTAAATGCAGCTCCATTACCAAGCAACAGGGCTTGCCCTGTGTTCTCTAGATGTCAAATTCCTCATCAGCCTAGAGAAGGCGGTGTGGTGTAGGAAAGCTGAGAGGTGTTAGTAAAACTACTCTTATTAACCAGATCTGTGGGTGAATAATATACCTGCTGAGCTTAAAAGTCAACCTTAGGTGAAAGGAAATGTAATAAGGAAAAATGGGAGATACAACAGATGGAAAAGATATTCCTGTAATGATTAGTATCCTAAAGAGGGCTGCAACTATGCATTTTGCCAATCAGTATGTCAGGATGAGGCAATATACTCTTAGTTATCCCTCTCAGATCTGATGATAACTAATGGCAGGTGGTGGGAAAAAACTCAGGACTTGTATCCCCACAGAATATTGAACTCCTGCTTACTGTGCCACAGCAACAACAAATGTGGTGACTTGATCACCACCGGCCCCATTTTTCAAATGTTCTATGAGTATTAGTTAGGAGCTTATCTGGTATTCTGAATAGGATTGAAGTAAAATAACATCCCTAAATGGTTTTCAGCATAAGAAAAAAGTCTTGTTAACCTAAATGGGGTCGCAACAAAATGTGTGTTTTCTAGGAGTCTGTCAATGGATGGAAATTGTTCTTAAGAGAAAGTAAAGCTCTAATTATATAAATTAATTTTATAAGTACTTTAGCAGAGCTGTCATCAATGGTGGGAGAGGGATTATTCATTACAAAGAAAGGTGATGAGAGGTCATAATCACTGATGTCTTTAAAGGCCTGTGATAGTGTGGTTCTCTGAAGTTCAGTTGTTTGAACACTGTATTAAACTTAGGTAATAGTGGGACAACACATTGGAATGTGGATTTTATCATTATTTTCTAATGGCCTGAGTATCATAGAAAAAAAGAAGTTTGTCTTCCCTATGGTGCAGCTCACTGAGTTTGAACAGATAATGGGGCAAAATTGTTTATCACTACTGGGTATAAATGAACTAGGTAACATACTGACACTGGAAGCCAGTGTCCCCAATTTTTTTCTGTGATAACTGGGATATTGCTATGTCCACAAAGAAATATGTTGTGTAATTCACAGAATGATGTCCTTTGTTCACCATCTCGGTGAGTGGAAATGTATAGTATATGCAGAAATAGCTACATTAATTCCTCTGACAAAGCTATATAATGAACAAAGCATTTTAAAATGTATTTAGAGAACAAATTAAAGCCAGACTTATGTAAATGATCATTCCCCAATATGAGATAACAATTTATGACCTGAATTGAAGACACCACTTGATCAAATGTCTCTGGAAAATCTTTGTCCAGAAAAAGGAGTGAAGTTGATCTTATAAAAACTACACATGCTATACATGCTTACATCAATACACACATAAAAAGAACAAATGGCTATGATTGATAGAGAAAAAAGTAATTCATTGATTAAATAATATTAAAACAACTCTGAAGGGATATCATATTTAACAAGCTTTGAAAAGGAAATTCCTGTTAAAAATTGCATGAGCCAAATCCAATTTATTGTTATGATGTTAGTAAGATTAGCCTTTGTAGAAAATATAGCACAGAGTATAAGACAGAAAATGGAATATAACTTAAAAATACATTGTTTGGAGATATTGACTGAGGACAGAGGTTAGACTGGGAATTTAAACAGTTGATCTACATACAGCACATGGCTTTTGCATTATTGGGGAGACACCCCTTAGAATAATAAAAGACATGTGAACATGATCTAATCTCCTTGTAAACTTGCTATGAACAGATGTCCTAAAAAGAAGCTGATGGTATTCGGTAGGAGAAGAATACTTACATTTAATATACTTTAATGGAATGTTCTTGCTTTTGGGTTGCATTCAGTAATTAAATCAATAATTGAGGATTAATTTAGCATGCTCCTTGGTAAACATCACATAACCTACGTGAATGTGAAATGGAGATGTTTTATAACCTAAATATACTTTATAAATCAGGTGACTGCCCATCTTACTTAGGGATCTATTCTTAAGTGGGTTGGAGAGTGTATTCTATGGGGAACTGGTGGAGTGCATGGAATATTCTAGATTTCTACCTTCTTCACACTTTTCTCTGGATTGTATATCCTTGAATTGATTAATTAAGCTTGATATTGAGTCTTAGCTCTGATTCATGTGGGTCAGATTTGATAATTCCCAAT
>NW_012149197.1:409443-409957 GCF_000956105.1 Propithecus coquereli
CACCTAAGTACAAGCCTTCATTGTTCACTGTCTGAATTACTTCAGTGGCCTCCTAACCAGTCTCCCTGGGATTTTCTCCTCTAGAATCCATGTTCGTCACAACAACCACTTTGATCCTTTTCAAAATATCAGTCAGTTCTTAGAATCACTTGCTTAAAATATACCCATGGTTTTTCAGTTGATTTAATGACTGACACACACACACATACACATACACATACACATATACATATACATCAGAACAATCAATAAGACCAAAAGTTACCATGGCTTTGAGGACCTGTGTGAGCTTGACTCTTTTTGCCTCTTTAAATTTATCTGGTCATTATTTCCCTTCTCACTAAACTATATTCATAATGGCTTTCTTATTTTATCATGACTCTCACTATAATTTGGCACAAACTCTTCCGTTTAGAGTGACAGATTGATTACTTTGCTTATATTAGGAACTTATCATAGAAAAGTGTTTAAATGAGAATTTTCTGATTCCTCATCATTGTTCTTCATTCCTTTT
>NW_012149197.1:410007-411728 GCF_000956105.1 Propithecus coquereli
CTGAGCAGGAATAACCATTAAAATATTTACAGAAAGTGTTGGCACAAGCAGTCCCATAAAGCTCTTAAGATCCAGCTCTTCAATGATATTAGAAGAATATGTGACAGACACAGAAATCAATCATGGCTACTTAGCAGAGACCTCTTGAATTTTTAACATCAAAGTTTGCCTAAGGAAGCTTTCTTTTATATCTTATTTAAAAGGCAATTGCTAAAACTAGTCAAAAAACACTCATCATGAAAGGCCATCAGACAATTTTGAAGCCAGAAAATAGATCCCGTCTTGGCTAGTGACAGAGAGCCATTGGAATAAGGAAAAAGTAGCACAATGAAGCTCATGTATGAAGAAACAGTATATTAAAAAGCATGTCATGAGGGAGAAGTTCAAGTGGCATCTACCACATACGCACATCTATGAACAATTTGTTTCATTAGCCAAAAGCTAAAGGGAGAATCTCTCAAGAAAGTCCTGACTCTATGCCTGTGTGGCACAAATCTTTTGATTTTCTCCTGGCTAAGACAAAGCAGGCTGCCTGAGTCATTCGTGGATGCTCTGGAATTGAGGGTCGCATTGCTCTTTGGCAATCAGCAGAAATACTCCTTGCAGATGATATAACTGTGATTTAAGAAAGCAAAGGCAATCTATTTATCAGTGGAAGAGATATTTAATCTCCACTATCAGAGAAGTGTTTGGATATTCATAAATTCTTGGGCTATAGGCCTCCTCTTTGGTCAGAGAGGTTTAAAGACTTAATGCGTATTTATCCTATTCTATGTAGATTACAAACAAACAACAAAACAACAGATGACAACTCAGAAAGGAAATGGAATGCTAAGAGTGCCTCAGTCAGACTAGAGCTATTTGGATTCTTGAAATAAAAGGACATATTTCTCTAGCATCAAATGAAATATCTTATGTGTCTAGAAATTCACCCAATATAAAAAGGAAATGAATTACTTGAAAATGTCTGTGGCAAAAAGTCCCCAAGGACCAGGACAGCACATAGCACTTACCACATGACCTTTACTGCTAACTCCATCAGTTACGAATATGCTTTATCTGGGGCTGACATTGATTCTTCTGTCAGTTTTGCTAATCATGTAACAGATGTAACTTCAGAGAATATATTTAAAGGTTTTGAATAGCAAATTCTGTGTCAATATGGTCTACATGGGTATATTTCTTCTATTCAACTTACACATTTTTGTGTTTTCAATATATAGAAAGAATGAAGGAAATAGACATTTTATAAACATATAAGAGTACTTATTACACTCAAAGAAGTGCTTTATTCTGTAGGCAATAGAAACACTTGCTGTTAGCAATGGGTGACTGATAATGTTTTGTGGATGGCCTTAATTATTTCAGTTAACGAGTCCTAAATTCCAACATGAGAGGATATGAAGTACGATCTTCACTAGAACGGTTTCTTAGAATCTAGGGGTGCGGTGGATCACCCCTGTAATCCTAGCACTCTGGGAGGCCAAGGTGGGAGGATCCCTTGAACTCAGGTGTTCAAGACCAAACTGAGCAAGAGTGAGACCCCGTCTCTACTAAAAACAGAAAAAATTAGCCGTGCGTGGTGGCATGCCTCTATAGTCCCAGCTACTTGGAGGCTGAGGTAGGAGGATCGCTTGAGCCCAGAAGTTTTAGGTTGCTGTGAGCTAGGCTGATGCCATGGCACTCTAGCCTGGGTGACAAAGTGAGACTCTGTCTCAAAA
>NW_012149197.1:423335-424555 GCF_000956105.1 Propithecus coquereli
TATAATGTATTTACTCCTGAATTTTTATTGTATTAGGGATTAAGTTTGTTAAAATATATAAAACAATTAGAATTGTGCCCGGGTCATGGTTATATTCAATAAATATTAGCCATAATCATTAGGATTATATGATTATGGGGCCATTTAATTACCTTCTTAATTTTAGCACTTATCTTTTAATTTTTCCTTAAAAGATTACAGTAGAATTAATTGTATAATGTATTATATGATTATGGGGCCATTTAATTATCTTCTTAATTTTAGCACTTATCTTTTAATTTTTCCTTAAAAGATTACAGTAGAATTAATTGTATAATGTATTTACTCCTGAATTTTTATTGTATTAACTTGTACTTTCAAAAATGTCCTTTTATTTCGTTAAATTTTAATATCTCATCCTTGATTTTTTTCTAAAAGACTTAAGGAAATAAATTCATCTATGAAATTCGTAATCACATTTGGTATATGAATGCTACAAGGACATCTTTTATGTTATTAATGACAAGCATTTATAAATAATCCACACGAGAATGTTTTTAAAACACAGGTGAGAAATAATAAAATCTAGTTAAGATTATCTTTATTTTGTTGTTGAATTGATATTTCCATGAATATTTGGAATTACATAAATGTTTCTCTTTGTTAACAAATTTGATGCATAACCATAGGCATTATGAAGACTCCACAATATACAAATTTATGCTTTCTTTACCTCAAATTAATTAATAAGTTCTTGAACTTCTTGTATTTTAAACAAATTAGTATTATTTTGCATATGGATTCTTTTTTAAAGACTACCTCAAAGTTATTATGAGGATCTAGTGACAGATTAAGCAAACAAATTTAGCTTCGCATTATTTTTCACAAATTTAACGAAATACAAAAAAAGAAATACTATAGTAAATTAATTCACATTAGTTTTTAGAACAAATTCTAGCAAATTCCTGGAGTAGAGGAAATTGGTGCAATTTACTAACACATGATTCAAAGAAAAGAGATACAGTGCTCAAGGAACAGCAACAGAAACAAAGAATACTTGAGTGAGGAATGGGGGAGTTTTTTTTTTTTTTTTAAGTGTATGTGAATCCTAGAGCTTAATAGCAGATGGGAACGAAAATGACAGGAAAATGAACATTGATGGAGTTAATCAAAGAACAGTCTATATGATGGAGTCTTTGGCTGGTGTGTTTTTGTCACGCTTCTTCCCTAACCACCATGGT
>NW_012149197.1:424670-426110 GCF_000956105.1 Propithecus coquereli
ATTTCCCATGGCTTCTTTCATTTGTGACTGATTATAATTTTTAATAGTAATTCTCTCAATTATTTTGTAACTGCCCACTTTTTCAATTCTTGAAGAAATTTATCACCATTCTTTAGATTTTAAGAACTCCCTTACTGTGGTGAAGATAATGGTTAAAATTGCAGTGTAAAAAAAAGTTAAATTTAAATAATTCTGACAAAATTTCATAAAATCAAATGCTGAATGTATCATGTGATCATAAAATTCACTGTAAATAATTTATAATGGATTGTTAGAATATCATCATAACAAGCTGTTATTCATTATAAATTAAAACCAAAAATCACTTTATAACATTTCTCAACTATTCTGTGCCTTTTGAACTGTTGGCTGTGTTTCTCTTTTTAAACATTAGACTCCACTATCTAAAATGTTTTCTCTCCTCTTCTTTGATTAATTTTTCATAGTACTTCAAGGCTCGGGTTAAATGTTACAATCATGAGAAGTCTTTCTTTACAACCTGATTTGTTTCTTATTGTTGCTGCAATAAATTACCACAACCTTAGTTTCCTAGAGCAACACAAATGTATTATCTTACAATTCTTTAGATACTACAGGGTGACAGGTTTAATTTGGCTAAAATCAAATTATCAGCAGAACTACATTCTTTTCTGGAGGCTCTAGGAGGGAATTCATTTCCTTGCTTTTTAAAGATCCTTTGGGCTTTCTGGATTCCTTGGTCATAGCCCCATTCCTTGACCTTCAAAACAACAGCAGATCCTGTTATTTTCGTATATCTTTCAGAACTGTCTTTTGTAGTAGCATCTCTCTCTCTCTCTCTCTCTGTTTCTCTCTCTCTCATCATTCCAAGGTCACCTGATCAGCTAATTGTCCCTTTTGCTATAAAATGTACCAGAGTCACAGATTCTGCAATTTAGAACATAGGTATATTTAGGGACTATCATTTATGTTATCGTATACCTTCAGTAGAGTTTCTTACTCTAGTTTTTCTACACTTGGAAGATGTACTGCTGATATATAGTATACTAGGTTACACTGAACATCAGTATATTATAGTGGTTAAATGCATGCTTGCTAAAGGAAGACATATGGAATCAAATCCTAAGTCTGCAAATTGATACTTAGGTGATTTGAGCAAATGATTTAACTTTTTTGTAAATCCATGGTTTGAATGTATGTTACATTTAAAATTCATGCAAAAATTTAATTGCCATTGTAACAGTACTAAGAAATGGGACCATAGAGAGCTCTAATCTTATGGGAGGAATTGGTGCTATCATAATAGAGCAAGTTTGCCCCCACAACCATCCGCAGCCCTTCCAACTTCCACCACAAGATGATGCAACAAGAAGGCCCTCCCAAGATCTTGATATTGAACTTTCCAGCCTCCAGAAATACGAGCCAATAAATTTC
Organism: Propithecus coquereli; assembly: GCF_000956105.1. NCBI lineage: Eukaryota > Metazoa > Chordata > Mammalia > Primates > Indriidae > Propithecus > Propithecus coquereli. The sequence goes on from NW_012149197.1 coordinate 426,084, forward strand.
TGTTCATTCTTTTATGAATTACCAAGT
>NW_012149197.1:438375-439299 GCF_000956105.1 Propithecus coquereli
TTGAAGAATGACATAAATATTTTTGGTGGTCTTATATCTTACCATAACTATTTTTTAGAGTTGAATTTGTTGTTATAAACCTGTATTCTCTAAGCGACCTGAGCTTCCTTTCAGAACTAGGCACTCATTTCCTCAGCTCGCTGATGTGGTTCTCTTCAGAGAAGACAAAGGGAGCCACCTCACTCAAGGTTACACCCCTCCTCTGGAGTTCCTCACATCCAGCGGCTGATTGATTCAAAATGCAAAGGACTTGTCTCCTTGCCTCAATTCGTAGGGCCTCTGTAGAGAAATTCCAGCCCCAAAGTTCCCCATGGGATTTGCTCTTGCAACTGAAGCACAGTTCGCCTTCTTCCTTTGTTCGATCTTGAATCCCTCACTGCTTCACAGATATTCTGTAAGAGGACTCTAATAAACCTTCCTCGTACAAATCTCTCCCTCAACATCTACTTCCCTGGGAACAATCTAAGATGCAACCCACATTCCAATTATTCTTCTGAATACATCACCCAATTTCTTGTAGTTATCTATCCAAAGAATAAAATGCTTTATTTCCACTGCTTTGATCTAAACCTACCACTTATTTTCCTTTTTCTTTTTTCCTATGACAAATTAGGAGTCTCTACTAGACTTCTTCAATATTTCTTGTAATACTTCCTACAGATTTCTTTTTTTTAATTTTTTAATTTTTTTATTTCTGCATATTACAAGAATATGAATGTTTAGGTTACATATATTGCCTTTGCCCCAACCAAGTCAGAGCTTCAAGCGTGTCCATCCGCCAGACAGTGAGCGCTGCACCCATTAGGTGTGAATATTGGGTTCTACGGCAACAGTGAAATGTTCTTTCAGAGTTAACAAACCCAGTATTTCTCTCGGCCTAGTTAAGTAAGTACCATACATTTACTGCAAATTATCCTTTCTTGA
>NW_012149197.1:439349-442028 GCF_000956105.1 Propithecus coquereli
TAAACTTATTCCTTATCTAAAGGAAATTGTGTATTCTGTGACCAACATCTTCCCAATCTCCTTCAATGTTATTAATTTTAAAAATGTATATTATAGCTCTAATTATAAATTGAGTATCAGCTGGTATCTTTTTACTTCTTAAAGCTTTATATAGAACAGCATAACCTTTTTAATGTCTTATTTAACTTCAAAGTACTCTCCATTAGCTAAATAATCATCTAGGATGCCTATATTCTACCACTTTTACTCTTCTTCTCTTGCCTATTTTGCAGGTCATCCCAGATATTACAACATTTTAAAAATGTAAATGAAATAAAAAAATTCATTTAATTTTCACTGAAAGGAACCAATAAACCAACCAACCTTCCTACTAACAAATCTATATACATTTTTTATTGCATTGTAGATTATATTTATTATGTGAAAACCCCAGCATGGAGTCACTTTGACCACTACAAATAAACCTAGCACCATATGTTCATGATCTTGAAGTCAGTTTTGCTACCAAACACCACAGTTTTCTTAGTCTCACTGACCCTTCATCACAAAAAGTAGTCTGCTTAATCTCTGTCGTTCTCTGTTGTGTTTCTCTCCCATAGACTAAAAATAACCTTTCTCATTTTAATTATCTTTTGTTTATTTAGATCCTGCTTGTCTCCTCAAGATGTCACTCTAATCAGTTTATCTAAGTTTTTTTCTAAGCAAAATTAATGTCTTAATAAAAAGAACCTTACTGACAGCCAAGTCAATATATTTTGTTACAGAAAAATGAATTCTCTTTGAACATGTTAAGCTGCACAGTGATTTCTTGAGAATATAAAAAAGTTAAAGAAACATAGTACTGTCATTTGCAGAACAATTACTATGATACAGATAAATACTGGGCTATAATTGATCATAACTTATTAAATCACATCAGAATTGGTCACTTATAACTACTGACAATAATACACCTTCAATCTATAGCATTTAGACCTTAATCTTTTTAGAGGAACGGCGCTTCTTTTGCCTAGAGGAAAACATAAAAGAACTACAGAAAAAATCATAGTAAGGTAATTTCCAGGTCTTGTAGGATAGCTGTGGATGTACCTTCTGGTTCATTCCTTGTAAGGTGCTATCCTGGACTAGTTTTAAGTTGATTTGATGCAAGTCAATTATGTCTTAGACTCTCAAAACATATACGGGAAATAAGGCTAAGCATAAGGCATTGGGTACCAAATGCTATTTTTCCTGGTTTATGATGATAACAATTGTTCATCATGGACATTTTAGCCCCACCAGAATATTTCCTTCTAACTTGCTAAACAGTTGTAAAATCAGCTCAAAATAAATAAATGAATGAATAAATAAATAAACAAATAGCCACCATTGACCTTCTCCCAAAAGCTTCTGAAATAGAAAAAATAGGGAGGCTTTTACTTTATTATTGTATGTATTTTTCTAGAATAATGAGCACAAATGCAAATTGACCCTTGCCACGTATCCTATGAACATCAGTGCACACTGGCGTTCATGCTTTGTTATTCTTCAAAAAAGTGCTATATCATTTCAAAGGACATTGTGAAATAACCTCCAGATTAGGGAACTCAATGAATGTTAATTGAACCACAAAATAAGGAAGTGGAAAATGTATCTTAACAGGAACTTAAAAATTAATAGAAAAAACTAACACCGATTTAGAGTTTGAATATCTTTTTGAATAAATACTAGTATGATCTGAGAAAAGACAATTACTCCGTCTGGCTAACCTGAAGAGCTTTTACCAATTATATGCAAAGTCCATGGCAGATTTAACATTATAATTTCTATAAAATAGAAAGGAAAATATGAGAGTTCATGCTAAATAGAATCAAGAAATTATGAAGAGAATTTTCACAAAATCTCTGATAAAGTTGTCATATTAATATTTTGTTGTTTTTTTCAAGAAAAGACTCTCTTACCCTCACAAAACTTGTGTTCAATATAAAGCAAGTCTCTGTGATAATTAATACACATGTATTATAGAATATGGGAAATAAGAACCATTTTTAAGTTATATATTTCACTAAAACCACGTTTCCAAAAGCATCACAAGGAAACATTTATTTCCACACTCCAAGAATTTGGTCTGCTGAATTACGGTTTGTCCTTTCTCAATCAAAATCATACAGGTACCCAAATCATAAAATATATAAAACTGTATTATGTGTTATTTTCTCAGCACATCTATCTCTTTTCCCAGAAATATTAAAAGTCTGTTGATTGAATGGAAGAATTCTACCTTCATGAGTCTAACAGCTTTTCTATATACCTTTATATTTAAGCACCTGTGATTTTTTTTTTTTTTTTTTTTTTTTGTGCAAGATAATTAGAATGACTTCTGATTCAGCTAAATTCCAAACACTTATGTCTTTGGTAAAAACTTCTAGCTACCAACTTTATTCTTATTGCTTTACTGGTGACTTTACAGGGACAGACAACGAGGAGATTCATCAATTACAGGACTTTCAGAATATTTTTTACCCATGATATTCCCTTCTAACAGAATAATTGTAAATTCCTCTATCAAAACACGGAATCTCTTTTAAATGAAACATTCAATTCCCATTAATTCTCACTTTTAACTGGGCCAAATCTGTAAAATCACTTTTCTATTTTATCTTTTAAAAGAAAGTATCTCCCTTTAACAGGTAGTGATAC
>NW_012149197.1:443039-444971 GCF_000956105.1 Propithecus coquereli
CTGCACCCATTAGGTGTGAATATTGGGTTCTACGGCCACAGTGAAATGTTCTTTCAGAGTTAACAAACCCAGTATTTCTCTCGGCCTAGTTAAGTAAGTACCATACATTTACTGCAAATTATCCTTTCTTGAGCTTTGTGATGTTAAATTTTTCTAGTTCTCCTGTAGACTGTCATTATCTCTACTTCTTGGATTCTTTAAGGAATAACTAGTCCTTTTGTTTGCTCCCCAAACATATGTATTCCCCAGGGTTCAGTCCTATAGTCCTCTTCTATTGTATTCTCTTCTCTTCTCTTGGAGTCTTCTCTGTTGTCTTGCCTTCTCTATCCTTTCTTCTTCTCTTCTTATCCTATATTTGTTGCCCTGGTAATAAAATTCCCATAAGAGTCATCAAAGATCATATTTATCTAAGTCCCTCTAAGCAGTAGGCTTGCTCATGAGTGTCAGGACCAGGTGTTTGTTGGACTTCTGCCTGAACTACTCCTCTGGAAATTAAAATTATATCAGGACAAATTTTAAGTGATTTTAAATTAATACTACTAGGAAAGTAATTTAATTACTCCAATTAAAAATTTCATCAGAAAGAGTATTTATGGATGTATTTATTAATACGTATAATGTATCAAAATGTATCCTAGTTACTTTTATAGGCACTGGCAGTATAGCAATGAACTAAAATGAAAATGCCCCCCCAATGGAGCTTACATGCTAGTGGTGAGAAGCAGTGAGAGGTACTCACATCATTCTATTTTAAATTATACCCATGCCTATAAACTTCTATTTTTTATTTCTTATAGTCTTTCTTTTGCTCATTCATTTAACAAAAATTATAGACCCTAGTGTATGCTAGCAACTATGTAATACATTATTTTTGCAGAGATAACACAAAAATTAATTTAATGGACTGCAAATTTTAGTGGGATGTCAAACATCCAAACAAAGGAAATATAAAATGGGCTTAATAAAGTATGTATAGAAATATATTCAGGGAAGAGAAGAAACCCAGGGGAGATTTCAGGAAGGCTTTTCTGGAATTGATAATGCATGAGGTAAATTTTGGAAAAAAATGAATAGGTAGTATATGAAGTAGATGGCAAATCAAATAGGTGAGAGATGGCTCATTATACTTAAAAAAAGAACAAACCAATGCCTGGAGGTATAAGAAGCACGATTTTATCATAAGATAGTATGTATTTCAGTATGGTTGGGGGTATAATCATTGGCAGCCAAATTTCTAGAATTCAAAGAGGGAGATGGGTCCACATCTGGACAGCTTTTCATGCTATGCAAAGTGGATAGAAGTGTTAGTACTTTTCCTTACTATTAAAGCAATAAGTGAAGAAAGAATTAAGATACTAACGTACATAAGGCAAAGTTAATGTAATTGCCCTTATCCGTTCTCATCCCACTGAACTATAAAACACACAGTCTATTATATCAGAAGTTATAAATACGTAACTATTAACTGATATTGTTTGCCTTTCCAAAACATAAAATCCCCTGCCTTTCTTCTTGTTCTTCTTTTTGCTAAATGATTTATCTCAAAGAGCTTCTCACATCATCTAAGCATTTTCATATACTCATTTTTCACAATGAAGGAATTATTCATTCTTATTCAACTAATCTTCAATGAATGAGTATTTAAGTGGTTCCTTTGTTATTGTGATTAGTTATCATACTGAGTACTATTAATATAATGAATATTCTAGTACATGTCTCTTCAGATACCCGTAAGAATACATTTGCTGGATAAACTTCTAGTTGAAGAACTGCCACATCAAGTATTAATTGTTACTTTATTTTTTGTTATTTTGGGGTATTCATAGCTAAAATACACTTCAAAATCCCCTGGTAAATGTAAAACTTTTTCACTTTTACAAGATTGTTTGGGGAAGAACTGTATTTCACTATTATTTTAATATCAGTATTTTT
>NW_012149197.1:446699-448468 GCF_000956105.1 Propithecus coquereli
ATATCTCATAGAATACAAACTAAGGTTGTAGCTTCAAACACGTAATTTTCAACAGGCAATTTTTACACCCTAGGGAGTGTTAACTACAGTAATATATTTTCACTCTCATTATTTCATTCCAACTTTCGAGAAATACCTGCTTAGTAGGGCCTGCTTTAAGTGACGTTATCCACTGTGCTCTCAACGTACACAATTCATTAAACATAAGAACTACTGTCAAAAAGAAGAGAGCTTAGAGTGAATAATACTACAACATATTTGTATATGTTGCTAAAATCAACTACATGGCTGAAATGTACTTTGACAATAGAATTTGCTTTAGGATATTTGCTTGTTAAGTTTAATCTCTTTGCAATGAAATTTGTTCTTATTGCTCTAACAATTGTGCGTGTGCATGTGTGTGTACGTGTGCCTGCACTGTGCTAAAGGCATTGGGAATGTAAAGGATTGAATTACTTGTCTTTCCACAGCCTGCACACAAGGACACTCAAACACACACACATAAACACACACATAACTCAGCAATAAAAAATACAAAAACACTATAAAATATATAGTAACAGAGCACAGCAAAAACAGCAACCACTCACTGGCAGGTAGGAAAATGGCTCATAAAAAGCGACATCAAATGAAGACCTTTTAAATCTAAATAAAACTTAATATTCATAGAATAAAATGGAAGATATGAATAAACTGTAAAAGTGTGAGAATTAAATGGTAAATTAAATATGATGTTGTTATGCTGTGATTAATAGCGAATGTCCTATTGTTAAAGGTTTTAAAAGAATGGCAATTTCAACGTATCGAAGCATTTTACCTAAACAAAAACAATTAAAATGTTTCAAGAGGATAACATTGTGATACACAATTTAGAAAAAAGTTCACTGGTAAGAGTATAAAAAGCTAATTGGAAAAGGGAAGAGGAAATCAGAGTTAATAGGACCAATTAGGAATCTAATATAAGAAAGCCCACTGGAGAGATTGAGAGATTGACTGCTGACAGCAGCATCAGCTATAGAACCACACTTTGGAAGATAAATCAATAGAACCAGATCAATTGTAGAAGAGGAATAAAAAGAGGAGACATCAATAACAAACTCAATGTATTCGTTTTTCTGGAATCTACTTTTTGTATACAGACATCTGTCTTTTGGTGCATGTGGGGGACTGGTTCCAGGACTTTCTCCATATACCAGAATCCACACATACTCAAGTCCTCCAGCAGGCCCTGTGGAACCCATATCTAGGAAAAATCACCCTACATGTGCATGGTTTTTGCATCCTGCGAATGCTGTATTTCCAACCTGTGCTTGGTTGAAAAAAATTCCATGTATAAGTGGATCAGCACAGTTCAAATCTGAGTTGTTCAAAGATCAACAGCACTTTCTCTACTGTATACTTTATAGTGCTATATGAGGCAAAATATTAAAATAATTCTTATCAAGGCTTTCAACATGAGGCCAAACACTAAAAACAAAAAAATAGACTGGTCTGTCCTTTAGTTGCAGGTTGCAGGTGGAAGGAAAAAACTAAGAAGAATGACAAGTCCTAGTCTAGGGATTGATAACTGTAGAAAGGTAATAGTAAACTCAGATTTTTATCCAACTTTGAATAAACATATGATCATTGAGAATCAGTCAAGCTTTAAAATTGGTTTTGGGGGCTTTAAAATTGGTTATTGAATGTACTTTCTATACTAGGTCTATAGTGTGACTTAATTAATATAGTTAATGGTTTATCAAATTTAAAAACCTAAGCAAAAATGATCT
>NW_012149197.1:453054-453572 GCF_000956105.1 Propithecus coquereli
AGAATACTGATAATTTATAATTCTGGCTTAAGGATATACAGAAGTTCTTTGCACAATTCCAGTGGCCCTTTGGAAAGTTTGAAAAAAAAAGTCACCAAAAATACACAGGGGTGTTGATTGGGATGATATTTAATCCTTAGATTATTTTCTAGTCTTCTACTTTCTTAGCGTAATGTATTTCTCCATTTATGGTATTTGTAATTCAGCTTGAATCTGTGAGAGTTCCAGATTATTCATATTGTTATCATGCCTTAGAAATTTCTGTCATTCTGCTGACTGAGTGATTTAAGTCTACATGTTCCTAATGAGCATCTCATTATATACTTACTGGCCACTTGGATATCATCTTTTCTGAAGTATCTATTCAGTATTTTTGCTCATTTTTATATTCCCCTTTTTATTTTTCTTATTGATTTATACATCTTTGTATGCATAATTTGTCATATCTATTTTTACATATATGTACTAAAATTATATGTATTAAAATTTGCACACATCTTTTCTGTTTATACTCTTCA
>NW_012149197.1:453622-454809 GCF_000956105.1 Propithecus coquereli
TCTCCTATGAATAAATCTTTTCAAGTGATTCCAACAAGAAGAAATTTCCATGATTTGAGTGTTTGTCTATCTGCCCTAATATGTCTTACGGAGCATGTGCTAATGAATATTTCTTTGAATACATTTTCTTTTGCTTTATGTTATTACTTCATTTTGTGTTTTAATATGATGAATAGATTTAAGGATTCAAAACGGTGTTTGCAATGCATTTTTATATTTTAAAATGCATTGGAACACTAAAAAAACCTGTGATATTTAGATTATTTATTATGGCTCAGTTTTAACTAAGTATCTTGCATAACATATTTTAAAACTTAATTTTTCCTTCTCTCTTTCATTTGTTAAAAATATATATTCACATTAAGAAAAGGCCACTTTAGCAAGTAAAACAATGATTTTGTACTTACGAAGATAAGTAAGTAAATGGACATGGTCCGTGCTTTGTGTTTTCCCCTTTGTAGAACTCCAGCAAAGCAGTTCAATGGGTTTGAGGATAACTGTCTGCTCATGTTTAGATCTGATATCTTGTGCTTAATCAGTGCAGTGATTACAATTGAGATAAATAACATCACAGTCCTGTGCTTAAAAGGCTAGATTAAAATCAACATTGAATTGTGTGCTAATATGTGCCATATACTGAACTGAATGGGGCAAGGGGTATCTATATTTTCAAGAATAAACTAGTCTGGATGAATAGGATGGGAATATTTTTCATAAAATGCAGAATACAAAATGGTGATGTGAATAAGTGTTAATTTATTTTATTTTTCCCCAGATTTATTGAGGTGTTTAAGTGACAAATTAGAAATGTGTATTTTAAGGTTCACAATGTGATTTTTTTTTTTTTAGAGACAGTGTCCTGCTCTGTTTCCCAGGCTGGTGTGGATCACACTGTAACCTTAAATTCCTGGTTCAAGGTATCGTCCTGTCTCAGCCTCCTGGTAACTAGGACTACAGGCCACGTCACTATACCAAGCCTTTTAAATTTTTTTTTTGTAGGGACAGGGGTCTTCCTATGTTGCTCAGGCTCTAACTCTTGGCCCCAAGGAATCATCCCACCTCGGCCTCCCAAAGTGCTAGGATTACAGGTGTAAGCCACCACCCCATGGACAATGTGATATTTTGATGTACATATACATTATGAAGTGATTATCACAATTAAGCTTATATATATACACACACACACA
>NW_012149197.1:454859-455357 GCF_000956105.1 Propithecus coquereli
ACGAAAACCAAAGATGAAATATGATCTTGTATCTAGAAAATCCCAGATATTCCACCAAAAGACTCTGGGAATTGATAAATAAATTCAGCAACATCTCAGGTTACAAAATCAATGTACACAAATTAGTATCATTTCTATATAATAATAACATCAGTGAATAGTTAAGGGTGGATTTGATCTTCTACAAGTTTAGAAATAGAGGAAGAGAATGTTGGAATATTAGAAATGATTCAAAAGCACTGAAACCAATGGAAGTATGAAGAAAAATTAGACATTGAATTTGGTAGCTATAATAATGAACATTTTCTACCACTTTTAATATTTTAAAATTGGTTCACAGTCACTTATATTACAGCAAAATAATAAAATTCACTTACATTTTAAACACAAGTGTGCCCAGCAATAGTTACAAATCTTGATTCAGTCTAAATTGATTTATCTTTTAATTCTTCATACTGGTTGATAATAATCACTATTAAGGACATAGAGATTATTTTG
>NW_012149197.1:456078-456860 GCF_000956105.1 Propithecus coquereli
GGGAAGATTACATGCAAATAAGGGGATAAAGTGAGTTCTATATTAACCCCCTTGAGATTGTACCCCATTTCATGTGTCATACAAAAGGTAGAGTTCATGCACTAGCCTTTTTAAATTAAGGGATTAGAGTCAAGATTTAGCATTGCAGAACTGGGTAAAAATTGACAGGAGAAAATGCAGGAATGGAGGATACCAGAGAAGAGGTTCCCTAAAACTTAACATGCACATTATAACATGCAGCTGCCTCCTAAACTGAACATGTATAGAATAAGACATACTATACCTGTTATAGAATAAGAGTAAGGAGTCCAGAGAAAAGGAACAGCCTAAAGACTAACAACTGAGCAGAGATTTTAACTACTCCAGATACTTCAAAAGAATAGTTTAAAATTCAAGTACCTCTTAGGGAGATGCTCATGGTAAACACTTTGGGATTTCCAGTGAAACACCAGTAGACTGATAATTTAGGATTAAGGCAGATGTACTAAGTATAAAAGTTACACCACAGGATTAAAAGACTAAACAAAATAATAGTCTGCCTTTACATTTCTAAAACAAAACCTACCTAGAATCAAAGTAGAATCTAGGAACTTTATTGCCTCCTGGGAAAAAACACTTGTTAAACAACATAATAAAGTCTCCACAATATATTATTGGTAATGCCAAGTACGTAGCCTAAGTTTTCTAGAGATTAAAAAAGTAGAATAATATAACACTTAATGAAAGAATAAATAACCAACAGAAATAGACACAAAGGACATTCATATGTTGGATTTAATGGG
>NW_012149197.1:456910-457497 GCF_000956105.1 Propithecus coquereli
TGTTTCTGTTTGTGGTAATAACACTTAAGATCTACTCTCTTAGAAAATTTCATGTATAAAACATATTACTATTAACTATAGTCACTATGCTGTATATTTTAACTCTAGAAATTATTCATCCTATAACTAAAAATTTGGCCCCTTTGGCCAACATCTCTCCATTTCCCCATCCCTCAGCTCCATATCTGTGTTTACACACACACACACACATACACACACACACACACACACACACACACTTATATATGATAGAATGTTATAGAATATTATATATGTGTGTGTGTCTGTGTGTATATATTAGAATGGAAGTGTAGAAAGCTCAAAAGATTAAGGGCTGACTAGTAACACTTGACATTTGTCCTCACTGTCTTGTTGACACTCTGATAAAGTGAGTGGAAGTGTTCACAATTGTCCCCAGAAAGAAGGAAAGCTAATTGATCTCACAGGAACTTGAGATGTTATGACAGGAAGAGCAGGGGTGTGACTCTAAAATGGATTTGCCAGTCCAGATGAGAAGTGAATAGAAAACCTTTAAGTATGGCCAGAACAGATTGCCATTTGAAGCTCTAAAATCTTTGACAGTAAGA
>NW_012149197.1:471272-471781 GCF_000956105.1 Propithecus coquereli
ATAATACCTATAAATTAATATGGCTCTTATTATTTTTTGTGATACCAAGCTTCTATAAGACTAAGAACAAACTATGAAAATTTCTTCCCATTTGAAGCTACCTATTCCTTCCCAATCATGGTGAGGTGAACACTATTAGGCCTTTTCTTTACAAGGGACACCACAAATGCAGTGGATCCTGGAAGACTAGTTTTCGGTTTATCCAGGGCAACCAGATGCATTGTGTCAAAAAGACAATCTACATGATGTTCAAGAAGTTAAATCCTTATCAGAATTCATGTGTTTGACCAATCAGGGATAAGGCTGTGGCTAGCCTCTCTATATGCAAATAAATAACAATGTCAAAAGCCAGGAAAGCAGGTTAGGAGAGAGTACACAGGACAGGACCTTAATAACTTAATAAATGCTAGGAAGTGGTTAAAAGCCTGCTTCTGTAATGAACTAGATATGTGGTAATGGCATATCTTAAATAAGGCACTATAACAAAACAAAGGAAGCTTTTTTTTTTC
>NW_012149197.1:473012-474890 GCF_000956105.1 Propithecus coquereli
ATTAATAGGGAGCAAAGTGATTCACTGTCCTCATTATTTTATATAATTTAACTTGAATATGTAATATATACACATACACAGAGCAACCCTTTAATAGAGATCCTATACAAACCATTATATTATTATAGTGAGGAAACTGAGGCACAGGAAGTTTAAATAATTTTCCAAGCTTCTATAAGCAGAAACACAAGAACTGGGAATTAAATACAGGTACTCCCTTAGTACTTGTCTCCACTGCTTCAGAAATAGCCTACTAGAACCTGTAATGTTAACAGTCAACATTATTCTGCTCTCTGTGTTGTAGGCATTATATTGAGTCTTTTTTCAACAGTTTCTTTAAATCTCCTCACAGCAATATTACAAGAAAGATACAATTATATTAGACAGAAGGGCAAATTGAGGCTTTGCTTGTCGAAGTAACCTGCTAATCACAGGATGCTATAGGACAATAGGCATTCTCTGGGGAAGGGTGGATGGCAATATTCAAATCCTCCTTGGCTGTCCTCAATGTTCCTGATGTTAATCGTCCTGCTGCTAAGTTGCTACCGACTGCATGTTTGTGTTTCCCCAAAATTTATTGATGAAATCCACACTTTCAATGTGATAATTTTAGGAAATGGGGCCTTTGGGAGGTGATTAGGTCATGAGGATGGGGAATGAGATTAGCGCCCGTATAAAGGAGACCTGGGAGAGCTCTCTTGCCTTTTTACCAGGTAAGGACACAGCAAAATGATGGTCATCTATGAATCAGGAGGCTAGCCTTCACCAGACACTAAATCTGCCAGTAACTTGATGTTAGAATTTGTGGGTTCTAGAACTGTAAGAAGTATTTCTATTGTTTATGAGCCACCTAGTCTATTGTAATTGTATGGCAGCATGGACTGAAATGAGTACCGGAAGCGAGTTTCTTCTGTAACAAATACCTAAAAGTGAGGAAGTGGTTTTGGAACTGAGTAATGGGTAGAGGGCAGAGGAGTTTTGAGGTGTATTTTAAAAAAAGTCTGCATTGCTATGAATAGACCTTTGAGGGCAATTCTTGTGAGGGCTCAGAAAGAAAAGAAGAGGGCTATGTATAAAGAAGGTCTCAATCTTGGAGAATACCTAAATAATTATGAACAAAATGCTAGCAGAAATGTAGACAATAAAGGTCTTTCTGGTGACGATTCAGATGAAAATATGGAACATTCTATTGGAAACTGGAGGAAAGTTTAACCTTATTATAAAGTGGCAAAGAATATAGCTGAATTGTGTGTGTGGTTGTGTTCGTATAAGATAGATTTTGAGAGAAATAAAGCAGAATATATAGCTAAAGAGATTTCAAATAAAATTGTTGAAGGTGCATCTTGGCTTCCCTTGAATGCTTATAGTATTATAAAATGTCAGTGGCAATAAATTACTTAAAGAAGGAATTGTTAAGGAATTCGAGGTCTTTTTGTTTTTATTTATTCTCTGACCTGGACTAATCTCATTTGCTCATCCATAGCCATCTCCTCATTTCTTTCAGTTTCTATAACATATTCTCTTTTCCGGAAGTTTCTAAACAACCTTTTGAAAAATAGCTCACCCTCCTACAGTCTCTATTGCTTTCTGCCATACTGTCCATTTATATTCTTCAAATAATTTACTACGATTTCTATTCTCTCTTTCATATAATGGATTATATATTTATTGGCTGTTTGTATATCCTTCACATAATTTATCATAGCTTTTGTTATCTCTTTCATTTAATGGATTATATGCTTATTGACTATTTCCCTTAGTTTTAATAAAATTTGTATGGTGGTGAAATATTTTTTTAAATCACTGCATCCTGCATAAAGCAGTTATTGACATAAAATCAGCATTTAATATGTACTTATAATATTAATTGGTTAATTG
>NW_012149197.1:474940-476360 GCF_000956105.1 Propithecus coquereli
GTAAAGCAGTTAACATGGTGCTAGTACACAACATGTTAGTGTTGCTATCATGATCATCATGATCATCAACCGTGGTTACTTCCACCATAGCCATGAAGATATGGATTCAACACAGCCAAAAAGATAATGGTGATTGGCAGGTAATGCTATAAATGCTTGCTATGGTCCAGAGTTCTTGTTTCGTCCAGCATATCTATGTTCCCTAATTCCTGTACCCATTACTAAAAAAAATGTTCTTACATATATGGTTACAAATACACACTGCAGAATTACAGAAATCCAAAATCTTATCATTTTCTTACTCTGAAATCTCAGGTGATGGTAACTATCATTTATGTGGCTATTCATATTCCTATAAACAGTGGGATAATTGGTTAATGTAACCACAATCAATGCAAAACTCTGAAAAAAAAATAAAAAATCTACAATGTCAAATAGTGCTTATAAAATGTGTAATGGAAAAGCAGCATCTAGTGGCCACTGGCCCAGAACATGCCCCATAATTGGTAGATCAGTGGTGGTGCAGTGGAAAATGAGCAGCCAGAGAATCTCAAGGACAACTGCTATCTTACGTTGATAAAATACAGTAAATTCCTTAGTCAAGCACACTGGCAACCCTGCTTTCTTCCCACTGGCAGAATTTCTTTCGGTCATTGACCTTGCTAATAACCTTTACAAAAGAAACTGGAGAGTATTCTTTATTTCCTGGGGTCTGTTCAATCTATCATGCCCACTCTGTGTGGATGTAGGCCTTTGAGCAGAAAAATCAAGCTGTATGAGATGGAGCAAGCGACTTAGGCAGGGGCCAGGATCGCACAGGCTTTTATAAAGTACAGTAAGGAATTCACGTTCATTTTCAGTGCAAAGGAAGGCAGCTGGAAGATTTTAACATGCCATGTTTAGAAAAGATTAATCTGGCACTGACAAGAAAATAGGCTAAAGGGCTAAAGGGTAGAAAAAGGATTTGGTTATGGGAGAGATCAATTAGAGTTTATTGCTCTTATCCAGTGAGAGATAACGATGGCATATACAGGGAGAGAAGTGATTTGAACTAGACACTGACATTCAGCTCAGATTTCCCTTTGATTCTTTAATATGGACACACACACGCACACACACACACACATACACTATATACACTACAATTTTTGTATTCTTTTGCTTCTAATGATCTGAACCTGCAATGACCTTTGAACAACTTCCCTTGGCTACTGGAGCCACTTTGCCCACATGCATTGAAAGCCTAACAAGCCTGCAAGTCTACAAACATCTCCTATATAATCCCACAGCCAGTATATGACAGATGTGGAACTGTGAAAACCCACAAGTTACGTAAATCTCAGCACTCGCCTACAGAATCATGGCTCCTGGTCCATCCCTGCTCTATTTCTCCATTTGTTCCCTCACTTCCTTACCAGGA
>NW_012149197.1:476410-477586 GCF_000956105.1 Propithecus coquereli
GGCATGAATGATATTGGTAAGGGAATAATAGAAAAATAGAAAATTATGGACATGAAAAGATCATGCTACTAAAGAAAGAAGGAGAGAAGTAATGCACTAAAGAAAGAGAAGGAAGTCTCTAGACACTAACAAAAAAGAAGAGAAGCAATGAAATCATTTACTCAAAATTAAAGAAAGTTACACATTTTCTATAATCATTTTGCTCCCGATTACTAATGAGCAACTATTGCTGCTGCTACTGACATAGAATTATATCTCCCTAAAGGTAGTGACATCTTTCTTTTTATCTTGTCTTCCTCCTTCTGTGGTGAACCCTTTAGTCTGGATTACAGGCAAGAAGTAGTTCAACTTGGCAGATATTAAGAAATAGAACCATCTAGAAGTATTTTATTTATTTCTTATGCAGAGCATGCTATTCTTAACTATGATGAACTATTCATCGATAGATACCAATATATTTTAGTAATTTTCTTGGCATGTTATACTTACATTTTGTTTTGCCTCATGCAGCGTACTAAGTTATTTACCCATGACTTTCAATTAAATTTCAAGGAAAATAGTTTTCTAGATACATACAATTTCAGTTAAGTCACATGTAGCTGATTAATGGTGAATCAAGTCCACATATAAACTTATCTTTTTGTGATGCTTGTTATGAATATTGATTTACATTTAGCACCTAAATACATCACATTCCTCACCTACTTCATTGAAAGAATTTGCAATATCGTGCCTTCTAAACATCTTAATCAGCCAAATATTTCTTAATAATCATTATTGATGTGGAGAAATGTTGTAAAAAATAAATAGCTATCACTTTCATCTTGTAGATTTCTCATATAAAAATTCTTACCTTGCCTACGTATTGTGTGTCTGTACCTGTATACTCTTCCAGCAAGAAGAACTGATTCCACATCCAGCCACGCTTGGTGCGACGTAGAATTTTATCACCATCTTTTTTCAGACCCACTATCTTTTTGCTTGGTAAATGACTGTTAGCTTTTTCTTGTAATGGGAGGGTGTCAACTGTATGAAACATATACGTCCAGATGAACAATGGTAGGTAATGGTAA
Organism: Propithecus coquereli; assembly: GCF_000956105.1. Lineage (NCBI taxonomy): Eukaryota > Metazoa > Chordata > Mammalia > Primates > Indriidae > Propithecus > Propithecus coquereli. Next base: position 477,484 of record NW_012149197.1, read on the forward strand.
GTCCTCATTATCTGTGGCTTCAGCAGGATGTCAAATTCAATATATTGTCTGTTTCTCCTGAATAGTAGGGGGAGAAAAATGGTTTTATTAGATTATGTTTCAC
>NW_012149197.1:492178-492597 GCF_000956105.1 Propithecus coquereli
TGAATAATCCCTAATTTGAGCCTGGAATCACATATGAATTTGACTTAATATTCCATTTCATGAACAACTGATAGAGAAACGGAACGAGTTAATCTGGTAGAAAATACACCTTTTGAAAGAATTTAGGGTTTTTTTCCCCCCCAACAAACAGAAAAAAAATCTGCAGTGATATAACAGTAACAGTCATAAAAATTTGCATAACATAAGATTATGTATGAACTTCACATGTTTGGTATAAATTATGGAAAATATGTTTGAAATTTATAGCCCTTTGATGAAATATCTTTATTTTATTGTATGTATATTTTTCACATTAAGGGACATTAGTGCAACTCCTGTGGCTAATTTAACACCTGTATATTCCTCTGCTTTTAGACATAAATATACATTTTAAAAGGTTTTCTAATGCATTTGATTTT
>NW_012149197.1:499698-500505 GCF_000956105.1 Propithecus coquereli
GAAACTAAAACAATTCTTTAATTATTATTAACAGTCAGAGTAAAATACTTAAAATTTTTCTTCAAAGTAATTTAGTAAAATACATCAAAGGTCTTAAAATTGTAGTATTTTACTAAGTAACTCAATTTCTAGAGAGATTCTTAAGAAATCAGTCATTTGAACAAGAGGTTGGGATAGAAACACATTTATTAAACTGTTATTTATTATTAGATTTACCAGAAATTTTGTTTAGTCCTACAGATTCATTCTCAAGTCTTCTTCACTCTGCTCAGTGCTGCTGGAAATGAACCTCCAAGAAGAGCTGAATCCCTGCACTCACTAGTCCTGGGTTGGGTTTAGCCAGCGTGAAGTGCAGGCAGGAGATCAAGGTTAGGAGGAGAGGAGGTCTATTTTCCTCCATGCAGCACCCCTAGGAGTTGGCTACTTTTTTCTGCAATGAGCCACACCGCTCCTTTCAGATGGCACTCTGCTAAAATGATAGGAGGATGTTTCTGGAGTAGTATCTGTTCCCATCCTGTGATCCTTCAGACCCAGGGTGGGTAGTGGGCTCATGCTGTTGTAAATTCCTGCCACAGTACCACCCTAGTTAGTTCCCTCAACCCTGCCCACATCCTCTAGTAAACCCATCCCAATGATTGCATTTGGGTATGTCAGCTGTTTTATGAAAGCACCCTGACAGACACATTGGGGAAAAGTTGGAAAGGAACTCAACGTCTCAGAGTAGGGGAAGGCTAAATACATCATGCCACTTCCATGGAATAGAGCACCATATCATGAAGTCATCAAAAAAATCTATGTAGTTATTCT
>NW_012149197.1:500555-502180 GCF_000956105.1 Propithecus coquereli
AACTTGCAAAAATATATGAGGAAACTTAAATGTAACATGCTAAGTCAGAGAAAAGGCTACATGCTGAATGATTTAAATTATAGGACATGCTGAAATAGGCAGAATTATGGAGACAGTGAAAGACCAGTGATTGCCAATGGTTTGGGAGGAAGACAGGAGGGATGTACAGGTGAAGCACAGGAAACGTTTTGGGTATCGAAACTACTCTGTATGATACTGCAATGTGGATCCATGACATTATGCACTATCAAAATCCATAACACTTTACACAAAGGTTTACAGAGAGTGAAGGAAGTGGAGCCTGGAAGGACGGCTGCAGCAAAGAACGCAGACTGTGATGAATGAATCTAATTGTATTTCAAATGGATGAAACATCCTCAGTGATGTGGGCAGGAGGGAAAGGTGCTGACCTACGTCGCTTTGGAAATGAGTGGAGTTTTAAAATACAAATGGAAAAAAGTGCACATGCACATTGTACTCTAGTTAATAAAGTTGTTTTTCACAAGGGTGTGGGTTGACAATTCTAATGCCGCTTTATTTGTATACTGGAATTTAAAAATTAAGTAAATAGATGGTTAAGGTTGGGAGTCAAGATTCTTGCTCATTTTGTTGGAATTTACAGATAAGCAAGAGAAAGAGGTTAGCATGATCCATGTGGTAATAAGTAAGAGTTGGAGACATTAGTGTAAACTCATGTATTTTAATAATATAGATATAGGGAGGTACATTTTGAAATATTTATAAGTATGTGTATGTACGCAAGTTAGTATACACACACATATATTTACTCTGTCCAGCTGAGATGGCCTAGAAGCAATGCCACCACCAATGAACCCATTTACAACCCAGATCTTGGTTTCTAATACCATTTTCTAATAAAAAGAATCACGACCTTTGGAGAAATGGCTGATTCTAAAATTAGAGCAGGAAATATATAAGATGAAGCTGGCATATTTTGTAGTGACAGAAATTATAGTAGTGCTTAAAAAACTCTCTCTCTCTCTCTCAACAAAACAAAGCCACTACATTGATGAGGGTATGTTAAAGGGACACAGGATGAAAGAACTCCCAATGGCCAATGCTGGAATAAATTGGGCAACAGAATGAATAAGGAAGCATTGTATTATATAATCCAATGGGTAAAATAAATACAGGTTGGGTATCCCTTACTTGAAATGCTTGGGACCAGAAGTGTTTCGGATTTTGAATTGTTCAGATTTGGGAATGTTTGCATTATACTTCCCAGAGAGCATCCCAAATCTGAAAATCCCAAATTTAAAATGTTCCAATGAACATTTCCTTTGAGCGTTAACTCAACAATAAAAAAATTTTGGATTTTGGAGCATTTTAGATATCAAATTTTCAAATTTCAGATACTCAATGTATATCTGAAAATTCATATTGATACACATAAATGATTGAATCAATAGATAATTGAGGGAGAAAAGTCTTTCTTAAAAATGAATTCCAAATAATTTATATAGGTACTCTACCCTAAAAGAGGAAAAGGATAAATTCCTACTTCCTAAGTGTGGGATGTACAAAGTAACTTCCTTCCAGAAATGATAATACGGAAATTGGGAGAAACAAGTAACTTTCCATTGGAGAAAACTGACAAACACTAC
>NW_012149197.1:503675-504263 GCF_000956105.1 Propithecus coquereli
AAATTTTGTTTAATCCTTCAGATTCATTCTCAAGTCTTCTTCACTCTGCTCAGTGCTGCTGGAGATGAACCTCCAAGAAGAGCTGAGTCCCTGCACTCACTAGTCCCGGGTTGGGTTTAGCCAGTGTGAAGTGCAGGCAGGAGATCAAGGTTAGGAGGAGAGGAGGTCTATTTTCCTCCATGCAGCACCCCTAGGAGTTGGCTACTTTTTTCTACAATGAGCCACACCGTTCCTTTCAGATGGCACTCTGCTAAAATGATAGGAGGATGTTTCTGGAGTAGTATCTGTTCCCATCCTGTGATCCTTCAGACCCAGGATGGGTAATGGGCTCATGCTGTTGTAAATTCCTGCCACGGTACCACCCTAGTTAGTTCCCTCAACTCTGCCCACATCCTCTAGTAAACCCATCCCAATGACTGCATTTGGGTATGTCAGCTGTTTTATGAAAGCACCCTGACAGACACATTGGGGAAAAGTTGGAAAGGAACTCAATGTCTCAGAGTAGGGGAAGGCTAAATACATCATGCCACTTCCATGGAATAGAGCACCATATCATGAAGTCATCAAAAAAATCTATGTAGTTATTCT
>NW_012149197.1:507379-509028 GCF_000956105.1 Propithecus coquereli
ACCATATATTATTGTTAACTATAAGTAAAATGCTCTACAGCAAATCTCTAGGACTTTTGCATCTTACATACTGAAACTTCACTCATTGAACTTTATACTCACTGAACAGTCAAAGGCAACCACCATTCTGCTTCTATGATTTCGGCTGCTTTAGATAGCATGTAAGTGGAATCACACTGTATTTGTCCCTATGCTAAATGAAATTAGCCAGTGACACACAGAGGTAGATTCTTATTTCTATCTTTTATCAAGCAGTGTCAGAAAAGTTGCCTCTTTCACAGTCTTTCATACATGCCCCGTCTCCATTCTCTTGCATTCTTGCCAGCAATCTGGCAAAAGGCTCTCTGAATTTATCCCTTTCTTGAAAATATAGTACATTGAAAATACAGTCATAGTAACAAACACGTTTTAGTAATATGCTATTTTACCACATTTTCCCCTACAGCTACCAGTTCATTGAGTGCACGCTCTGCCTTTCAAGTTATCAAAAGTGACAGTTTTGCCAAATGTCACAGCCTTGCATGAGATGGATCTCTGTCTTTTGAGACTCTCACAAGGCTTTTTTCACTACTGGATGGCCAATCCTTAAACCAATGCTACAATTTGTTCTTTTTTTTTAATTTCTTTTAAGATAACATATCATTTCTAGTAGGTATTTATACAACAGTTGCAATGGGCTGAGTTATGCTGTGGGAACAAACAATTCTCAAAATCACAGTGGCTTTAAAAGCAAACAAGTATTCTTGTTTAGGCTGTATTATCGCTGTGGCTTTCCTGGGAGCCTGTGATAAATTTTATCATCAGGAATCCAAGGCGAGGAAAGTTCCACCACCATATTCCCATGATTGCCAAGAAAAGAGAGAGCACGTGGAGAATCCCATAGGCAATAAGCCGCACACAGAGAAGAAACACACTCACTCAGACTCACATTTCAAAGGACAAAGAGAGTCCCATGGTTATGTCTGAATTCAGAGGTGGAGGAGAAGGAAAATCAAGTCTTGGGACATGTGTAGGTGAGACAAAGCCAGAAATACTTGGTCAACAGTTCTGAAGATTGCTTTGCTAGAATATAAAAGTGTTTTTTATAGGTTGAATTGTGTTCCCCTTCCAAAAGATAAAAAATACTTTTTAAGTTCCAAACCCTAGCACCTGTGAATATGACTTTATTTGGAAATAGGGTCTTTGAAGATACCATCAAGTTAATATGAGGTCTTCCTGAACTAGGATGAGCCCTAAGCACGTATTTTACTGGTATCCTCTAAAGAAGAGAAGAAGAGACACAGAAACAGACACAGAGGTAAGGTGACCACGCAAAGAAGGAAGCAGAGGTTGTGCCACAAGCCAAACTACCAGAGGCCTGAAGAAACAAAAATGCTTCACTACAATCTTTGGAGGGAGCATGGCCTTCCCAAAACCTGAATTTCAAATTTAAGACTCTAAAAGTGTGAGAGAACACATTTCCATTATTTTAAGCTACCCGGTTTGTCATACTTAGTTATGGCAGCCCTAGGAAACATAACAGTGTTAGTTAAACGTTAATATATATTATCCATTTATAATATCTCCTTGACTTTGCCAGGTATAGATTGGAGATTTCTCTTCTATGTTTCAGCAGCATTGAGTCCATAGTATTAAAGACAGAGAGTTAA
>NW_012149197.1:510887-511696 GCF_000956105.1 Propithecus coquereli
CTACTGACACATATCTAAAATTATATAGCAGCCTCAAAGTCTACTTGATGAAGATGCTATTATTCTTATTTCATATACACATTGTAAATGAAAGTTCACTGCAATTAAATATCTTGCCTGAGATAACACATGTAGATGGTGAAGGAGAAAACAAAAATCAGCTTTGAGAACTATTTGGTACTGGTCTGGCAACTAAGACCAAGACTCTGGTTTCTCCTGCTGAACACAAACAATTTAACAGAGTATCATCATTGGCTGAGCTCACCCAACATCTGTGATTGAACAAGATAAAAGCCAGGGCACTGGCACCTCAAACGTGATTAAATATCTTTCTATCCTGGTTATTGACTTTTTATCAATGGCAACTTCAAATTTGTTTTTCTAACTTTCTAAATAGAAATTAACATCTGTCTAACAGAATTACTACTATTTTCTTATAGTACCCAATCAAGTACTGATTTTTCTAAGCACTCCTCAAATGCCCCTGACAAATTCCTAAGACTCTCTAATAAACCTATCCTAACCTCCTCTGACCAAAGATCTCCAATCTTCCAGTGATGGACAGTACGCCTTGCTTCAGGAAGACAATGCACCTAATTTTGTTTGACTACAGCTGTGCTCCTGACAATATTTTGAGTGTGGGACTTTTTCAGTGGTAGTTGAGATTTATACTCACGGAGACTGTCTCTACTATCCACAATGTAACCATTATGTTATAATCCAAATAAAGTAGTGTGAGTTTGGAGAATTAATAAGATGATTATCACAGGTGATTTCCTTTTTAAAATTTATCTTTGCTTTCACTTTAA
>NW_012149197.1:512921-513444 GCF_000956105.1 Propithecus coquereli
GTAGTTTTAAATCTAGAAGTAATTTAAAACCAATGTGGGAATTATCCATGAAATAAAAATTCTATCTTCAACTAATTGTTAAGAATACTTTGAAGAGTCAAAAACATGGGACGTATCCTTTTTATTTATGAAATTTTGTTGAGATGGAGAGAATATTAAAGAAGCTTATAGAAAGATTCAAAGTACACATTGTTTCTTGATCCACAGAAAAGAAAGGCATATTTTTGTTCAATTAATATTACATTGTGATAGTTTTCTAAACTGTTTTATTCATATCACTTGGATTTCTGGGATACAGAATGTTATCGACTTCTGTCATTTTTTAATTCTCTCTTTGTCTCCTCCAATAGCAATAAGTTTAATAACTGTAGACACTCGTCACTCAAAACTGTTCATATTTTCTTTCTATTCTTCCTCACTCTGATTTTTCATCAGTTTCTGTCACACATATGTCAAAGTACTTTTCAAAAAATACTGTGTCTTTCTTGTATTGCCTTTACCATAAGAGAGACATACTTTTCTG
>NW_012149197.1:524429-525115 GCF_000956105.1 Propithecus coquereli
TAATGAAATTCCAACTCACATTCGTTTTATACATAAAAATTCTCGTATTAGTGCGAGGAAATTTAGGCCATATGGAGATCAATGGAGTAGACACAGCAGATCTGGTGCTAGTCTGGTCACCAACACAAAAGAATCCGCATCTCAGAAATGTCCTTCAAGGGGGTCAGGTGTTTGAGCATGATATGTAGGCTTTTGGACACTTCCAAGTATTTCAAGTATTTCTACTGTTCTATTTTTTTTTCCCATAAGATGAGAACTTGTTAGAAAAAAGGTTGAAAGTTTAATATGACTATTTTCAAGCAAACATTCAAACGACTTTGAAACTGAAAGAGCTCTTACTTGTTTTCTAGCCTCGCTCTACCATTTTTAAAATAAAGAAATTAAGTCCCAGAGTGATAAATGACTAGAAGCCGCATCTTTCTAATCTTTTTACCCCCATCCATTGCTCTCTTAGCTATACTATGATGGAGTATAAATCCACAATTTAAGAAACAATTAGTTAACCCCACTTCGGTTCTTGGAGATAGCACTAAAACTTGTCATAAATCAATTCTTTCTTCTCTACATGGGAGGTTCAGTTGATGCACCCTATTCTTACTTCAGTAAGGTTTTTGGAGAGGCCGAGGCCCACTGCAGTGTTGAATTAAATGGCAGTCATTTTTTTTAAACTTTTTTTTACTCATCTT
>NW_012149197.1:526400-529964 GCF_000956105.1 Propithecus coquereli
ACTTACTGTATCTAATTTCAAAACAATTAAATTATTCATTAAATTAATCTAGGTCACTCTCCAACTTTTATAAACAAAAACGACCCCGATACCCTTTACCCGGATATAATGAACCTGAATAACATTCTTAATAATAACAGTAGTTACAGAAGCCATCAATTCTGTCTCTTCAGAATACCCTATAATATACTTACTGCTAATATTTTACTTTTACACAGGAAGTTCCTGGAGCCCCAAGGCATTATGACTTACTCAAACTGACACATGAGGTATATACTGAAACTAGTTTTTACAGATAGATGTCTGACTCCAGGGCCCTACCTGCCCTTACCATTACCACCTGTCTAAGTGGAAATATTGCCTATCTAAACTTTTTGTTTATTGCGTGTTGTACATGAAGCAATCTGCACCCAGAAGTAAAGATAACCTCCCAAGAAAACAGAACAAGTAAATGTGAGAGCTGGGAAGAAACTGTGGGTCTACCGACATCATCAGCCTAGTCCACTTTTGTACTTACTCTCATAAAGCCATGCTGTTGAGCATAAATGTTTTAATTTATGGACTGTTAAACAGCCCATACATTTTTCATACTCTTTTTTTATCATTTCAGCATATTACAGGGGTACAAATGTTTAGGTTACATATATTGTCTTTGCCCCACCCGAGTCAGAGCTTCAGGTGTGTCCATTCCCCAGACGCTGCATACTGCACCCATTAGGTGTGAATTGATGTACATTCCATGGGTTTGGACAAATGTGTAATGACATGTAACCACCATTGTAGTATCATATAGAGTATTTTCACTGCCCTAAAAATCCTCTGTGCTCTACCTATTCATCTTCCCCTCTCCCCAATCCCTGGCAATCACTGATCTTTTTGCTGTCTCCATAGTTTTTACCTTTTTTTGAAAATGGCATATAGTTGAAATCATATAATATGTACCTTTTCAAAAACGGGCCATACTTTTTTGAGGGAATATGTAAATTCTCCATGAATAACACAAAAGCTATGGATTTTCTTTCAGGAAACTCACATTAAGTCATAAAATACAATATTTTTGTAAAGAATTCAGAATAGTTTTGACCATTTAAAACCTATGCTTTGGATATTTTAAGGCAGTGGCCCTCAGATGTTTTGTGATCAAGAATTTCTAGTATTCCTTGGTAAAAATAAAGATCCCAGGCCCTGCTTCTTGAATTTAGCATATATTACATGAGGCCTAAAATACTCTTTAATGATTGATACTTACTGTTATGATGGGGTAGTAGTAGAGAATGATATTTGAATAATAGGGAATAATATGGAAAAGGGCATGGAGTCAGGCAAGGACAAGTCTTTTCCATAAATCATGGTATCTGTTTTGACTAGAGTGATTTTGAAAGTGAACTTGGAGATAGTTAAGTGCCTCAAGCATTTCCTAACAAAATACTATGTTTCAAGTATATTTCTCAGTAATAGTTTATAGATATAAATTAGGCATTTTTATACTCAGAATATATTTTTAAGACTCAGAATATAGCAGAAAAAAATTAAAATACAGGATAAAACCAATTGTCAAAAACTTGAATTTAAGGCTGAGGTGTATGGACTTATTTCTGGATGTGATGGGATGCTGGTAGAGATAAGGAGAGAGAACATTTCTTGGACAGATCCTTAATTTATAAAATTATATTTTGTAAAATACATCAGTAGCTGAAGGCATTGTTGGTCAGATGAACAATTAAAAGATTATGAAAACGATATAGCAAAGAAGTATTAAGCTTCTCCTAATTTAAGAAGAATGGTCCAAGGGCTAAACAGAAAAAGATCAATGTAAGATATGACATAGGTTATCTCTCAGAATTTGACAACATCTTATTTTAAAAGAGATAATTACAAATGATGAAGACATCTTTTTTCTATATCTGTCTTTTAGAAGCAGTGAGGAGTAAAACAAATTCCCTTGTGAATTAATTTGAAAAATGGCTTTTTAAAAAAGAGTTACAGTTCTACTCATTGTGTTTTCTATATTACATGTTAAGATTATTCATTTTAACTTTAGGAGCAATATCAAATGAGAATTCACTTTATACAGGATTACTAGAGTGGTAGGATGATCTATAAAATTGTTGTTCATAAAATTAAAGCAATGTGGAATGTTTATACTGAAGAGACAATATATAGACTGAACAAAATTTTCTTTGAATGAGTTTAATGCTGTTAGATAAGGGTGGAATAAAGATTATATCCAAGCTATATAGGCAAAATGAAGACAGAGACACAAAGAGAAAGAAAGTTACAAGTAGACATTTTATCAAAATGGCAAGGAACGAGTCTCTAACTGAAGTTGTTTGAAAACAACAGTGGTGCCCACGTGACAGTGATCTCCCCAGCACAGCTGGTACAGCTCACCACAGTCTAGTGCCTAGGATGCAGCAAGTGTTCAGTGAGAAGTAAATTCAAAAATAAGAATATAAAATAATCAGCTAATGGATGGATGAATTTTTACAAATAATCTAAAGATTTTTTTTCCTGATTGTGAGTCTAAAAGAAAGGAAAATGAAGGACTCATACAGAATTCTAAATAGACTTCTTAACAAACTTGTACACATTTAAGATAGCATGCTACTGTGGTGGTGTTATGTAAAGCACTGCATCCACTACATCTGCAAGCTGTAAGATGTGCTGGCATTTCTACTACATGGTAATGGGACACAAGATAAGCTTCTTAATGTGAAAAGTTAGATGCATCAATTATGGGGCTCCTCTAGCTAAGCAGCCAATATAAAAACATTGCACCAATTTCTATCTCTCCGACTCCTTTTATGAGTATCAAGTATATAAGGATGTACTTAGCTTTTCAATCCCGAGTTTTTCTTAACAATTCTCCAAAATCCTTGTGCAGCTATACACATGCATTCCTGGGTTGATAGACAGCCCCCCTTGTTATTGGTAGTACCTTTTATTCTACTTACCTTTCTTTTATCAATTGTGACCTTGGTAATACTCAACTCCCTGTAAGGCCCATGATTTTTAGTCAGAAAGTAAAAGTAGGGAGATAGGTGGAGCAGAGGAAAGGAGATTCTAAAACAAGCCATAAAATGTACTGACCAATTTTTGTTAGTTTCCACATCTAAGGAGTTTCTCATGTTGGAAACATCACTTTATATTACAATTAACTGAATCATTTCCCAAAATGAAAGCCCAGTTAAAAAGGATAGGCACTCATGTGAAATTTATTCTGTCTCTGAAGTGGAAGAGGAGTAGAGGTGGAGAAGAATGAACCAGGGAAACAAGCAAAAGAGGTGTGGAAACAGAAGTAGCAGCAAAGCGAAAACTGCAACCAAGATCAGAAAGCACAAGTAGTCAAAAGCAAAGAAAGGAATAAGTCATCACAGTGCACTGCACGGAAAAGACCTACCTGCTTTCTATGAATCACCATAGATTTGTGCTCGATTTGTTAGAAAGCAATAAACATCCTACAACTTAAGTGAATTCTATTTTAGCCACCAAATGATTTAGAATAAAAGCATAAGAAAAAGGATAAAAAGAAGATAGGTATGGATATCTTTCCCCATAAATTAC
>NW_012149197.1:539719-541693 GCF_000956105.1 Propithecus coquereli
TCAGTTATATCGTCTCACATATAATATATTGTTACATTACTTGCATATTTTGTTATAGATTTTTAAGCATTTTCTAAAGCATTCTATTTAACTGCACCCACATACTATAGATTTATTGTAGGAAGGAATATCTGCCTCATATCATTACTGCTGCCTAAAGAGAGATAAGCCAGTAGAAAAAAATCTCCAATTATTATTTTTGTAAAAATCACACTTGGTGAATGTATCATGAAAGGGACACTGCATTGACTAAGTTTGGGTGTACAGGAAAATGCCAAATGAAACCTCTCCATGCAAGGTGACATTCAGAAGAGCTTCTGATCCAACACACAATTTATCAAGCTGGGCAACACAACATTTAAAAGAGTAATTTAAAAATCAACTTTGATATTGTGATCTTATTACACACAGGCAGTGGCATGAGACATTTTTATTTCAATTATGTAATGAATGTAATAATGGTGGCCTAATTATGTAAACGATTTCAAATGTTTTAAAAACTATCAAACAGTGTAATAAAAGAAAAAATAATACTTGTGCATCCTGGAAAATAATATTATCTAATATGACTATTGCTTTATTAGTACTACTAAATCTGCTTGATTTAAACTTAGTGAATTACTCTTAAGTTAATACTATTAGCTGCTTTCTCTAAAGCATTTCTGTATTCACTATTTCTAGAAATAAATTTGCTTATAACGTACTTATCTTACATTTTCATTCATTTTTCAAAACACATAAATATAGAGATGATAGCATTTCTACATGTCAGATTATATCTATTAAGTACACATAATTATTTATGTACTCTTCATTTGGAAAAACTTTCATTGAACCCATAATATGTTTGGTGACAAGAATACAAATGCATATTATTCATGTCATGCTCAAGTTCTTTGGTGCCACATGCTAAAATAGCATGTTATTTCATTTTCTTCATCTTTGAAAAAATCTACCATTCAAGCCTGGATTGACCAGTTTCATAGTTACAGAAATGTATTCGTACTTGACAGAGCATTGTCTAGGCAATGAACTAGTGTCTGAATCTGAAAATAGGATCAATCATCTACTGAATGTAGGAGGTTTCTACAAAGTTAAGAACATTGAATGATCAATTTCATTCTTAATCAGTTGTGGCTGAAGACAGGTAACTCTTCTAATTTCATAGATAAAGCAAAGGGAGCCATATGAAGATTCTCTCCTGTAATGGAAAAGTTACCACTTTTTAATGTCACAAAATCACTCATTCTCCATGCTGTATAGATTTTAGAAACCTATGAAACAATCTTATCAGGAATCTCATATATCTTCAACATAAAACATTAAATGGTAATACATCTCCAGAAAAAAACAATTTCTCCTCAAATATTAGTTCATTGCATTCTCATCAAAAAGTTGATACAAATAAATGTAAACTTATTTCCTACAGTTGATAACTTTCCTTTCATTGCACCTTTGTTATTTAAAAGAGATTCTGAGAACTTCACCCTATGACAGTATTTAGCTGTAAATACTATAGAATTTTGATGACCTTTGTAGTTAAAATTAAAGCTTTTCTTTGAGATTAGTGTCCTTGCAAAAATTTAATTGATGTGTATGGTTATATTGAGCTTGCAAGTTAAAATTAAAGCTTTTCTTTGAGATTAGTGTGCTTGCAAAAATTTAATTGATGTGTATGGTTATATTGAGCTTGCAAGAGAAAAAACAAAACAATGCTCTATCAAAGCAATGCATTATACATATCACTGCAAAGAAAAAATATGCCAATGTTTGCTTTTAAACACTCCCTCTTTCCTGTGGTTTTCTTCATGACATTAAGATACATTTGCCTAGGATAACAGAAAGCAATTATACTCAACAGACATACACATTCTTAATGCTGACCTGAGTGAGAACCACAGATATGTAAAGAAACCTCTTCCAGGTAAAGTGATCACCTTAATCCTGACATCCAATACCCTTCTGTATATGTGT
>NW_012149197.1:541743-542315 GCF_000956105.1 Propithecus coquereli
ACCCATTTGTCTAGACTACACATGTAATATGCAAAGTTTATTGTCTCCTTTGTTATATTGACTTTCTGTAAATATTGTTTCTTGTTTTGTATGACTTTCCCGAGAGCCCATTTCACTAAATATGAAGAAAAAGTCCATTATGCATTGGATACTCTATTAATAATACATAAAGTCTGGTAAGCATAGCATATTCCAATATAAATTCTGTCAGATATTTCTGTTTCTTCCAATACATTTATGAACATATTAAATCTTTAAGCTCTAAATTTAAATAATAACTATTAGTTACTGATATTTTCATTATAAGTTGAATTAGTGTTTGGAGCAAAAAATAAAATGAAGTCATCCACGCTCTTCAAAACTATAGAGCCAACCTCAAAATTTGATATGAAGGGTATGCTTTCCAATCCATACTTACGAAACAATCATATACTGTGGTGTTTTGTTGATTACTTAGAGAAACCAATACCTATCTTGCTCATCACGAGAAATAGAAGACACAAGAACACTTATTGCTCCCACGATTTATCATTTGCTAAATTAATGGAATAAAAAAAGAAAAATCTTCAGTA
>NW_012149197.1:553335-554440 GCF_000956105.1 Propithecus coquereli
TGGTGATTGAACATGAGGTGAATGATTTTAAAATACTCGTGGGTTTGAAATGTAGGAGGTACACACAAAAAAAGGGAACTTCATTTTGTTCATCTATAAATGAAGAAAGAGAAAGAAGAAATAAAACTTTATGTATATTCCCAGGGCTAGATAGATTCAAGTGGTTAAGACAGCTTAGTGAATTCTTCATGGAAGCTAAGAGTGTTTTCTTCAGGCAAAGACGCTTAATTTAAAATTCACTGGATCCTTTAGACTTATTTCTTCTGGGTCTACTTGTTTCTTTAAATAAAACTACATATTATAGAAGCCTCTTTATTAATAGAGATAAAGTAATGTATGCAAAGTGGGAAAAAGGAACCAAACACAATATTTTATCATAGTTTAAGGTAAACATTCACAAATAAAAGCTTTAAATCCCTAATGTTGCATAAATTTTATTTCCCACTGAAACCCAACTGTAGGGAAAGGCTGTTTTGTGTGAAATGCACAATCCAACAGAGCATTCTGTAAGCTGATTTGAAGTTATTTTTACTGCTCCATGAAAAAAGGGAAAAAGTTTTGCCACATGAAAAAATAGTATCTCAGGAATCTTCTGCCTTTCTCTTGTTTGGTTTGGTACTAGTATTTGAAAACAGAGGGCTTAAACCTTGGAACTACAGAAAATTCTTTTATATCATGTGTATAGCTATGTGTAAGTTTTCAAATAAAAATGCATTCTATATCAAATGAAAACAATTTTAACACTTGCAGTAATGAATATGAATACTTAGCAAACATGTTTTCATAAAAATATTAATCATCATCGTTATTTATAGTAGTAGGAATATCATTTTCCTTTGTATTTAGATATCGAAATTCATTAAAAGTAAATGTAACATACTGAAATATTATTTTCAAGATTACTTTATTTGAATAAACTTTTTCTAAATTTTTGGTATAAATACTTTATAGGTACTACCTATTACCAAAAACATAGTGTATGGATTGTTTCTTTTTTTTTTTGAGTTCTTTAAGTTTATTTATTTTTATTTATTTTTAATTTCAGAATATTACAGGAGTATAAATGTTTTGGTTACAAGGCTTGCTTTTGTACTCTTGAGTCAAA
>NW_012149197.1:554865-556747 GCF_000956105.1 Propithecus coquereli
TTTTGATTGTCACTATTGTAAATATCTTGATCCAGATCTCAACACCAAAGGCTTGCTCCTACAACCTAAAGATTAAACTGCAATTAAGAACCAAGGAAAAATTATAAATTTTGTTATTTTCCTTAACAAGCCATTAATATTAATCCCATCATTGTTCACATCCCTGTTTATATCAGGCCCTCTACAGAGTTTAAGTTTCTCCAATCATCTGTCATAACATGATTCTTATTACTCTTTGACTTGGAATATTCCCAAATCTCACTGGAATACCCTCAGACCAATTATACCCACTGGTAGATCTCAATCTAACATCACACAATCCTTTGTGTCTTTGGACTGTTCTTTGAACATTCTCTTTAATTCCCTGCCCTAACTCAAGCTAGCTGTCGTCTTAAGATTCTTTTTCATTTGAGGTTTCATTGAGGTAAGATCATCTGTGAGAGAAGATTTACTCTCACAGCCATGTACAGCAGGGCCTGGAGTTGGGATAGACGATCTTCTGGCTTGTCATGGCTGGGCCATTTTTCTTCGCTCCTTTCTCCACGCTTGCCATCAGCTTATACCACGCTTAACTCTCCTTGTCAAAGTCATTTAAATACCAATCCTCCTCGTCCTCGTTCATTAAAACTGAACGCCTGAGTTAGTAGCTTATTGTTTTCATTGTACTTTATTTTTATTATTTTGTTGTATAATCACCACTGTCATTCTCAAGAAATTCAGCAGCCACTTACATCATCCACACAATACATTGACCCCAGTCTTTGCCTTGACTTTTCCATTCTCAATGATCATTTTCTCTTCCCACTTCAGCTGCAACCTAGTGATCATACTACTGAGAAGAGAAAAATTCTTTTTTTTTCTTCCTAACGTCCTTGATGGTGTTACTCCATTCTATGCCTCAAGGTGGACTAATGATGAGTAACTCAGTAGAACTAAACTGGATTACTGTGAAAGGCTATTAGATTTCTATCTGCCTTTTATGACTGATAAATGAATTTCTCTAGAGGACAGTCAGAGGAAAGATTGTTTCTTTCTTTCACATGATTTTACCTCAACCAGAAAGATCAAAGGGTCTGGCACTCACTGCCCTCTCCTAGGGTGGGATTGTTTTCCAGAACATTACCTATTGTACCTAACCCAAGCACCCCTTCCTGTGAGATGGGGAAAGTGAAGGGATTAAAAGCATTATGTTGATTTTCTCCTATAAGATTTTTTTTCTGGATAAATTTTGCTTTGCACCTATGTTACATGTCACTGTTGTGCTTGTTCCTATTGTGCTTAATACCCAGGACTTTTAATTAGCAGAAACAGTATGATTTCCAAAAATGGTTTTTCAAAAATCCTAATTTGCTATTGTGATCGCTACATTTAAATCACTCTCTCTGTGGTCTGATGCCAGCAATTCTTCCTACATTTTAGGGCTGCCATTGACCCCACACATTTTTCAATGTTTGTCACCCCTCTGAGATCTCACTTCTTTGCTCACTTAGGTTTTTCCCACTCAATTATCAAAATCACTCCCTTGCACACTCTCTTATTCTACTCTCCCTCTGTGACTGTGCCTCCAGTGAGTAATAACTTTTTTTTTTTTAGAGAAGGGTGATAAAAGGCAAATAAAAGGGGGGTTTTATATCATGTCTGTGGCAATAAAATGTGACACAGGGACAAAATCTGGGATCCTTGGGATCTTAGTATATGGCGCAATCCATACATCAAATAATGCAAAAGAATAATTTTGGAATCGGAGTTACTGTTTTTGGTTGTTCTTTTTTCTTCATAGTTCAGAGAGCTCTGACATATTCCAGGCTTAATCTTGAAGTTGAAAATCCAGGAAGTTCACAGCATCCTTGAAGTCTGTCCTTGGATACATATAAACCATGCA
>NW_012149197.1:561157-562517 GCF_000956105.1 Propithecus coquereli
AGTGAGTTAATCTAATAGATTTAAAATTCCAGCCTCTGGTTATGTTTGGGAGAGGTTAAGCATGTGATATCTGGAAGTCCCAGAAGGCTTCCGGTGCCAGTGATTCCAATGCCAATCCCGATATGCGGTGCTCATGGAAAATAGAACTGTTCACACTTCCCTGAATGTGCTGTGGTTCTTTGTCTGTTTTCACACCTCCATGCACTCACATACATTTTCTGCCAGAAAAGTCATGTTCTCTATAATTTGTTTTAATCTATTAAGACAATGCAAATGTCACCTTGTCTGGAAGGCATCCCTCGTTCTCCACAAATCTTTCTACCATTCCTTCTCAGGTATCTCTAATGGGCATAGATCTCATTTTGGCTCTTTGTGTTTGTTGTTGATGACAGGTTCATCTCCCTCCATCAGACTGTAAATTCTTCAGGAACTGTAATCTTTTCTTATTTACAGATTGTAACATTACCAGCCTGTATATTACCTGTTTGGCATACGGTATTGCTCAGAAAGGGGGCTCCCTATTTTTTAAATTGCTCGATTGATTAATATATAAGATCTCAAATTGTTTTTTCTCAAAGAAGAACTGTCTGCAATTACCTCTTTAATTGGAAAATATGGCTAACCTTATCTATACAGTAGAATAATTTAACAGGCAAAGCTAGAGTAACAACTATTACAAACACATCTTTAAAGGAAATGTAATATTAGTCAACACTTGGTTTCATAGTTTCAGCTATTTCGTAGGAAGATTAATCCCTTAGTGCCTACATGTTAATTTCAGGTCTTAAAATAAAAAATACAGACAGAAGAATTAGATTATAGTCATGCTTTTGTTTGTTTTGTTTTAAGTAATTGGTGTTATTTTTTTTAACAATAAAAGTTACCATTTCTTTTGAAACCCTATAATGATGGTTACTACAGTAGTTATCTCTTAAATTTAACTCATTAGATCTCCACAATAATACACAAAAGCATGTACGAATTTTCTCACCATCGAAGTAAGAAAACTCAGGTTCAGAAATGCTCTTTTATAACTCCCAAATCTCACAGTTTGCAGTGCACAGATGTGAGTAAACCAAGGTCTATTTTACTCTGACACCTTTGTTATTTCCAGCATGCTTTATACAAGAACACCAGATTGCATCTTCTGGGCACAAATGTTTGATTTTTCTTTTGCAATTTACTTTCAGGGGAATGGTGCCACATGCTAGCTGTGTGGATATTGTCAAGCTACTCAATATCTCACAGGCCTCAGTTTTCACACAGCAAAGGAGGACCTAATGCTGTTATCACAGGGTTTCTGTGAGGACAAAATTGAGGCAATGACAGTGTTACAGAGAAGTAGGTTAAATGACTGGCA
>NW_012149197.1:566122-567422 GCF_000956105.1 Propithecus coquereli
TTAGTAAACACTACATATTTATAAGGAGCTCTGGTATAGAAAAATTGGTGCCTCAATTAAATCAACCCCAAGGAGGGAAGGGCAACTCATGGATCTGCTGTTGTTTTCTCTTTTCTTCCCGATGCTATAGTTTGAATATTTGTTCCCTCCAAACCTTATGTTAAAATTTGATCCCCAGTGTTGGAGGTGGGGCTTAATGGAAGTTGTATGGATCATGGGGGCAGATCCCTCATATATAAATTAATAACCTCTCTCAGAAGCAGCAAGCGAGTTACTTGCTTTATTAGTTCCTGCTAGAGCCAATTGTTTAAAAAGTGCCTGGCACCTACCCACCGCTTCTTCAGCTCTTGCTATGTGCTCTCTGTACACACAGCTCCCCTTCGCTTCCTCCATGAGTAGAATTAGCTTGAGCCCCTCGCCAGATGCAGATACAGGTGCCATCCTGCTTCTTGTACAGCCTGAAGGACCAGAAGTCAAATAAACCCCTTTTCTTTTTAAATTACCCAGCCTCAGGTATTCCTTTACAACAATGCAAAACAGACTAAGACAGCTTATGTGACTCCTTATGGTATAAAATCTTATTTCTTGCACACATGCCTGAATCTGAGCCATGCACTCTTATTTTCAGGTAGCTAAATATGTCAGATTTTTTTTCATCCATATGTTGTTCCCTCTGTCTAGAAAATTTTCTATTCATTTTAATCTCCCTCTCCCTTCCCATCCTATCTTCTAACTCCATCTACCTGAAGAATACGTATTCAATCCTCATGACTTAGCTCAAATAGCACTTTATCTTTAACTCTTTCTCCTACCTGCTCAAGCAGAATGAATAATTTCCTCCTTTATACTCCCATAAACTATTGAACATATCCCAATATTAGGATTTTTATGTTTAATATATTGTGTACTAGACTATACAAACTTCAAGCAGAACATCATTGTTCTCCTATTATTTGTATTCCTATTTTTTGCACTGTTATAGCTATATGGGAGAGGAAAGTAATTAATACTTTTTGGTAAAAAACAAATGATTATGTGAATAAAAGTACATGACTACATTTGATTTATTAAGCAATATTGGTATGATATATTTAGTGCCTTAGATGAGGCATGATTATCCTATCATCATATGTAAGTATAAAGGTAAGTTTAAAAATAAGCATACAAACAGACAGCAACCACAATTGAGGATGAGAAAGTTCCCATAATAATTAGCCTGGTTTTCTACTCTAGAGTCCATATTCCAAGACTCTATACTACACATAGGGAAAATGGTTTTCTAAGACTCTAGAGTTCATAT
>NW_012149197.1:568642-569738 GCF_000956105.1 Propithecus coquereli
TAACAAGAAAAATATAATTTAATTTCTTGTCTTTTCTATACCTTACTGAAAGGTCTTGGTCTAAATAGAATACTGAAAAAGCATCTTCTAGAAGTCAAAGGAGAAAGAAATAAAGAAAATCCAATGAAAATTAGCAGACATGAAAAGACGAGGTTTTATTAGCTCTGCTTAGTCCCTGAAATGTCAAAAGTACTAAAGGGATATATCTATATATCTCCGTATTTGTAAACTTTGTAGCCCACAAGCAAACAGCCATCTGGAGGCATATTGATTACATTGGACCCCTCCATCATATAAAGACTCTGGATTTCTCCTCACTAGAAGACATACTTTCTTGGATATATATTTGCCTTTTTGGGTCAATAGTTTTCTCATGAGCACCATCATTTGGATTTACATAATATTTTGTTCATCATCACTTTTTTCCTCAAAGCATCAATTTTGACCAAGGCGCTCTTCTTAGAGCAAATAAAGTAAAGTGACGAGCTTAAACTCAAGAGAATTTGTAAGTACTCAACATAACCCTTTCCCCGAAGCAGCTTTCCCAATAAAATGGCCTATTTTAGACTTAGTTGTGGCACTGGCTGGTGGTGACGGTTATTATTGCTGAAGGGCTGTCCTCTGATGTAGCTTGTGCTTTTTACCAGCAATCAATACACTGTGTTTTTCCCCCCATAGCCAGGATTTGAGAATATACAAGAACAGAGATCTGAAGATGGAAATGATTCATTTTTCTATTACTCCAATTACAGGCATATGCTAGCAAATAACAATAATAAAAATAAGCTTTCCATATCTGTACACTGGGATCTACTGAATCAGAGAAACCTCACCAGGTTTTCACTTAATTGGAAGCTACCTGATCATTTTGAATAGCTCTTGCCACTGAAACTAAAGACAAAGAAGAAATTTACTATACTGAGTGAGTCGATCATGATTATCACAGAGAAATGAAATAGTTATAATTCAATGGGAGTAAGAAGGGATGTGTCTGCAACCCAGGAGATTACCTGGGCCACCTCTTATTATCCTATGCCCACAGATATATATTAATAAAAATGTAGTCATTGAAAACAGGCAGGATAACTAATAGTAA
>NW_012149197.1:571253-578560 GCF_000956105.1 Propithecus coquereli
TATCCTCAAGAAAATCACATTATACTGGTGGAGAAACACCAAGCAAATGAAAGGGAAAATAGGTAACACTGTGGGTTTTAGACAAGAGTGAGAAGCACAAAGATAATTATTATTTAGTACCTAGGAGTGCTGTACACATTTGACATTTATGCAATAATAGGCCAGTAGGATATGCTACTTTAATAGGCTAGTCTCTATATTCACTAAGCCAAGAGTAAAATGTTGCCGATAATCTTTCCTTTAGGCTAATTTAGATAATCTCATAGTTTTCTGTATCTGTATATGACCTGGAGATTAGAAGACAATAGTTCCCTGCATATTCATATTAGCAACTCAAATAAATTCGCATATATTTGTTGAGCCCCACCTGTCTTAATTGTTTTCTCCATCTTTTGTCAGAACTATTGCAGTATCTTCAGGACAGATATCTCTATTTCAGCCTCCACTATCACCTCTGCATTCATAAACCAAACAACAAATTAATCATTTAATAAAAAGGGTCAAAACAGATAATTTACCCGACCCAAATCACTTTTTGGCTGCTCATGGCACATAAAGTAAAATTAAATTCCCCACCTGAGCCTATAGAGACTGTCTAATCTGCCTGCTTCCTCTATTTCTAATTCTTATGTAGTTGTTTTTATTCAAATTAGTTTCTTTTCAGTTTCTAGGGCATACCAAGCTCTTTTTCCACTTCATGGATATGCATTAGTGTGTTTTTTTGTTTGTTTTTTCATATGCTTAAAATGCTCTTTCCTTCAATCTAGCTATGCCCTGTTGATCAGCATCCTTTAGTCCTCAAATTGAATGTCACTATCAAAGAAATAATTTTCTGACCACCAAACCAAACAGCCTCACTCTTCTATCCTTGTTACCTTTACTCTTTAAACAGCAGCTTGTGTATTTTCTTGCTAGTAGTTTTCACAATCTATAATTTCTCCATCATAGAAAGGATATTCTTGCTCATTTCTAAACCTCTATTGGTTGGTACAAAGTAGGCACTCAAAACTATGTTGGATGAATTACTAAATATATGAATAATCACAAGGTACAGGATGTTGACAATACAATCACACAAAATGTACCTCCCTGCATATATACAGTATGTGACAGACATGGAAGTGCCTCACTAAGATCCCCTTTCAAGAGGAGATCATCCTTTATATGAAGAATTCAGTTACATGATAATTGCCAGCTGCACTTCCCTTGGCATCATCTTCAGCATTTGAGCCAAGGCTACACTGTCCACAATTAGCTCTAAAAAAATGACTGAGGATATTGAACTACTGGCAAAAGATAATTTCTGCCCAATGTCATTCTCCTCTAATGGGCAATATTTGCATTGGAACTCCACTTTGAAATGGCTAAAACTTTCTTAGAGCTATGCTACATGCATAGGCTTTTCCTAAATAAACATCCTTCTTTCTTCTTTTCTTTCATAGGTAACAGACCTGCAGCACAGCCTGTGAGCTTTTCCTGTTTATACATACTCTTTCCACTTTGCCTGGCACAGGTTTTGCCCCCAATAAATCACTTCCATGTCTAACTTTATTTCGGATTGTGGTTCCTGGAGGACCCAAAATGACACAGTAGTCATGTCAGAAGTGGTCTGAGAAAGCAGTCAATATGATGGGATTTGGAGATGGATCACTTGCCAAATGGTTGATGAGGCATGTGGGATCTGAATAATTCCTGGCACAAGGCAGTAGCCCAAAGGTTAAAAATTCTTTGGACTGTGATTTAGAAAAGCATCCCAATGAAGTAAATGGCCTTTGCCACTGAATCTCCAGATTATGGAATTTTTAAGATATAGAGGGAAATATTTACAATTATACTGGAGTCGTCTGCTTATTGTTAAGGTGTGTTGACACTTTCCAGAGAAACAATAAGAAATTAGGAATAGTTATCAAACAGCAAAGAATGATTTTTAAGTGACAGAGGGATACTTTTATAGCTCATAAAGAGTCCTTTATAGTTGCAGAATATACACCAGTAATGGACTCAGAATATACTCAGAATACTCAGTATACTCAGAATACTCAGAATCTGACACTTACTGTTGACAGCTGTTAAAGGTGACTGAATTATCATGCAAATTTGTTATGCTATGGTCAGGGCCCTGGTAGAGAAAACATGGGGCTCTTAAACATGAAAAGGATACATTTGGGTGGATTATAATAGGATCACAGCTCTGCTGATTCCTTTAATCCTCAGAGCCTGAAGAATAAATTCACCCCTCACTAATAAGAACTAACATTTCCCCCATGTGGAAATACATTAAAATGGGAAACCTCTTTTATACAACATAGTAGCTCCTCTCACCTCTTCTTTCTTTCAGGCTTCTGGCTTCCAGGCCAACCAATATTAAACCAAAGTGTGCTCAAACTGGAGATGTGCTGGCATGATAATGGTGAAAAAAGATTATACCCCAAAGTTTGTAGCAAATACCAGCAGGAATCGGGATAGTATAAGTGGGATTGGATTTGGGGGTATCAGTTGGTTTAATCAACAGAATTAGAACATAAAACCAAATAAGCAAGAGTTCATAAATTTGAAAATACTCTTTAAGGACAGGTGATTTAAACCCCTGACAAAGACTCCAGCAAATAATATAGAATCACTGCTCTAGAGGCACTTAGAAGTCTGAAGAAAGAAATGGCCCATACTGAAAGAACTTGAAATACTTGAGTTTCACCTCAAATGGAAGAGAAAAAGGCTTAGGAGATAGGCATGCAGAAATGGAAATGTAGGGTCAGATAAAACATCAGAGTGTTTTGTTTCAAAGGAAGCTTCAGTGGAAATATCATTTACTAAAATCATCAGGACAATGATGGTGGGAAGGCATCAGCTTCCCTAAGAAGTTCAGTGTTTGATCTCCTCTGGGAGATCTGACTCGGTTGAGGTTAGGAGAGGTTAGGAGAGGTAGTTGTTGAACTTGCTCATTAATAGCAATGGGGTTTTTTTGAGCCCTGAAGCAACAAAGGCCAGATTGCAGTCTGCCAGAAGTTAGAGGGCTTCAGTTCCTGTAACAGCCTTGGGGGTAGACAAAAGGTTTGAGGAGTCCAGTTTTAGATCAAAATTCTGTATGTGATATTTCAGTTTGCCAGTAGGTTTTTACAAACGCTTTTCCTGGAAGCCTCATGGTGGAAAGCTGCCTTCCCCATACTAGACTTGGTGCAGAGCTTGTACATTGCAGTCTCTGCAGGAAAATGCCGTCAAAGATTCAGGTCCAAATGGTGGGGTTTAGTGACATCTTTAAAGTATGGAGACTGCAAGGCCGATGATCTCTATAGTTTCTTTTAGTTCACCAATGTGGCTATTACAGCAATCAGACGGACACTGGAGCATGACTATGGACTAAAGCAAGTTAAATCAATTGGTTATCCTGATCACAGCTCCATGCTGCATGTGGCACCTTTGCTAACATAGATTAAAAGCCTTTAGGTACATGGGATGTGGCTATTAATTTGACAAAGATGTTCTTTTCTAATCAGGAAAAAGGATCAGAAATAGTTTGTAAGTTTACATTTCTGTGGAATATTCAACACTACTCCTTTAGTACTTTTTCCACAGCTATGTAGTGCTCCTGCTTTCACATCATAATGTAGTTCAAAATGGTATGAATTGTCTGGACATCTTATAGAATAGCATGTTGCTCACTTACATGAATGATAGCCAGCTCATAAGGCAAGATGTGCAACAGGTATCTAGCAAGCTACTGGTCATGTTACAAAAAAAAATAAAAGTGCTTCAGAGGGGAAAGATGAATCTGACAAAGTTTAATTAAGCTGCCACTTCTATAAAGTTCTGGATACCATGCTAAGACATCCTCTTCAAAGTAAAAGACAAAATGCTCCATCTTGCATCCCTTAATACAAACAAGTACAATGGCTGGTAGACCTCTTTGTGTTCTAAAGTAATACATTATATACCTGGTAACACTGTTCTGGTCTATAATCTAGACAGCATAAAAAGATTTGATTAAGAAAATGTGACAAGCAGTCCAAGCCGTGATGTAAGCAGCCCTGATGTGTTAGCCAAACAATCCAGCAGACCCTGTTGGCGGTTGTCAGTATTGGGAAATATTGCAATGTGTAGTTTATCACAAAACCGAATGGGAAATCACGATATAAGTTACTGGGGATATGAAGCAAGGCCATGGTATCTGTAGCAAAGAATTACATGGTTTTTGAGAAACAGCTGTTGGATGTTGCTATTAGAGATCAAACACCTGGCCTTGGGACTCAAAGTACCCATTATGAGCTGAGTTCTCTCAATATTACATGATATGTTGAACAGGTATAGAAATAGTCCATCATAACTTGGAAATGGCATATGTGGTGTCAATATTAAACCAGACCAGAGAGCCCTTGAAAACTGCATGAGATAATAGCATGGACTCCCATATTATACACCATAGTTTCACCAGCATCCCTCCCTCAATTAATTTCAATGTCAATAACAAGGAGGGTATCACATGGCCAGTTGAAAGAATCTGAGCTTAGTTTATGGATAGGTAGGCTTCATATGTTAGTTCAAGCCAAAGCTAGATGGTGGCTGGACTATAGACATATTTTGGCATGTTTGGGAAAGAGAGTGGAGAAAAAAATTCTTCCCAAAGGGCAGAAATTAGACTGGTGTGCTTGATCATCCTCTTTGTGTGGAATGAGAGTGGCCTGGCATGCAGATTTATTGAGATCCATAGGCCATGGCAAATGTCCTCACTAGCTGGTCAGGGACCTGCAAGACAAAGATCTGAAAGGTCAAAGGCAAGTATATCTGGGATAAAGGTATGTGGATGGATATGTGGGAATAGGCACAGTATGTGAAGATTGTTAAAGATTGCTCTGTTATATGTTAATACCCACTATCAAGCATCAACCATACAATAAGTACAGAATAAAACTAAGGAAGTAGACAGCCAGTAGATGTTAGTCAGTCTTTGTTATCAGTCACTCTTGAACAGGCTTGATTGGCACACAGTGGACTAGTCATGGCGGAAGAGATGAAGTCTACACATAGGCCCAACAGTATAGACCCCTTCTTACTAAAGGTGAGCTAGCTACTACCACAGCTATATGTCAAATTTACCAACAAAACAGACTATTGATCCTTGTTTGGAACCACCCTGAAGAAGTCCAATTTGGTCACATGGTTGCAAGTTAACTACATTGGATTTCTTCCATTCTTGGTGGACCAGAGGGTCATTCTAATTCTAAAGGTTTTGCCTTTCCTAACAGAACCTCAAATAGCACCATTATCCAGGGGCTTACAGACTGTCTGATCCATAGATACGGAAACGCACACCATATTTATTTAGTATTTAACCAACAGACACACTTCACAGCAAAGGAGATGCCAAACTATCCAGAAGAAGTTGACCAGACATGGGATAGGAGTAGTCTGCTAAAGGAGCTAGAACACTAGCTTGGAAACAATGCTCTATTCCGTGAGGACAGAAGGTCATTCTCTAGGAAGCAGTACACTCACAGAATCAGCAACATGTGTAAGAAGTAGTGCTGTCAATTGGAAGAATACATGAGGAAGAAAATAAAGGAATAGAAACACACACATTCACAAACACACATGCACAGTCACATACTATAAAGCAAAAGTGATAAATGTAATAAAGTGGTGTTTAAATTGTTAAGGAAATGTAGGTCAAGTAAGTACTATTATCATTTACGAGAATATAATTCAAAAAGTTTATACTTTAATTAAAAATAAATTAAATTAAAACTTAATTTCTTAACTCTAACTAGTCATATTTCAAGTGCTCAATAATCACAGATGGCTGTTGGCTACCATATTGGACAGAGAAGAACATTCTACTGGACTGTGCTTAAGAAGGGTAGAAATGACTAATGATGATAAATTAACATAAGAAAAACATTTTCACAAACATTCTTAAAATCCTAAATATTATCACATAGTAGATACAGATTATAACAACTAAATCAAAGAAAATCACAGTGTGTTCAAACTGGCATTTTTGTTTTAATTTAAAAACTAAAAAGAAAAATGCCATCATATACTTTGAGGCAAGAGCAGCACATGCAAGTGGAGTGTCCAATAAATTGCTTCAGCGATATGAAGCTAAGATTCATACGTAAGGTCAGGGCCAGAGTGCTGGATTGGATGAACACAATAGTGAATAAAGTAGCAGTCATAACTTGTGGTTAGATATTGTGAGGAACATTTTGTTAAAACAGAAGGAACTTATAGTTGAATTAGATTATGCTAAATATGTTTTTTCTCTTTAACATCTCTATCTCTTATTTGTATATAAAGTTCAAATATCACTTTTATTTTGCTGTAGGTCTAAATTTGCTGCTATGGAAACACATTCAGAAAATATAACAGAGGATATTAGATATGACCAATTATTTTACTGTACTTAAGGAATTCACTTAAAATAGTCAAGCCCAGTTGAAATTCATGAAAATCGCTAAGATATTAGCATGAATATTAAATAGCTATTGCAAAAGACTTGGCCTGAGAATTTTGATCAATCATTTGTAATGCCTTCTCATGGTCAAAAATGACACCAATAAATATGGTAATTTTTACAATTTATAAAGAAGATATTGTATTAATATTCAGATAACACTTGAAGCTCTTTCAAGCTCCATTATTATGCAATAATATAAGAATTACAGATTTTATGGTGTAAATTTTAATCATAAAGTAAAACTTGGTTTGCTAAGAAAAATTTCCAGTTTTTAACAAACATAATTTATAGAGATTAATATTATTGAAGGAAAAGCTCTTACATACTATCCTTACAGATTGGTGTTCTTCATACATATTTATGTTAACAAATAAAATAATATTCCATAAATATAACTTTTCCTGAGGAGGAAAAATACTCTCCTAGATAATTTCCTATTTGTGATTATGTTACCAGTATGCTTATTGGAACCCATAAAAACAAAATCCTATTTCATATTGCACTCTCTATGTGCTAAAGATCATTATTCCCATGTGACTTGTTAAAGCAATGTTAACAGTGAATAATAACAAAGTTATGCATATCCTGATTACAATAAGTAATATTGGCTGGCTAGAATAAATTTAAGTATTAATATTACAATTGACAACTAAAATAGGTTGCAATTTGTTGAAATAAATGTGCTCCTAAATAATTTGATGCAGAAAATTTGAACTAAACTGAAACACATAATATACTGAATTTTCAGAAGAAACATTTCATGTATGCAATAAAATGTAGTAAAAAACGTCAGCATTGTATTTTTTTGTATTTAAGTGAGAATATTAACATCAAAGCCATGAGAAACCTGCATATA
>NW_012149197.1:578725-579984 GCF_000956105.1 Propithecus coquereli
TCTATCAATATTAAATATAAAAATTAGTTGCATAATGGGAGTATTATCTACTTTTGTTTAGCTCTATCTTACAGCCTCCTTATTGAATTGTACAAACTATTATCAGTATATGTGGATGACTGAATACATAATTCATGGAATGAAAGTCAATCATACTCTTCTTACTGAGGAATATATAGTATTATCCTCTTAACCAGAATTCTTTTAGTAAAGTTTAAACATTGCTGATAATAGAATATACACTACTGAATTATAGATAAAATATAATTTCTAGACACTAAAATATTCAATAATATTTCTAGTGAGAAGATTTTTTAAAATCTATTCCCTCACCATACAATTATTAAATTCATACTACATGCCAGAAACTTCGTTTGGTACCAGTTATAGGGCACTACACAAACAGATACAATGGTTCATTTTATGTGTCCATTTGAGTGTGATGTTGTCCTGTGGTGGTGAGTTTGATACATCAGTTTGACTGAGCCAAGGGATGCCCAGATAGCTGACACAAGATTATTTCTGGATGCGTCGGCAAGGGTGTTTCTAGATGAAACTGGCATTTGAATTAGTACACCGAATAAAGAAGATCTACCCTCACCAATGTGTACAAGCACCATCCAATCCATTAAAGGCTGGAATAGAACAAAAAGGCAGAGGAAGGGCAAATTTGTTCTTTCTTCTTTAGCTGAGAAGTCTGTCTTCTCTTGTCTTCACACATTGACATTCCAGATGTTTGAGCCTTTGAACTCTGGGACTTACATCATGGCTTCCCTGGTTCTGCGGTCTTTGGACTTGGACTGAATTATTCTACTGGCTTTGCTGGTTCTCCAGCTTCCAGATGGCAGATTTTGGGATTTCCTGACCTCCATAACTGAGTGAGGAAA
Source organism: Propithecus coquereli (assembly GCF_000956105.1). Lineage (NCBI taxonomy): Eukaryota > Metazoa > Chordata > Mammalia > Primates > Indriidae > Propithecus > Propithecus coquereli. The sequence goes on from NW_012149197.1 coordinate 579,613, forward strand.
TTCTTATAACAAATCTTATTACGAATCTATGTATATATCTATTGTATATGTTTCTCTGGAGAATGCTAACGAATAAAGATTCCTTTCCCATAGACATCCTGTTGGTGGGGAAATCACACTCCAGAATAGAAATTCACCAAACTATGGCCCAAGGGTCAAATCCGGCCTAGGAACTTGTTGTGGTAAACATAGTTTTATTATACTAACAGTATAATTACTCCAATTCATTCACATTTTATATGAGGCTGTTTCACCTTCAACAACAGAGTTAAATATTTGAGACAGAGCCATATGATTCACAAGCCTATAGTAGGTACTGTCTGGCTCTTTGATAAAAAGTTTGTCAATCTTTGTTCTACAATATAAAGTATA
>NW_012149197.1:589398-591260 GCF_000956105.1 Propithecus coquereli
ATAAATCAAAAAATAAAATAAAATAAACAGCAAAATCTCTTTAAAATCCTCCTCCTGGGTGGTATTCCACATCAGGTTAGCTCTTCCACTTGTACCTTTTTTTTCTAAAATATCTCAAACTCATCTTCCAACTACTTACTTGGTTGTTTCTCTCCCTTTGATGTATTTCCTGATTTTTCTCTCTTCTCTTTCTGTATCTTTTCTTCTCTTCCAAACACTATCTTTGCAAAGCTGCTACCTTTTTTGTTTCTTGGTTTCTTCAAATCTGTAACTTCCTTTCCAGTGCTATGCATTGGTCCCCAACCTTTTGGCATCAGGGACTGGTTTCATGGAAGACAATTTTTCCAGAGATGGGGTAGGAGTAGGCAGACCTCACTCAGGTGGTGATAGGAGTGATGGGGAGGGTGTGGCTGTAAATGCAGATGAAACTTTGCTCACTGGCCTGACACTCACCTCCTGCTGTGCAATACCAGTTTGGAGACCAGGGAGGTTGGGGAATGCAGATCTAGAGTATTTTCTCACATTGAGGCTTATCTTTCTCTTTTAAGTCTATCATGACATTTGAGTAACTATACTTAAAAACCTACTATATTAGTTTTGCTCTTAATCTGCTTAAATAATTTCTTCATGCATCATGAAGAAAAATAGTGATGATTGAATTCTATGCATGAAGGCCTTTCTAAGAGCTCATCTTATTTGGAAGACTAAGAAATTAAATTAGATCAAGTGTTATGGAAGCTTAATTATTGCACATACTTTTTTTTTTTTTTAGAAAGAATAACAATGACAATAAACCTTGTACTCAACTAAAATTGCTAACTAGAAAAATATGCTTACTTGAAATGTTATATTTTACTGCATTAGACAAGTTGATCCAACAAAAATGAGACCCCCAGTTTGATGTAGTAATCTTAAAGGAATTGAAATAGTGAAGTTCAGGGCCTTCTTTATGGTAATGAGGACAAGGGAAGAAAAATAAAAGCAAAACATTGCATCAAGGACTGTGATGCTTGGACTATTTCAATTTTTTTCTTCTGATGATTTCTAAAAAATCAACACGGTTCCTTAGTCTTTTCCTAACTCAAGCACTTTTTCTAAGAGCTAGCAATTTTCATGAAGACAAAATTATAAGCAGCCAATCCATTTTCCCCAGCATTTGCTAGGAGAGTTTTCTGCCTGTAATCAAGATTGACTTTAATTTAGGCAAGTGGTGGATTCTGTTACAAATATTTCCTACTTGCTTTATTGGAACCTTAACAAATTGCCTATCTACTGATAACGGTATCAGTCTTACACCTGGACTAAGGTTATTAACAGGTGACACAAGAACAAAATAAACTTTTTGAAGATAAAGCAGAAGATTAAGCAGAACTCTGACTGCTCTATAAATTCTCCCAAATTTAAATTTTAGTACCTTACCAATATAGGCCAAACAAAACATTTGTTGAAAGTGTGGAATTTCTCTTTTCCCATTTGTACGTAAATTATTTTTTATTTTTCAGGCCTTCTGAGCCAGGCACCAGCTAACTAAACCATCTAGAACAATGAGTCAAGTTGACTCAATTAAGGACAAAATAAAAATAAATTTCCATGGAAATAGAGAGCTTTATTTTCACAAATGCCAAAATAATGCCTGATGAATAACATTATTACAATGAATACAAATGAAATCATGATTTTCCATTTACTTAATTTGTGCTATTAAATGCTTGATAAGAATGTCAGAAGTGTTTTTAAAATCACTCATTAAAATGATTTTTATAATGATGAAGTAGAATTACCACTGAAGGATTACTGTGATTCAGGAATGTATTGGGAAAGGATTGTAAGGAAAATTGTAAAGAAAAAAGAGAAAATATGAC
>NW_012149197.1:591310-594809 GCF_000956105.1 Propithecus coquereli
TTTCTGGACTAGTTCATTATAATCTCATTTAATCCAGATAACTATCTCACATAATCCTCATAACAATCCTATGATATCATTATGATATCACTATCCTAATTTTAATGATTAAGACACAAAGTGGTCAAATTACTTGGAAAGCCCTGTTTGCTGGTAAAGAATGAGTAGAACTAAGACAGTAGTCCAGGTTTCTACAGCTGATAAATCTATGCTCCAAAGTACTAATACTCTTTTACACCCTTTGGAAGTTATTCTAACTCTCCCATCATTGGACTGCTCTTCTTCCTGGTTTAAGATTAATTTCTGTAATTTATGTAACAAATTTCCCAGAGTTTGCTATTATCTTACCCTCACTAGGGTATTATTTCAGTATGATAATATCTATTAGAGATCTCAAATAATTAGTTTTCATGTAGAAACAGCAATGCACTGTTATGTGGATATTTTGGAAGGACTAGAAGTAATTGCACATTTTCCCAAATTTGTTTATATTTTTGTATTATATCTTGAGATAAGAAGAATAAAAGATAACTTTATGGGACTATATATAAAAGGTGGAGAATTCCACCAAAAATATATTCCTATAAAATGCATTAATCAAAAAATCTCAATAGTTTAAATATGATAGATTCATTTTCTTGGAATCTTTTGAAGAATAATGTAAAGTTCCTAAATCTTTATCAACCTTTCTCTAAGGAGAGCGGAATGAGAATGATATTAATGCAACCTCAGGAGGATTTTCACTGTCACCATTTTCTACTGTTTGCACTCCTCACTGAACTGTAGAATAAATTCAATTTTCTGTTACACGTTTCAGGATGACCAGCTACCTTTTCTTTGAAAAAAATGGCTAGGTTATACAATGGAAAGCCATTTTACTATTTCTCAAAAGGAACTCTGGAGACCTTGAATAATATTTCTATATGGAAAATGACTACCAGCACTGTTTGTATGTCACCTACTTCAGCTTCACATTCCCAGTTTGATGACATTAACAGTTACCTTTCCACTTCAGCAACTTGGGGATTGGATTTACTATATTCATTCAACAGAGAAAATACTGAAATCCATGTATGATTTTTCACAAAAATAGTGAATCTAAACAAATAAAATGAATAAAAAAATTCCTAGCAGCAAGATTCCCATCCTGGAAAATTACTTTGACACAAGCCAAAATGAAATCTATATTCATAATGTCTAAAGAAAGTGGAATTTGAAAATATACTACTTTATTCAAAATCATCCCCAGTGGTCTTCATAATTTCATTATGTAGCACAGTGAAATCTATATTTTTGCCTTTGTCTTTGGACAAATTCTTATAATTATTATTACTAATTTCTTAAACATTAAAATTCTATTCATCTATTACCTATCCATTAATCAACCCACTTATGTATATTTTTGGTTGTTCTGAAATATGATAGCAAGTAAGCTCATTTGACTGACACAGGAAAGCTATCTAGGAGACTACTTTTACTACAAGAAAAACACAAAGAATAAGTAATTATTTTCAAAATCTTACAGAAATGTAAATTTTCAAGGCATTTACTTTTCAAAATATGTTTTTAAGGATAAACTGATTATTAATTTTATAGAATACTAACAACTTTTGCGTATATATATTTGGAGTCACTTGGCAAGTAATATTAAAATAATGAGACAAGCGGGCAGACAATATAACCATAAATGAGCTAAGCAGTGTCCATTTAGTTTTTATTATGGCTCAGGCACTGATAGAAACACATTAGATAATCATATCAACCATATTAGATATAAGCTATTATCATCTCCCATTTTTCTAGTTGAGAAATTATTACATACAAGTGGGTATCTTGTCCAAGATCACAAAATTTGTAAGTGTCAGAACAAAGATTTGAACCTAGGCTGTCTAATTCCACATGATCCTATTTTGCCACTATAGAATCACTGCCTCTTTATACACATAGCAGCATATAAGATGAGGTATGCCATTTGTTCCTCAACAAACAAAAGCTTAAAATACACATGTCAAGGCTTGCAGGACACAAAATCTTATTTATTATTCCATTTATCGAACATTTATTGAGCACTTACTATGTGATAGGAACTATGAGTGTCAAGGACATAGCAGTGAATAAACCAATGCTTCAATCCTGGGTTTCTGAGACATGTTTATAACTTTTATTTATCCAAGCCACTACCCTGATTGAACTATTCCAATTTTAGTTTTATCTGTTGTGATTAGAGTACTACAGAAAAGTCTAACATAATGGCATTTTTTAAAATCACCGTCTATAAAGACTACAAAGGCAGGGTCATGGTTATGAGAAAATTTACAATGTAAATCAATAGATATGCCTCGAACGTAAAAAATAAGTAAAATTCAAGGTTTCATAAAAATTAAAATATATTAATAGTCAATTTTTATATAGACGGAAATAATTTCTCATTTTGTTCAATTATATCTGACTCTATCAGAATCTACTGCAGGAAAAAAGTACTAGAAGGGGATAAAATAATTCTACTTAAACTGTAGAGACTTTTTCCCCACTTCTGAGATTTTGGGAAGTTAATAAAAAGTAACCTATTTTATTTATGATTTTTTGCTTTAATTTTTAGTTTCTTTCTCAAGCCCTGCTTCTGCTTTCAGAAACTTAAGCAATGTACTAGGTAGGTGTCTTTGTTATTAAAATACTCTGATAAAATGAATATGCACAGAATAAATCTAGGTAATTGATTAAATTATACAATATCTAAACAGGTCAGTTATACCTATGATTGGTCCAAAATGATTACTCTTTTTTTTAAAATACCAGCTGAAGAAATTTGCACTTCTCTGTGTTTTAAATAAGATTATTTATTTTGCAGTTAGCTTAATTACTTTTCAAATGGTTTAGTCAATTATTTGTGTTTTTGTTTTCTGCTCACATTTGGAAAAACCCAGAAGCAAGCAGTAGTGCAGAGAGATGGCATTTCTCATCTCCCTTGCCCCTAGACAGAGCTATGTCACCAAAATCTGGCCAATGGAACGTAGAAGGTTGGTGTACACCATTCCCAGTCCTAGATGTTAAATCATCTCACACTATCCTCAAACAGAACCTTTCAGTCTAAAATTAGAGGACTTGTTAAATAGATTATGGTAAATATGAGTAGCATGAACAATATAGTTCTATTTAATAATATTTATCACATTATGTAAATACAGTGATACAGATGGATAAGCACCAAATCTAGCACAGGATGCTTGAGATCACGATTGTTCTACATGTTCTTTTTTTGTATATATATTTTCTGATTTTCCTGTAATTAGTATGTCTTGCTTTCACTATAAGAGGAAGTTATAAAAGCTAGGGAATAAAAGAAAGAATAAAATAAAACTGAACGTACGTTTTCCTTTCATGGTTTGATTGGGTTTTTAATTTCAGGTTTTTGGCAATGATTTAATGATTGTTTTAATTTTTGAAAATAGTAATAAATAAATCTTCTGAGTTATAAACTTTCAAAATCTTTACTTTCATT
>NW_012149197.1:597124-600199 GCF_000956105.1 Propithecus coquereli
TCTTAAACTTTATTATTAGCTTTTATGGACTTTTTATGCTTTAAAAATTTAGACATTTATCCTTGAAATAGTTTATAAAAGTATTTTATATTATAGCCATACTAAAAATCCTACATTTATATGACTTTTCGGTGATATCCAACCTCCATTGCACTTGAATTTATTTTATCAACATAGTTTTCAGTTTAAAATACTATACTCTCCAGAATTGAACACTTTTACTTTCAGGAGGAATTTTCACAAAGTCAAAGGGAGAAATGGAAAATTATCTGCTGAATTTGGCTCATGTATTTTGAAAAGCAGCTTATATAAGCCAACCCAAAATTTTATCATCTGCTGGAATAACAAGCATGTTTTCACACATTGAATGTTTTTAATCCTATTTGTCAGATTGTTAGCTTGCTTTTCCAAATCTCTGATTTAAACTGGCCCACAGAATCTCTGCTAAACTAAAGTTTAGCAAAAGGAAATGAGTCTCTGTCACCAGGCTGTTAAAAGGTCAACAAGAGTGACAGCTTCACCATCTCAATTGCAGATTTTCAGCTAAAAGCCAACTGATGTCAAGATTAAGTCAAAGCTGAGACCTCATCATAATAAACAGATTGTCAAAACAACAAAGCAGTGCACAGCTTAGAAGAGGAAGCATAGGAAGCTGGTTTTGTGTAAATTTGAGGTCATGACAGAGTTGGGGGCTCTCAAAAACTCAACCTACCACTTTGCCAGTCTAACATTAAATCTTGGAAGTCTGTTGATCTACATATAATGACAGAGTGTGTCGGGGGGAGGGGGAGAGAGAGAGAGAATTTTATTTCCATGATGGTGGTTTGGAGAGGGGAGGTGTTTCACATCAGCTTTCAATTACTTTATTAATTTTATACCTGTAATGCATATAGAAATAGTAGAAACAATTAGAAGAAATAGTAGAAATAAATGGCAGGAATTTAGCAATGGATCATTGCTGAATCAACAAATAGAAAGTAACACTGATGGTGGAAATGCCAAGTAAGGATGAAATCAATTTATGTACAATTGTTCTTAAATAAAACTACAACTTGGCACTTAGAAATCCAGAACAAAGCTATAACTTTAGAAAGAAACTGAGAAAATGTTTTAAAATTAAAAGCAGACATTATGGGGAAGGGGCTTTTGGATCAATTCACAGAGTTGTATAAGTGTCTTAAAGTGATACCATTGCATATGGAAACTTGAGGACATATTCTATAAACTTGAAAATAATTTGCAGTGAGATATCTTTTGTCATCACATATCCACACAATAAAATACAACTGAAACATATTGAGTGCACATGATGCAACAGGTTCTCTTCTAGGTTTTTGAAAGAAATTAGAAAATTAAAGACAGGAATTTCTTTCCTTGTAGTGCTTACATTCCCATAGTAAGCTGGAAGGTGGCATTACTATGTAAAAATATACATGTGCAACGGGAATTTGGATGCCAGTGTGTGTGTGTGTGTGTGTGTGTGTGCGTGAGCAAGCATGAGCATATACGTGTGTGTTTGTGTGGGATAAGAGAGTTGAAATTTTAGGCAGTATTGAGAAAACATTTTTGCAAAGATCTACAGGAAACCTTCATGAGAATGTTGACTAATAATTTAAAAATCATACATGATTAAATATAAAATATGTAAATAAGAATCATACACAGAAAAGATAGGGTAGATAAATAGGCAGATATATGATAATTGTTAAATCAAGTAGAGTAAAATACTAAATTGTAGGTGGTGGATACTCACTGTAAATTTTTTTCCCCTTGTAAAATATTTGGTCATTTTAAGTAAATATTAGGACAAAGTTTAGAAGGATTTCCTCTGTACATATTCTAATTTACACATATCTTTCTCTTTTTTTTTTTTTTTTCTCTCCCAGCCTTTAGGCTTCTAAAATTTCCATATGAAAACTTATTTTAAACCTTATATTATGTTATACTATCCTGGCAACTATTAATTTTCAGAAATCATATTTACTTTTCTTATATGCCTTTGCATTCGGAACTTCATTTCTAAATACTAGGATTTTCTTTAATGTTTCTTGCTCAGTTTCACAACTTGGAGGAACCAGAGAGGAGGCCTCAGATAAACAATACTGGAGGTTTCCTAACAATTAAGTTTGAATATCAAAAAGATAAGCCTGTCACTCTCAAAAGGCACTAAGTGGCTTTGCAAAAGAGGTATAGTGATGTCTGCCTAACCACTCCCAAATAACGGTCTGATTCCAAGACACAGGATGGTTTCAATATGATAAAGACACAGGGTCACCACATAGTCAATTACAAATAGATTATTAAATTCTAAACTCATAACTGCTTTTTATAGCTTATTGAATAATATCCCTAAAATTACACGGCATACAGGTAATGTTACCAACTGCTAGGTAAGTTTAAAATGAAAAAGTTTTATTTTTAGCAAACTTTACTCCTGTATGAATGCACTCCTTAAAGATACAGACTATTTACACAAAGAAGAGGAGTCTCTAATTTCCCAAATGTTGGCTCCTGTGAAGACAAGACACTTTATGTCACTCCATATCTGGTGCCTAGCACATAACAAATGCTTGCTTTTGTTGAAGTGCTTAATTAAAGTAATTACAGCTCAAAATATGGGTCTTAGAGCTTCATTAAATCAATGCATATCCATGCATTACTCTTTCGTTACTATATAAGTTACATTAGTTTAATGTGGAAAAGCAGTGTTTCCTTCCCTTTTTTCCTTATTTTTGTGATTTTTTTCCTTTCTTTCCTTCCTGTTAGCACATTGGATTTTGCTGATTTTAAGTCATAATTTTTAAAAAGAATATGGGGGCATAATTTCATCTTTCATGATGTTAGCCAAATGACCAATTCCTTTATCTTAATTAAACCTCAATTTACTTATCTATAAAGGTGGATAATAATATTAAAAGGTTAGCAAGAAGAATATAAGAATTGATTCTAGGGATTCAGAAAGGTGAATAGTTTTACTGAATTCTGTTATCATCTTGCTAGTCACGAACATGGAATTTTGACATAAGTTTATTGGGTGATTTACATTTTAGCTTTTTTAAAAAACTTACCTGGCAC
>NW_012149197.1:601029-605571 GCF_000956105.1 Propithecus coquereli
ATGGTCTTCTGTGTTACTGTAATTTCTCTAATTTTCTTATATGTGTAATGTATTATTCATAGAGCAAACCCATGATATAATGAACTAAATAATGTAAGAAAGCACATTTAATGGCTGCACTAACTTAGGTTAAACTTTCTGAATTAGAGAATGTTTTAATAGATAAACACAGGATTCATGTTCATCTTTTAAGGACAGCAATATTCATAGATGTAATTCTACACTTTTTTTTTGCATTTGAAACACAATCTCAACACCAATGCCAGAATGAGATGCACAGAAAAAAATAAGCTGTGTATTTGTACTCAAATCAACTGAACAATCCCTGCCACCAGTAGGTGGCTTAAGAAAAAAACTATGCTGTTCACTTTTGACATGCCAGAACTTAAAGTACATTTATCAATTTCATTTTTAATACTTGTAAGAATAACATGTAAGAAAATCTCATTGTTACGTTGTCAACACTCTATTGTAAGTTGTATGTCAAAGACCACACAGTTTCTTACAGTGCTAAGAAATGCAACATAAAACTAATAAGTGATGGGAACATCAAAAATGTGTAATAGACACTAAATTCTGGTTGTTGTAAAATCCAATTTTTCTCAGAAGAAGAAATAAAAATTACAGGTGAGTTCTTACAGTATTAACTCCTTAACAAAAACCTGACTAAATAATAGCTTCTGGAAACTTTTGATTTTACGTTTTTCCTTTCACACTGTGTGATTCTGTACTCTATTTCACAGAACAATGCTCTGCTGAATGCTGTCACTCCCACAAATGGCATGGTAGCTGTCAGTGATTTTCAAAGAAAGCTGAATAATATGTATATTGTATTTTAATGTGCTTAAAACACATGGACCTTTTTGGTGTTAGTAGCAAGCAAAGAATGTGACCATAAGGTGACGCATAGCTCGTGCTGTGGGGCCAAACAGCATGAAACCACATGCTTCATTAGTGATTCTCCTCCTAGCAGCTGGCCAATGGATCATGAAAATGAATCAGAAATATTACGCCTTTTTTTTTCTGTTTTTTCACTTTCTGCATTCACAAGCAATTATGAACAGTTGGGTTCCACCTTTCGATGGATAGTGTTTCAATTCTCTACATTTTACTTTATAGGTTTCCATTCTAAAATCATACGCTCTAATAACACGCATTTGTTACAGATAACAAACCCATTTGAAGATCTGTAAGTTAAACATCTTCCAGTAAAAATGGATGTTAGGAAATATGCCTTTCTTTTAAGTGGAAAAAGTCCCACAATTATTTTGAAGCAAGCCAAACCATTCTTATTAAAGGCAAAACGAGTACCTGCATTGTGTTCTCAAGATAATAAAGTGAGATGATAAATCAGAGGTTATACTTAACCTCATTTTATTAGAGTTGTACTACGGTTCTCTTCCCAGACTCTACAGAAGCAAAGAAAGAAGGAATTCAAATTAATTAACTTGATATCCCTAAGAATCTTTTACTTCATGCCATGCTCTGCTGGGGATGCTGGGGTTTGGATGCATGCTGTTTCTGAATAAGCATCACTTCAATATCACATTCTTCTGATATGCAAAAAAGTACCTATCATAGGAAACAATATCTTTACATTGGAAATATGACTTGTATTAAAATTAATAACTACAATTACTTAGAGTTCCATTTGAAGGTAAGCTTGAATCATTAGCGGTAGCCACTTTCTTTTTGTTTGTTATAATTCAATATTATCTTCCCCAGTCAACAGTGTTAACTAAATGAATTAGTGCAGAATAAAGTCAAAGTTCTATTCTTTCTTCAACAGTATCTTTTAACAATCTGAATACGATTTAACTAATTTGTATTCTCAAATCAGCATAATGATTTTAACAAATGATATAAAGCTACCTTAAAACCAGAAAAAGAACTAGCCTATCACTTGTATAATTGACTTGCGGTACTTCTACTGTTAAGCCAAGGAAAGCAATTTATTTAAAGGGTATCTGGAATTGTTAAAAATTAATAATATTCCTATAGTCTATTTCATTTACGCAGTGACATGGCCTTGGAAATGCCTATCTAAACATCTAGTAATATATTTCAGAAAGATAAAATAAATTGAAAGGCAGTATATTTAAAAATAGATTGAAAAATAAAATAGAAATGAAGCAGGACTGTTACCTATTATTCTAAAGTACTGGGTAATTTTACACATCATCTAATCAACCATGTTCTGTCTCTAATCACAAGACTCACTACATACATCATTTTCTGAGATAATTATTTTATACAGTGAAGTTGGACTATTTATTTCACTTGAATAGTTATAATTTAACTTTCATTTCTGTCAGAGTTAACCTTTTTGCCTAGAGGAATTTCTCAGGTTCATTATATAGGACCAGATTTTTCTCATTGAAAATGCCATTGAAATTTCTCAAATCATGGAAGCTAGTACAAGCCAGATGAAATCTATTAACAGTCCTCAACTTCTTTCATTCCGATTGTTTTAGTTCTTCCCTACTTTGTACCAGCATCACGTGCAATTTCATATAATTTTCCTCCACCCTTTACTGTAACACGCCTCTTGTCAAGGTCCACAGTGGCTCGCAGTATGCCAAATTTGAAGGACGTAAATTTTCTTCTCTCACATGGGACCTCTCCATGGCATTTAATGGAGCTGACCACACTTTCCTTCCTGAAACACATTTACTTCTTGTCTTCGGTGACACCATAAGCTGGTAATTTTCTTCCTACCTAACAGAACATTTCTTCACAGTTATACATGCTGCCTCCAGTTCACTGGGCTAGTGATCTCCAGAAGTTGATTTCAGGCTGTCCCTGTTACTCTTTAATCTCACTAGGGGAATATCCTCTAAGTGATATAACTCTATGTAGACGACTTCACATTTATATCTCTACCCAGAGGATGCCTTGAACTCCAGACTCCTATGTCCCATTGTCCACTTAATACCTCCATGTTGCTGTCACATACAATTCTTAAATGTAACGAATTTGAAAAATTGACTTTCACCGCACAATAGTCCTGTTCTTTCTCATCTTAAGGATACCGCAGCCCACCTAGTTCCTCAAGCCTAAATCTTGGAATACACTTAATTCATGTTTTTCTCTATTTTCTTAGATTGTGTTTATTTTGAAGAATTATCAGTTCTGTCCTCAAAATATAAGCAATGGGTATTCAATGATTCCATTTTTTTTTTTTTTTTTTTGCCCTGCTGGCCCTTTAGTCAAAGCGTTGTTTATTATTGTCTGAACTAAAGCAATAACCTTCTAAGTGATTTCTCTGATTCTGTTATTGCTCCTCTATAAATCAATTTGTTCATGGAATCCAAATCTCATAGCTGCCATGATTCAAATATGCCAATGGTTTTTCCTATCATCAGAATAAAATCCAGGCTTATTTATATGCTTTCAGTGTCTGACATCATCTGACCCCTGGATAGCTCTCCACTGTTTTCTTTTTTTTTTTTTAAGACAGAGTCTCACTCTGTTGCCCGGGCTAGAGTGAGTGCCATGATGTCAGCCTAGCTCACAGCAACCTCAAACTCCCAGGCTCAAGCGATCCTCCTGTCTCAGCCTCCCGAGTAGCTGGGACTACAGGCATGTGCCACCATGCCCGGCTCATTTTTTCTATGTATTTTTAGTTGTCCGATTAATTTCTTTCTATTTTTAGTAGAGACAGGGTCTCGCTCTTGCTCAGGCTGGTCTCTAACTCCTGACCTTGAGCGATCCACCCGCCTTGGCCTCCCAGAGTGCTAGGATTACAGACATGAGCCACCGCGCCGGCCTCCACCATTTTGATTAACACCCTCCTACGTGGTTACTATTCTCCAAACATAATGTCTTTCTCTCTGATGCTTAGGCATCTCCCCCCCATTCTGCCTTTTCAAATGTGAGAGTCTCAAATCCCTCTGCTTGGTATTCTTTTAATACAGTTCCTCAACTGACAAATCCCTTTTCATTTCATCCAGTTCAAACACCTTTTTAGGCAATACCACAGGCACACATTTTATTCTGTTTATTATGCAACGATCATTTAAATTAATCATTTTGCATCCTTCCCCCCCCCCTTTTTTTTTGCCTGTCTCCCCTATTAAAATCTAAACTATATCCCAACAGGAAACTTTTCTTGTTCTCAACTCTACCCTCAGACCTAGGAAAATATCTGATTAATAAGGTGTGTCAAATAAACATTGATTTTCAGCTGTATAAAGGAATTGCTTTATTATCTTTTCTTTATACCAAAAAAGTCACCAAACAAGGTTTAGTAGTTCTACATGTTAATCCACATTCTAATAATAATGGCTGGTTTTTCTCTAGTAAATGTACGCAAATCTCTTCACTTCTCTGTGCTCCAATTTTCCTAAGGGATTGGGCTAAATCATATCTAAGCTCCTTTCCTGTGATTCTATTTCAATGATTGAAGGAGGCCATAAACCATAATATTATATTTATTTTATATTTTATTTCATTCATCTCCCTTAGATTTGAAATATACGAAGGAATTTTGTCACCTTGAAAAATTTGAAGGAATACACACCTAGATAAGATACAAATGCA
>NW_012149197.1:606812-607284 GCF_000956105.1 Propithecus coquereli
TGTATACAAGCCCATGATAGATACAATTTATTTGTCCTGCTTAATATCTTTGACATTTATCCTTGCCGATAGTTAGCAATCTAAATATTTTCAAATAGATACATTTTCTGTTATGAATGTGACATAATTATTTATTGTGAGTACCCTATTTATAACAAATGTTTACACACATTTTGCAATTGAAAACTTTTTTCCCAGATAGTAATGTCCCTGTATCTTTTTATTTAGGAGATTTGTTTCCTCTGTATGTATAGTGCTAGGTGTTGAACTTTGTATTTAAACAAATTGCTATATATATTTTAATTATTAAGATTCTCCCACATTTTTCCAGGATGAGTTTTAACAGTAACTTTCAGTAGAATGATCTTACTTATTGCCCATAGGACTACCATTCTTGGTGGTCAGCAAATAACTCAACGGTGGTTTAATTTGCATTCACCAATTAACAATGTCTGAGGCATAGTAAGCTCTT
>NW_012149197.1:609435-616215 GCF_000956105.1 Propithecus coquereli
TTATAGTTAACACTTTATGTCTTTGCCTCACCTAAATGCAGGTTAAAGGCGTGCCCTTCCCTCCCTTTAGTGCTCCCCGTGTAACATTCTTTTTTTTTGAAAATGTATGAGTATGTTTTTGCATTATAGACTAGATATGAAATTGCCAGATTGTAGTCTATAAACATCCACTCTGTTGCATATTGCAAAATGTTTAACAGAAGTGCAATTATTATTTTCAAAATAATATACTCATTCCTTGAAAATTTATTCTGCCATATAAAAATGGAAATTATTATTCTATTCCAAAATTTTGAATTTTGTTAACACTTTATATTTATAGTTACTGTTTTATAATAACTAATATTTGAATATTAAATTCTCTAGGAATATTACTCATTCTATTATGACTTTTATTTTATTTTAATGGCATTGTCACAGTTTTATTAATATATTGCTCATCCATTTTTGGTCAATTGTATTTCTAAGTAATTCTATGGATTTCTCTTACTATTGTGAATAGAATTTTTAAACTAATACAATTTCTAACTAACTATGGCTTACGAGGATAGCAATTTTATTTCTTGCTTTTTTTCAGTAAGTTAACCAAATCTTCTAATTTTAATAGTTTTTAAATCAGTCAACTTGGTTATCATGATACCTAATTTCATCATTTCCCATGATGTTAGTCTTGCCTAATATTTTTAAATGAATTTATTTAGATATATAAATGGTATGATTTATCTGTATAACATATATGTGAATAAAAATTAAGAGGTGGATTTCACTTATTTCCATAAATCTTTACTTTATAAAACATAATCTGTTCTCAATTCAATTATGGTAAACATTTATTTTATAAAATAAGATTTGTTGTCCATTAAATATGGCAAATTCAAATTTAATAAGACTAAGTAGTAAATATTGCACCCCAAAGTGTTCTATCTTATTGTAATAGAATGTCCTTAAAGACAGATTAATACAGGGTAAAATTTATTTGCAAGATCCAGGTAGATGTGTTGGGAAGTCAAGTCTGAGCAAGTGGACACAATACTCAGAACATAGGAGAAACACAGGCTACAGAAAAGCTTTTGAGATGCATGAGCATTGAAGCTTAGATGTAAAAAGAAGAGTGTTGAATTCCAGTTTGAATTCTGATTTCAAAATTTGGTGGCTGTGTGAAATTGGAGAGTCAATTATCCTTTCTGATGCAAAGATCAGTTGTCTATAAAATAGGGCTTGCAATTATATATGAGCTAAACTAGCTTAATTATTACTACTGCTACATATAAGACAGAGCACAGATATGTAAAATGTGGGGAGTAAGACTTGTGAAGTATTTTCTTTTTTCTTTCTGCATGCAATGGTGCTCAACGAGCAAAGAGTGAATGATTATTAGAGCTAATCTCTCAGAGGAAACATTAGAATCTGAGCTCTGTGTTGCTGTTGATCCTAATGGTGAGGTGGTTAATATGACAGTCTATCTTCTCAAACTACACTAATCAAAGTAATGAAATGTCCAAAAATGAGCCATGAATTTCAATAACATATCCCTTTCCTCTTCTAGAACATAACAAAGGAGCAAACAAAATATTTCAAAGCAATGAACTTTTTTGTTTATTTCAAAGTACTATGGGGGTACAAATATTTTGATTACATGTATCATTTTTATAATGCTTGAGTCATGGTTATTAGTGTGCCTGTCACCCAGACAGTGCTCATTGTACCTGTTATGTAGGTTTTCTCCCCTCCTCTCCGCCCCCCCTTGCCTGATTTCTATTAAGTTTTGCTTCCCTCTATGCATATGTGTGCTCGTTAGTTAGTTCCAATTTAATAATGTGTACATGTAGTGTTTGTTTTTCCATTCTTTAAATACTTCACTTAGGATAATGCTCTCCAATTCCAAATTGTTGCAAAAGGCATTAAGTCACCCTTTCTCGTGACTGAGTAATATTCCATGTATACGTTTACCACATTTTATTAATCTCATAAATTGATGGACAGCTAAGCAAATCAGCAAGAAATTATCAAATAACCTCATCAAAAGGTGGGCAAAAGACATGAACGGAAGCTTTTCAAAAGAAGAAAGACAAATGGCCAACAAACATATGAAAAATGCTCAATGTCACTAATCAGGGAAAGGCAAATTAAAGCTACAATGAGATATCACATTACCCCAGTTAGAATGGCTTTTATTAAAATATCCAAAAATAATAGATGCTGGCGTGGATGCAAAGAGAAAGGAATGCTTCTACAATCTTGGTGGGACTGCAAATTATTAATAGTACAAACTCTATGAAAAACAGTATGGAGACATCCCAAAGAACAAAGCAATGAACTTTTAAAAATCATTGTTATATTTAATGAACTTTACTTATAAGTTGGCATTTTAAGTGTTAATTTCTGGTCTTCTTACACTTGACTAAATATAATTCTAACACACTTAGCTTTCCTATCTCTCGGCACATTAAAAAAGAACAATAGGTACATAGCAGAAAGGATTTGCAGAAGTAAATGATATGAAGCACTGATGAGATAAGTATTATGTGATGACCCTGAAGAAACAGAGAGAAAAATATACTCCATTATATAGTCCTTATATGTGCATATATGTGTGTATAAATATGTTATAAATGTGTATATATAATAAGTATATATAAAACAGTATGTGCATATATAAAAGCAGTATCTATAATCTATTTATCTATTATCTATCTATCCATATATCTATACTCTACATATATATATATCATATATCTATGCTCTACATATATATATATCAGTTTAGTTCCAGCTAGTAAATGTATATTAATAATAGCCATATGGGACTTAGTGTGCTTGGAATATCACTCAATATAATAGGTCTAACATATGACCAAACCTGTAATATAACCTACTCTTGTTTGGCAAGTGAAAAAAAAAAAAGAATATTTCCTAGGGAAGAAGAAACTAACAATGGATATGATTTTCCTGTTTTCATTCTTGTCAAGCACTACATTTCCTTTCACATTTTACAGTTAGGCAAGCCGGAGTAATTAACATCACATATTTATTCTTACTTCATTAGTGACATTTACACCTGCACCATTACAAAAATGTGCTAATGTTTTATTTATGATTGTTTTATAGCCTTACCTATTGCCATTCACGTCATTCACATTTAACAAAGACAGAAACTAATAAAAGCCAAGTATTGGATATTATTTATCTTGTCCCTGGGATGACAACAGTCTTAATGAAAAAAAGAATACAAACTTAGGCAGTAGTAATTACCCTGATCACATTTACCTCACACTGCAGATGGAGCATAATGCAGTGAGTTTTTAGGCCGCGTCCTTCATGTATTCACATCACAGTGAAAAATACACAGAACTGTCACTAAGCACAAGTCAAGCTGAACAAATGGTTTTTTAATTTACACTAGAAAATGCAGCCAACCTACTGTATCTGATCTTACACTGAAGGACATTGCAAAGATGTATAAGAGGTTAATGCATTTAAAATAATGGAATTGAGAGATTCAGAGAGGCAAAGATATTTAAGCTGAAGCAATACGACAATACATCGACACATCAATCAATAAGAATACTTTTTATGAACATCCATACTAGAAAAGCAATACTATAAAAGAGGTACAAGTTGAATCCATACCAATGTGCCTAAAAAGAGGCTATAATAAGTCCTAAAGAGATTAATGATTTAGATTAATAGACAAAGCTGAAATAGTGGGATATTTAAGACCATGTAGCTGAAAATCAGGATGGCAGATTACTATAATCATTAATCTGCTGAATCTGATCGGGGAAAGTCACAAAAAAATGGAAAGTGCTTTTAACATATGGGCCTATCCTGCTTGTGACAACTGTCCATAAATCAGTGATGCATGAACAAGAGCTTTATGGTGGACTAAATAAAACTAAAGTATTTAAATTGGAGCTGTTTAAAAGTGCTATCATAATTTTAGGACACATTTAATATATTATGCTCAAATATGTTTTTCACAAAAAATGTGTTGCTTGCAAAGGCAAAGTGAAGACATTTGATTTAAATTTCAGCATTTACTATCTATCACATTATTCCCCTAAACTTAGGATATACAAAAATGCACATTGACAATGATATTACATACACATCCAATGAAAGTATTGCTAATACTGATGAGGCAATATGGCAGGTAGTCTCTCTATGTTATCATATAACAATTACTTTGAGATAGGTATTACTATTTCCATATGCAGGTTAGGAACTTGGGTCCACTTGAGTTGTTTAATAAATTTCAGAAAGCTATTTTACTCAGATTTTATGACTTCAAGTTCAATGCTCTCTGACTTATCCTACAATTGCCTTCTGTTATGAGGTCAGTTGTACCCTATCAAAATTTGTATGCTGAAGTTTTAACCCCCAATATCACAGAATGGGACTATATTCGGTGAGAAGGTTTTAAAGAGGTGATTAAGTTAAAATGAGGCCATTAAGTGGTTGCTAATCCAATCTGACTGGTGTTCTTATGAGAAGAGGAAATTTGTACATGCAAAGGGATACCAGGGACACACATACACAGAGGGAAGTCTACATGAGGACACAGCAGAAAGGCAGTCATCTGTACGCCCAGAAAAGAGGCATCAGAATGAAATTACCATGATCTTGGACTTCTAGTCTTCAGAACTATGAGAAAGAAGTTTCTGTTGCTTAAGCCACTCGATCTGTTGTATTTTGTTATGGCAGCCCTAGCAAACTAACACACCTTCTGATCTAGGAAGGAGAAGAAAACATCCTTAAATATTATACCTTGTTTAACTGTATTCAGATAATTTTTATTTTTAGTGTCAGGAAAACAGTAGAAAAGCAGAAAACTAATTTTGGAATCTTACAGATCTGGATTGACTCTCAACTCTCCAAATTCTTACTATTTTTACACTATCTTGATTAAAGAATTTACTCTCTAATCTTTGACATATATTATTACAAAAAAGTAGATAATACATGTACAGGGCTGTGGTGCATGCATATATATCCTATATATATATATAATTTGTACACTACAGTAAATATGGTGGCAAAGCCTTAACTGACACAATCAGCATTGGTTGCCTTCATCCCCTTGAGTATACAACTCTATTAATACTAGCAGTTTTCAGTCAAAAATGATATTTGAAGACAAAATTTTATGAAAGGCAGTAAGGAATGATATTTCTGTTTGACATTCAGGATGAGAAACCTGTATATGAGCTCCATCCCACTGCACTGGGGGAGACAGATACAGATAGACATATATTCCATTATGTATATGCATTGAATATATCTTCACATATAACCCACACCACCAGCCCCAGCCTCCAGAATCCAAAGATGTGTTATCATTTCTTACTTTTTTGTCCCATTTTGTGAATTCTGGCTCAGGTGAGATGGGTGTGTGTCCCTTGGATTAACAACTTCATGTCAGTAAGTACACCTGGCATGTTTCTTTCTCCAAAAATTACCCATACCTCACCCAGGTCTTCACAATGGTGTTGGGAATATCATTGCTTTTTTACATTGTTTTACTCTAAGATTATGAAACTGAGATTTCTCTTTCAGAGTACAAAAACATGAAATAAGATTCTTGGGATATTGTTGATTATCAATTCATCTGCAGTGACCAATTTAGTCCTCTCTCTTGATACCAGAGAAGACTTTGAAGATATAAAGGAAACTGGAATTTCACTGGTTTTTTTGCCTCCAAAGAAAATTGTGGGAAGTAGGGTTGGGAGAGAAGAGAAAGGGACCACCCAACCACCACAAAAGCTTTGTTAAAAACAAAAATCTCCCATAAAAAGTACAAGGATAAGCTAGATCAAAGAGAATAACCCTAATAATGAAGACAGAAAAGTTCCCACAACAGAAAGAACATAGATGACTTATGAACTCTAAAATCAGTTTAAAAGGTATTGAAAAACCAGAATACAATTTTAAATATTAGTGGCTCAAAATAAGGATATTAGTTTTTACACTAATTTTGAGATTCTAAACTCTACCCTAAACCTTTGGAATCTTTAAACTCATAATGTATTTAAAGTCTTTTTGAAACTCAGAGAGGAGGTAGAAGTAACTCTCTGTTTGTTATCTTATTAATCAAAATAATATAAATATTTCAGTGGAAATTCAGTTGGCATGTCTAGCTCACAGTAATTTAGCCAATACATTTTTTTTTTTTAAAGCAAAGAGGTAAAATAAAACAACAAAAAAGTAGTAGTTGTTCTTGTAGCATTCCTGGAAAAGCGTAGAACTATAATCACCTATATATATGCCACAAAGAGAAAAAATAATACATGTAAAATATTATTGAAGGTCTTTGAATAATGACAGAACTACAGGAGTTTATTTTTACATTTTATGTATCCTATTTATAGAAAAGACATAAACACAGGACTGCAAAACATTTTATAAACTATATTTTTAAAATCTTCTTCCTTAATTACAAGAAAATCAAATACTAATATTATTAAAATGTTAGACAAAACAATTTAGCAGAATTTATTTGAGCAAAAAATAATTCATCGATCAGGCAGCTCTCAGAGCCAGAAAGATTTAGAGATCTCCGCGTTAGCAGCATGAGCAGTGTGAACTTTTATAGGCTGAATGCAGAAGCAATGTAAAGAAATTACTTGATTAGCTACAGTGAGACATTTGCCTTTTTCAGGTACGATACTGTGGAAAGTCTCTAGTTAGAGGTTTGTTGGCAGTTTCTGATTGGTTAAGGTTAAGTTTCATTTTAATGTTTACATTGGGCTTCTGTTTGCTTCTGTAGGAACCCAAGGCATT
>NW_012149197.1:617155-627219 GCF_000956105.1 Propithecus coquereli
CTCCATGGTATACATATACCACATTTTATTAATCCACTCATGTATTGATGGACACTTGGGTTGTTTCCACATCTTTGCAATTGTGAATTGTACTGCTATAAACATTGGAGTCTTTTCAAGGTGGCAGTCTTTTCAGATGTCTTTTCAAGATAGCAGACGAGAAAAAACGCCAGCCAGAGTATCTCGGCAAGAAAGATAGATTTTAAGAGAAAGTGAAAAAAAAAATAAATAAATAAACAGGCAGACAAACGTAGATTGGATGAGGGTTGGAAAGAAGGGTGCCTCAAACTACAGGAGACTCCATGGGAAGAAGTTGCAGAGGAAAACCGGAAGGAGAAAGGCCCCCCCGAGAGGATTGGAGACCAGTGACAAGAGTAGATGAAGCAGTTAAATTTCCCCTCCCTTTTCTCTGGGACTACTGGTGGGCTCCTGAGCAGCTGGAGAGACCTGCTAACACCAGCCCAGAAACAGCTGCCGCCAGTGAGGGTGAGCCTCTTGCAGACAGAGCATCAGGCTCCCAGCTCCCTCAGAGCACCTCCTGCCCTAGAGACCCAAGCCCACCGGCAGGTGCAATATAGCTTCATTTTTCATAGTTCTTAACTGGGCTTCATGTAACAAAAAAATAGATTAATGAGGGAAAAGCTAAAAGAAATTTATTAGCATTTATATTCTCATATATACATGGGAGACATCTAGGGGATGTCTCTAGAGTAGATCTCAAAGAATGATTTTAAACTCCAGGTTTAAATATCATCATTCTCTGAAGCAGAGTGTAGGGAAAGGACTGGTTAAGATGAAATGACCAGAAAAATCACTTTCAAGAAAGGTAAGGTTTTGGGGAGAAAGCGATAATGTGAGGATGGTTAATGGGTACAAAAACACAGTTAAGGTAGTTAGAGTGAACAATATTGGTTAGCACAACAAAGAGACTATAATCAACAATAAGCTAAGGTATACTTTAAAATAACTAAAAAAGTGGAATTGGAAAGTTCTTAACACAAAGAAATGATAAATGTGATGGATACACCAATTATTTAGGAGGGATAGGGAAGAAAGGTAAAGCTTGTTACACAGATTTAAGTCCTTGCCTTCTCCATTCAATCATCCCTCCATTCTTTGTGCAGAGAGAGAGACACTCTTACAAACGGAGATTTCCTTTATAGATATAAATTTCTCTTATAAAAGTATAACTTTTCAGAGCTACTCTGGTGTCTGTTTCTCAAAATAACTAACTCAAAATAGTAGATATGCTAAAGTGTCATGTGTTAGAATGATATATTCTGGTCTCCAACAGTAATATTTTGAGTGGCGTGTTCTGAGCCCCATCCCATTATTAGTACAGTGCATTCTTACCTCAATAGAATATATTATTTATAAAGTCATCCCCAATTTTAATATGCAAGTTATTGATTCTAATTTAATGCTTTTAGCATTTGAATATACTCAGAATTTAAAACCATTGGTACTTCTATGATAAAGCAAAACACAGTCCTTAAAATGTATTTTCTAATTGAAATAAAAACAAGATATTACCAACCAGGGATTATATTTTTACACAAGAATATATTCTCATAAGGAATAACTAGACCTTATATGTGTTTGACTACAGTGATACTTAATATTCTAAAAGCTTTAGAAAATCAAGTCATTGAACAATTTTTCAGGTGTATTTGATTGAAGAATTTGTCCCTGAATACTGATATAAAACATACTAAAATTGAAAGTCAAAACTTCATATTAGTTAACAGGTAATTATTCTAATATATTTGGTAAAGGGGAATTGAAAGCATTATATTCAAATTGATTGTACCACATAAACTTAGTCAAGTAGAGTCCAACATACCATAAATATTAATAGCAATGAAAATAAATTTCAATGGGGTTAATGAATAAAAATATTTTTTAAAAATTCTAAATATGAATAAAGGCATAGAATTCTTTTTCTTTAGGAAGTGAGTTAATGAAGCTATATTGGAGAAAACATATACTATTTTTTGGAACAGAAGTGTCCAGGCACTTAGCAGTGTAACAAATTATATCCTCCATAGGGAAGAATGTTCAAGTGTTACACAATTTCCAGTATCTCTAAGGTTATATTTTAAAAACATTAAAAATTCAAAGTTTGTACTGATTTGTTAATAAGTATAGGTTTTAAATACATAAATTTTATTTTAATTGTTCCTAAAAGTTTTTTCTTTGGAAAAATAAAAAATATGCCTCATATTTTTTACAGTGGTTATATATATACTGTTTTTGTCTGGTTCCTGGGAAATTATTGTACAATTATAAATATTGATTGAACCTAAATAGATATTATAGTATTTGATTTTGGAATGTATGACCAGATTTTACTTATTGGAATCTAGTTCTTTTTTCCTATGCATCCTTAGCTTGTATTCAGTAGGAGGCAGAGCTTTAGACATCTTTTATATGTTATTTGGATAATGACAGACATCTTCTGAGTGGTCTCCGTGTCTTTTCTCACAACCTCCCATTTCTAAACTATCTTACATTTTACTGTCCAGGCTATTTTGCTGAAATAAATATCTAATAAACCATGTCATCCTTCTGTTCACAGATATCCAATAATTTCTTAATGCCTACATTGTTAAAGAAAAAAATATATTCAATAATACTTAAAGCACAGTAAGGGAGTGTTTATTTAGACCCAGAGTGATAGGTAGAGGGACCATGCAATGGGATTTTGCAGTAAGAGAGAGAGACTGATTTTAAACTCAGCATGGGCAAGGGGAATACAGCAAGGGAATATGGGAATTTATAGCCAAGGAACAGGGTGGGGGTCAGTGGATGGAAAATTACTAACAGGAAATATCAGAGATAAGGGGGATTCTGGCTAAACTGATGTAGCAGGATTCTAGTAGAGAACAGGCCAGGGTGATCAGACATTACCTGGGCTATGGTAAAGACTGAGGAGCCCGCTCTGATATCAGGGGTGATCATATGTCAAAGACAGGGGTTCTTATTAAACTGACCTAACAGAGTTCTTGCATATTAAGCTGAAGTTATCAAAAGAATCAGATTCCAATTTTTAAGAGTTTATTCAAACAAAAAGCTGGAAATGGCCATTCTGGTGTATACCACTCCAGAGAAATGGAGATCGTGATTCAAATTTTAAAAACTAAATTCTTACTTATGTAGGAAGAAGACAAAGAAATGTAATAGGATTACAATATTTTCTAAACAAAGCTGGTTTAAGAACTACAACAAATTAATTAGTTACAGTTTGTTTTCTTTTCTGGGAGGCTTGTTTTCTTTTCTTTATGCTGGGTTTCATTTTCTTTCCAATTTGAGTGCATTTCACATTTCATCTTAAGGCACTGTGATAGCCATGAAATCTTTGTGTGAGAAAGGTAAGAGGGAGGTTAATCTACAATGAAAGCAGTAAGACGGAAGAGGTCTTCCCTGCACCTTTCTCCAATTATAATATTTCACAAAACAATACAACAATACAGGTAAGGGAAAAGACTTAATGTAGACAAACAAAAGCTTACAGCTGCCTAGCTCACAGCTGCCTGTCACCATAATTCACATTCCTTTAAGGCTCAAAATAATTCAGAGTTCCAACAGCTTAGATTGTGAATTACTTATTCTCACGTTGCTAAAATTGGATTTTACAAGGAAATGTACAGATGGGTTTGGAAGCTTCAAAAGCCTGACGAAAGTTTGGTCAAGCAAAAAAAATCGCTGTCAACATCAGAGTCCAAACTTCTCGCTCTGCCTGTGATCTGACCTGTGATCTGCTCTTAGTCTCTTACTTTGTCCTTCTTCTACCCTCCTGGGTCCTTATCTCTTCCAAAATAACACTGAAAATCAATAGAATGATATTTAAATCCTTACTTCTCAAACATGCACGCGCAGGCACACACGCACGCCTGCAGCACAGTGACATGATCGTAGTCAATCATACCTTTCTGTGCTTCTAGACACTGTTCCTTTCTTCTGTTGTTCAGATCATGATGAACTTCCTGCCAATTTCCAAACTTAGCATATATATTTTCCTCTGTCTCTACTTACTTGAAACTCTTACCTTTGGTGCCATTTCTACGGCTCAGTATTCCAAACCTACATCGGAACAGAGCCTACAGGAAACCTTCTAAATAGCGCTTGCCTTGATTATTTCTCCCAGCATTGTGCTCCCATGAGACATTTTGTGTTTTATAAATCCTTAAAAATATCCACCACTCATTATTTTCAATATCATATTGATAAATTTGGCCCTCTCTGTAATAGATTATAAACATTCTGAAAGCAGAAATCATTCCATTAATTTTCTCTCTTCTATAGCGTAATACTAATTCAAATATTTAATGAATGATAAAGGAACACAAATATAATTCATAGCAACAATTCTGACAAAAATGATGTCTACCTCTAGAATTCATATAATTTTAATTCAATATATTTCAGGTATCTTTTGGAAAGAAATCAAATAGAATATCATTATTGAAACTATATGCATTTTATAAGAACTTCTCATGTTTTATCTGTGGACACTGAAAACACTTTGACATCAAGAATAAATATTCACTGGCAGGGCGTGCTGGCTCACGCCTGTAATCCTAGCACTCTGGGAGACTGAGACCGGTGCGAATCGCTCAAGGTCAGGAGTTGAAGACCAGCCTGAGCAAGAGCGAGACCCCGTCTCTACTAAAAATAGAAAGAAATTAGCTGCACAACCAAAAATACATAGAAAAAATTAGCCAGGCATAGTGGTGCATGCCTGTAGTCCCAGCTACTCAGGAGGCTGAGGCAGGAGGATCGCTTAAGCCCACGAGTTTGAGGTTGCTGTGAGCTAGGCTGAAGCCATGGCACTATACCCAGGCAACAGAGCAAGACTCTGTCTCAAAAAAAAGAATAAATATTCATTAGAAGATTAAAGAATGTACCAAAACTTTAATTTGGGCCCTCATTGTTTTACACTAAGATGATCACAATAGGCTTTTGACTGATTTTTCCAGATCTAGAGACACCCCGAAGGTAAATCCTCAAGTATCTCACAGCCAGACTACATGTTCTGAAATGATGCTGTGCACCTCCCTCCACCTCCTGAGTAAATTGTCATGACTTTGCTACCTAAATCATACAGCCCCACTAAAATACTGGCCTTCAAATCTCTTTAAGCCAGTCTGAATGTTTCCAAATTTATCACTCACTACTTCTGTAAGTGAATTCTTTACTTTAGAAAATTGATCAAATATTTTCCCCGTAAATATGCCACAAATTTCTGGCTCTGCTCCATTGCTTACTTCATTTCAACCACCTGGAATGTCCTTGCCTTTTCTCTTCTCTCATTAAAGTTGAACTCCCCGTGGAAATTTCACTTAAATGGAGTAATCCACAGTGATGTTTCTCTACCGTGAACTCTTACAGAATTTACTGTCTGAGCTACTGATTAGTCAAATAAACCATGAGCACTATGTTGCAATTTAACCTTTTATTTTTCATGGAAATGTCTTTTATGCGCAAATGAATTTTTAGCAATGATTTTTATACTTTTTATATCCAATATTTTTAACATGGCTTTAATAGATAACTTTGTAAAATATGTTTGGAAAAATGCAAATACATGCTTTAAAACATCTAACATAAGATTATTTTTAATGGATTATTTTATGCTGTTTGTGGTGGGCAGCTACAGAAATCATAAGATATAGGCTCTACACTACAAGAGCTTGTTGTTTAATAGTAAAATCAAATACATAATTTGAAATCAAATAATTAATATCATGATAAATGTACATACAAACTGCACTAAAACTAATTTGAATAACTTTTCTCAAGTTTGTGAAGAAGGAAATTCATGGGAGATTCTTCATTGAGTCTACGGATGTAGTTTTTCTGATAGATAAGAGGACAAAAACTTTTGTATCAAAATGGTCAAAAGTAAAAGAAAAGGACAAAGACAATCAAAAGAGATATAGAAATATACGTACTTCCCATGTTTAATAAAATCTGATACATAGTAGGTATTCAATAACGCATAACTGAATGAATAAAAGAGCAGATTACAAGAGGTATGTGAAGGGCCCAAATAAAAATAAACTCATCAGACAGTATGTACCAAACTTGTGTGATATTTTAAATTGTTTATAACTCATCACAACATTGTCAGGTGTGTATGCCCATTATACAAATTAGGAAACTGAAACACAGAGAAATGACCATGCTTGAGTTACACGTAAAATGGGAGCCTCAATTCATACTCAGATTTATCTAAATCCCAGTCCTAAATCTTTCCTATACATCACTCTCCTTCTCAACTTGCCATTGAAGTGTAAAATAAGATGGCACATGATAGTAATTTCAAACAGTTGAGTCACTTTTTTTAAATCACATTAAGGACAAAGCCCAGAGTTAAGAGCAGTAGTTAAGAGCAAAGTTAAGTAGTAGGAAATACATTATGAAGGGCTGGTAATGTCAAGTTAAGGCATGAACTATGCTTTCTAGGCCATGACACACCACTAAAGGATTTGAAGGAGACTAATATATGTTAACACTACTCTGCAAATTCTGTGAAAGAGACTAGTGAGGGAAGTGATTGGGGAAAGAGAAAGAGTTAGGGATATATTAAAATGCAATAGTTTTGGTGAGAAAAATTAAGGGAATAACTAAAATATTGGGAGTTTAAAAAAGGGGCGGTGAAAGTCATACTATTTCAGTAGTAGAATGTGTAGGCAAGAGGGACAGATTGACTATGATGAGCAAGGGAGTGTTTGAAATTTAGAACAATGCCCAAGTTTTAACCTAACTGTGTGGTAACAATGTGTTTAATTTAGAAAAGAACTGTAGGTTATGGAAGAAATATTAACCTCGTAAGGTGTGTTAACTTAGAATAAATAATGGATACTAGAGGATACTTCTATACACACTGGTGAAATTTGGGTCTGTACTGTAGGAAAATGCAAATATAGAGATTAGTTGGGAGAATTAGGAGTATGTGAGTAGTCCTTGAGGCAACGGATTTGGATGAGTTCATTTAAGGGACAGCATATAGATAAAAGAAGATTCATGATCCTCTAAATTTTAGGGATTCTTGAATAAATTGCTAAGGAGCAGTCCAACAAATAGGTAGAAATACAGAGAAGATGTTTTCATGAAAGAGAAGAGGTAGAAAGTTTCAAGGCAGGAATCCTCAACATTGTAAATAGTTGCAATTTTGTTAGAAGCTAAAATGAAATTTAAAGTATAAAAAATTGGGAGGGCATTGGTAACTTAATAAGAGTGATTGCAGTAAAGCTTTAGGAACAGAAACCTAGATGCAATGGATGTAGTCTAGCACAAATTGAATATTCTTTGAAGTAACTTGTGAAAATAGAGGATAAAAGAGGAAATTTTCCAGATCAGTATTAGTGAAATTAGTCATCTCGTAAGTATCAACCATGCCTTAAGATGTCATCTAAAAAAATAAATGTGTATCAAATCCTGACTTGAAATCTGAGTTTTCTGAAGCAAAATTGTTTCTTGCTGGCTTATCAATTACTAACTTTTTATATTGGATAAAAATATGGTGTTGCCAATATCTTAATATTACTTCTTCTATTACATTATCTTATTGCAATATTGTTTTTGGCTGCTCAAAATATGACCCTCTTTTTTGTGCGTGGAGAATGCTTTACTTAAACATCTTAGTTAGAGGCATAGTTCCCTTAAAGACTAAAGTGTAAGCAGCCAGCCAAGGCATAGTTCATTGGCTCAGCAGGCCATGAACTTTCATTCAGGAGCTAGTAACACAGAAAAGAGGTCATAGCAGAAATACCTATTTGCAGTAGTTGCTGTAAGACCAAATTGAAGTTTCCAGGGATAGCACTAAGGTTGATGTTTGTTATTAGCATTCAGTATCCATTAGCAGCTACAATGGTTATATAAAGAACAGTGTTTGTACCTATGATTGTTGCAATAATTCTGTATTATAGTTTTGAGTATTGTTTCAGGGTGCCTCAAAGGCTGTTTCTTTTGAATTCTTAATTTTCTGAATTACCTGTTTTCTTTCTGCTAAATTTATGAAACTTGGTTTATTTTACTTGAATTTAAGAAGCTTAACTAATCTAAATTTTAATAATCAATAGACTATTTTTGAAAGGTTTGAGTTTTACAGAAAACTTGAGCAGAAAGTACAGAACTCCTAACCAGGACCCCCAGTTACCATTGTTATTAATATATTGAGTTAGTGTGGTACATTTATTATAAATGATGAGCCACTATTGATGCATTATTATTATCTAAAGCTCATAACTTATATTAGGGTTCACTCTTGTGTACATTCTATGTGTTTTGACAAAGGTATAATGACCTGTATCCACCATTACAGTATCACCCAGAATAGTTTAACTGTCCTAAAGGTGCTCACCTGTGTTCCATCTTTCTCTCTCACATAATCCCCAGCAACCACTTAACTTTTTAACTCTTCCATAGTTTTGTCTTTTCCAGAATGTCTTCTAGTTGGAATCATATAGTATGTAGTCTTTTCAGATTGACTTCTTTCACTTAGCAATGTTAATTTAAGGTTCCTCTGTGTCTTTTGTGTCTTGATAGCTTATTCCTTTATATCGATTAATAATATTCAACTGTATGGATGTATCATAACTTGTTAAGCCATTTACTATTGAGGGACATATGGTTGCTTCTAAGCTTTGATAATTATAAATATACATACTGTAAACATTTGTGTGCAGGATTTTGTGTGTGCATACACACATTTTCAACTCATTTGAATAAATACCAAGGAGCAAAATAGATGGATTTAATCTATTTTTATAAAAGGTAATAAACTAGTATCATTCTATGAGTAAAAAATGGTCAAGGGAAGGAAATAAAGTCAATTATTAATACTCTTAGTACTTATATTCTACACCATCTCCATGAACAGTAAATTAGTGAAAACCAAACCATTGTTCCTAGGGAAAATACAGGATTAAGTTCCTCGGGTCACATTTTTTTCAATCAGTCAATGTATAACCTTGTTTTATGTGTGTCTCTGTATAAAGACAATTTATTAACATTAAAATCAGAGCCAACAGCATTAATAGTTGTGTCTGACCAAAGCTTTACAAAACACTTAATTTCTTCATAAGGTAAATCACAGGCTACTTGTGCATAGGTTCTAGGTAAGTACTTCAGAATTATGTTTGAGAGCCATTTTAAACAGTGAAATCACCTATCAAAAGCCAAAAAAAGCGTAAAATATGGTCACAAAAATATAGTCGTTTGCAGTATAAGAGGTGATATAAGAAGGGAGAGTGTCTGTCACCATGAGTCACTCAATGCACACATTCTGCAGTGGGAAATGTGTGCATAGAGTGCCGTGAAGTTCTTCAGCTTTCTGTACATATCTGCAAATGACCACAGAAGTTCCAGAGTATTTATTTTGGGATTGCAAATTAATTTTAGAAAGTTGGAAATTTCACAAATACAGAATCTACGAATAATGAAGATCAACTGTATGAACTGCAGGACAAGTTCTAGGATTTATGACATATATTGTTCATCACACACTTCCAATGGGACCTTTCTCCAGCAAAATTTTCCGTATTCATTATGGTATCTCCAAGGAGAATGCTGCAATATTTCTCATTAGTTTGAGAAGAATGTACATTGAGTAGCTTCATCAATATTAGGATTAGTCATTTAATTGTTTTGAAGATTTATAGCCAATACTTTTGTAATTGTATATTACCAAGGACTTTGTGATGGTAAAATTCATGAACATAATTTTCTTGCATAAAATTGTGTGATTTTTTATTACTGGAATTTGAAAATAATAAGTCATTAGAAATAGAACATGTGGTTAGTCAAAAGATTCCATAGGGAATCTTGCCATATATTGCAAATCTGGAAAGCTATATAATAACTTGCCATATAGATTTGGTTCACAAGTGACCAACAAATTTCTCCATCACATTTTCAATGAAATCGTACAATTGATTTCTCTTTTTTTTCACAGAACTTTCAAATTTCCCATGAGTTTATCAAATACTAAAATATTTAGTAAAGTCAGAATGGCAAAAGCTATCTATCGGGTTCGTAAATGTTATCATATATTACAT
>NW_012149197.1:628244-629815 GCF_000956105.1 Propithecus coquereli
CAGGATGCCAATTTTATCAGCCATAAAGTTTAATAGAAGGTTTACTTATTAATAAATGAAATGGCTTTAGGGACCAAAATATGCCTGAATGAGAATGAAAAATATGTCCCTGTATAAAGGAATATTTATTTATCATTTATAAACATAGTTACACTGAAACATTATTTTTTTAAACTTCAATGTGCTGGGAAAAAAAAGAGCTACAGAAATAGAAAAGCTTATCTATTTCATTGTTAGAAAAGATTAAACTAACTTGTAAGGAAAGGATATTTTAAACTTTTATAATTAACATCTATTTTTAATTAGTATCACTGTTGCTGTTAGGAAAAATGAAGACCTAGAGAGAGTTCAAAAAGAGATGAACTATCCCAGTGTAATTACCACAACTCCCAGCAGGGTCTTCTCTCTTCTGATTAACACCACAGCAGGGTAGTCGATCCAGCACACAGCTAACTGCCATAATCACAAGAAAAATAACAAGGGCAAGCAGACTCAAAAAAGAATTTCCCTGACATTTAAAATGAAGACTCCAAACTGCTTTATGTTGTTATGAGAAAACTCATAATTCTGAACATTTCCTGGAAATCCAAATAGTGACCTCAAACAATTTTAAAAACATGTAAAAGACCTAAAGGTGAGTGTTTCAATAAAATAAAACGTACCGTGAAAAATTTTTTTATTTCTCTTAAGAAAATATTTTAATTACTCTTTGACTATTCTGTCATGGTTTACTTTCACCTCTAATCAAGATACAGATTGAAATAATTTCTTTAATAGTTAATAATCATGGATGTTACAAACTGCTTTGTAGAGAATTTTAGTTTTTCTACTGAAGCACACTTACAAGATTTCACAGATATTTAAACATATATTAAAAGAAATACAAGTGGCATTTTCAGCTGTCATAGCCACATTGCAGTCAATATTATGATCCAGGTTGGTCTGATATTACCTAAAAATCCATGCCAAAAGATTGTTTTCTAAGTTATTGTGAGATTTTTGGTGCATAAAATCCATCTTATCTTTAATATTTTACAGCTGATTAACTACCTAGAATTGCTCTTTAATTTCAAAGGTGACAATTTTAATGATGTTTTCCAGGAGTGTTATTCAAAATATGTAATGACAGGTGTGAAATGAGCATTGGCCAATGAGAAGAAATGCTCAAGAAAACAGGAAGAGGGGAGAAGTTGACAGGCGTATTTACACCTTAATGGATTCCATGTGCACCATCTGAGGGATGGACATGCTTGAAGCTCTGACTCGGGTGGGGCAGGGGCAATAAATATAACCTAAACATTTGTGCCCCCATAATATGCTGAAATAAAAAAAAATAATAATAAAAGAAAACATAATGAGAATTGCCTGATCATATATGTTTATATGCATTGGCTGAGTTTTCAAAACTCATTTCATTTTTCAATGCTGATGCTTATGGAGGTAAAGTCATGTATTATATTAGCAATATATTTTAATGATATTTGATATTCCCAAATAAAAATCCGAAAACAAAATAGTATAACCTATAATATATAGGAGTTTATTGATATTTGGGGAGTCTATATCCCTAT
>NW_012149197.1:634940-635725 GCF_000956105.1 Propithecus coquereli
TGTGGGACTGCAAACTAGTACAACCTTTACAGAAAGTAGTATTTTCTTTTTTATTTCCTTCACAACATCATCTCCAAGGTATTTCACATTCTCTGTATCTGATTCATTTTTAGAAGCATCACTTTTCCAAGCTTTCATTTATGATTACACACATTTTCAAACTTTTAATCCATAACGAGGTCTGTGAAATCTATGAATTTCTAATTCCCAATCTGTCTTCGATAAGTTTGTTTTCATTATTTCATTTTCTCTTTCTGAAAATGGTGTTGTTTGGTTCCTCTAAATCCTCTCTTGGGTGTCCTTGGTCCTAGACTCTTTTCAGCCTCCCCTTTCAAACTCTCTGTACCCACAAACTTAGAGCAGGCATGGAATTGTGGTGGGCATTCAGTTGCATCTTTCCCCATTTTCTCTTATTTAAAGATGTCTAGGTTTATGGAGTTCTCTGTCTCTTAGTGATGTTGAAAATTTGGGTCTTTTTTGGTATTATTTGTTGGCTTTATTGATTTTGTCATAGTTTCAGGGGAATAAGGATCAGATTGCCATTGCTCTTCCAGCCCAGATGTTCAGGAACAGGAAAATATCATTTTACTGGACAATTAAAACTAAAATTAGAAGATTAATATATAAGCATTAAGGTCCTACATGGTTATACATAGCGCCAAATTTGGTCCCGAGCTTCTTGCAATAAAAAAATTGTCAATTAAATGTTTTTTTATGGTTTATCGGGAAAATAATACATTCATACCTCAAGAAGAAATGCAGCTCTTTCAGTACTGAAATGATCT
>NW_012149197.1:639550-640519 GCF_000956105.1 Propithecus coquereli
AAAGTATTTGTGAAATACTAAACTAACTAGATCTTATTTGCAAAACACACTTTTTGCGTTTAAGATACTGCATTTATATGAACCAAAAAATTTTAGAAAAACTTTCTAATCCGTTCTCTAGTAACTATTGAAATGGACTCACTGACTCCTGTGTATTTATTTTAGAGTGTCAGTCCTACTGGATTAATGGGAACTATGCTGAAGCACTGGTTATTTTGTGTGGTTATTTATATATTTTTCATTGTCTAAATTTATTTAGATGGAGGCAATGAGGATCAAATTATTTCAGATCCCAACTATGCACAAGAGTGTTCAGCACTTGGAACAATTAAAAAGAACTATACTTTTCCTCTGTACTGTCATCCCGCACGTTGACAAGCCTTTGAAATGAAAAAATAAAACTCCTCTCACATAATTAGCCAGTACAAACTGATGAAAGAATTAAATGAAATGTGTCTTGCTTAAACACATGATCTTCAATCTGTAATTTACTGCATCATCAGTCATTTGTAAATGTACTGAATTAGTCAAATCATCCCATCCTCCATACAGTCCTTAAGGGGCAAGGTTGGTCTCAAACTCATATGAACCTTTTTTAATATGGTTACTTTAGCTTGATTAGTTCAGTCACACTAAAAATATGCAAAGAAGGAAAGGGTTTTTAAGGCCTTAATAGCATTTCCCTGAAAATATTAGTTCTAACATTTAAACAAAATTTTATATGTAGTGAATTTTTAAAATAAAGTGTTAGTATATTAACTTTATTAAATTGTTGACTGGAATTAATATGTAGGGGATAATTTTTAATAATGGAGTTGTTATGGATATTGGTCAGTTAGAGACAATGTCTGCCAGACTGCAAAAACTCACAATTCAACCCAGGAAAAACCCATCTTTAAGGAACCAGCCAAAGTTATAAAGTGTCGGGTACACAGCTCTTTTGATATTGTCACCCAAAAGATCAAGATT
>NW_012149197.1:640569-642271 GCF_000956105.1 Propithecus coquereli
AACTCAAAGTGTCACTAAGGCAATGCTCTTACCTGAAGGCTCTAGAGGCAATTGTATTCCACAATTTGTTCTGACTTTCTGGTGTGACAATCCGTGGAAACCTTTGGCTTGCAGGTGCGTAACTCCGATCCCAGCCTCTGTCATCACGTGATATTCTCCATACGTGTCTTTTTATCTCTGTACCTCTTCTCCTCTTTTTATAAGGACACCAACCGTATTGGATTAAAAACCCACCGTAATCCAGAATAACTTCAGTTTAATTTAACTATTACATCTGCAACGATACTAGTTCCAGAAAAGGTCACATTCTGAGGTACGGGGTTAGGAGTTCATTTTGTCATTTGGGGACACAAGTAAACCCATAAAGACTGGCCTACCAATAAAATTTTGCAAAATTTATAGCTTTTAACCATCATAGGGCATCATCAGAACATTGATGATTTAACATGTGGAATTTCTAATTTAATATATTGTTAAGATAATGCATTTAGAAAATTTTAATGACGACCTGAAATTGCATGCTGGATGACACAAGACATGAACTGCTCTTGGGAATACTTTCTTCTTTACCACACTTAAATTAGTCTGTCCAGGTCCTCAACCTTTCCCTGCCTACTTAGCTATTTATGAATACTCCTGGTGCACAGCAACATGGCTAGCTTTTTTGTATTGCCTGTCAAAATACAAAATTCATAGTAGATA
Source organism: Propithecus coquereli (assembly GCF_000956105.1). NCBI lineage: Eukaryota > Metazoa > Chordata > Mammalia > Primates > Indriidae > Propithecus > Propithecus coquereli. Next base: position 641,272 of record NW_012149197.1, read on the forward strand.
CGGCTTTCCTGATAATAAATAAGTTAAAGGGAGGTATTTCCTAAAGGATCAACCATATTTTATGTGGGACGGGAAGATGACTAAAAAATAACATTATGCAGAGTCACCAGATAGGAAAGTTATACAGAAATGACAATATTATTAATGAGGTAGAATATCGATGTATATGTATCTATGTATACCAATCACATACATATCTACTATATGGAGATGATAAGATAGATAGAGATAGAAATAGAGTTTTAAAGACAGATTTTCAGATCATATGTCATCAAAAGTATTTTTCCAGGGAAAATGATTTAAAAAGTCAGAAAAAAATGCAGAAGTTACTGAGGGTGCTGAGTCAAAATAAATAAAAATGGAAAAACATAGAAAGAAGAATCATTAAAAAGATAAAAAAAAAAAGCTAAAATGTGATAGGAAAATAAAATTGAGGACAGGTGGAGCAGACTATTTTTTTTTAAGAGAAGGCGATTTTGGTTATAAGGATGTTAAATTTTACCTAATTGCTTTCTAAGAAAGACTAGATGCCATACTTGTTCCAAGCTATGTGACTAAGCTTTGTGATTATACAGTGCACATCAACTGCAATCAGCCATCAAAACTTTAATGAGAACCCTCATTCAGAAAACAAGTAATTTTTCAGCGGATGATGCAAATTAAAATAGAAGAAGTGCAAACTCCACAAAGCAATCATCTTAGAAATGAAGAATTTTGCAAAACATCAACAGGTGCAAATCATGCATGATGATATAGAATCACATAGAAATAATAAATTGTCTTCCAGAGAGGAAAAATAATGATTTTTTGTGATGATAAATTTTTTGCATATTTTGTTTTTGAAATGCATTTTCACTGAAACATTTTTATAATTACGTACAGACTCCATTTCAGTAAAGTAGAGGTCTTTAGCCATGGGTATATACTTGGAAAACATTTAAAAATAGCAATTCCTGGGCTTCACTCATAGGTATTCTGATATAACAGGTCAGAGTTTATT
>NW_012149197.1:645539-647103 GCF_000956105.1 Propithecus coquereli
TCGGGAAAATAATACATTCATACCTCAAGAAGAAATGCAGCTCTTTCAGTACTGAAATGATCTCACAGAAATCATATATAGGTTATGTTGAATAACTAAGTAAAAATAATTTCTAGCACAACTTTTTCTTCATATTATCTATGTCATAGAATTTATTTACAGTATGGAATTGATGTAATATTTTAAAGTGTACAGCACAAAGTTCATATTAAAACATTTATAAAGTGTTAGACACAATTAATTATTATTAGCTCTAAGAGTAATACCGTTATAGAATTTGCCACTGTTCACCCTCCTGCTTCATGGGCTTAGAAAAACCAATGGACCTAATCCTAGATACAGTACACAGTGATGGGTTCTGGGTAACGCAGATAAACCAAGTCAATAAGTGACAATCCCTACTCTCTTTAATGTTTACATTAGAAATTTATTTTTCCAAACTTGGATGATTTATTTTGTGGCCCTTAACTTGTATACAACCATCTTGTACTCACAAAGATACACTTTTGGGTTGAATACATAGGAGAAAGAAGCAAAGACATCAAGTCTTTGCTATTAATACCACCACAAAACAACAACTGAAAATACCCAAAATACTAACACAGGTCAATAAATTCTCACACTGATTAAGCCACTTTGAGATAAGTTTTGTGCTTCTATGTAAAATAATCCTAAATAAAACAATGAGAACTTTATGACTTTATCCTCATTATAATTTATGGGCTTAAAACCAAAGCATAGCTCGTGTAAAACAACTGCTTGAGAGGACAAGTCAGTAATATTTGAATATTTGGGTTTTTGGTATGACAATGAGAACTCAAAATGATATACCCAAGAGTGTTACTGAGAATATTCTTTTCTATAATAGTTACACCATTTTTAAATGCACGTATGTACACATGCACACAAATATACATGATCATTAAAACATGCAAAAGAGAGCACATAAGAAAGTAAACAATCACTAAGAAATTCACAAACCAGAAAAATATCCCAGGACATAATGTAGTGCACAAGCTTTGAGAAGCTAGTATCTTAAAGAAAAATATATACTAATGGAGATTGGCATATACAATTTAATTTGTGTCGTGATGCTATATGTGAAGTTCCAAACAGCTTGTTTCTTATCAAATGAATTATTTTTTAATCTCTAAGGCACATTCAACTAGAATAAGTTAAGGATCATGGATAAATAAAGTTGTAAAGCAGTTTTGTTATTCATGATGCTTAAGATGTAGCATCCTCCTGGAATTGGCAGCTACAATTCAATTGCTAACACAACAAGAATTTCAGAGAGAAATTACTGTGAAAAATAGATATAAATAGTGAAAAAAAACATTTAAATGACCTGATGTTAAAAAGACAGAAGAATGAGGATAATACAAAGAACTGTATCCAGTAGTAGGCAGAGCTAACGAGATAAAATTAAATATGGCTGGGCTTGGTGGCTCAAGCTTGTAATCCTAGACTCTGGGAGGCTGAAGCAGAGTAGCGCTTGAGGTCAGGAGTCCGAGAACAGCCTGAGCAAAAGCGAGATCCTGTCTCTACTAAAAATAGAAAAAAT
>NW_012149197.1:647153-648269 GCF_000956105.1 Propithecus coquereli
TTTTTGGTTATATGGTTGAATTGGGTGGTGGTAAAGTCTACATTTTAGTGTAACCATCACACAAATAGTATACATTCTACCCAATAGGTAATTTTTCATCTTCTGAGTCTCCGATGCCCATTATCCACTCTGTATGTCCCTACATACACACAGCTTACCTCCCACATATAAGTGAGAACATGCAGTATTTGGTTTTCCATTTCTGAGTTACTTCAAGTGACTTAGGATAACAGACTCCAGTTCCATCCAAGTTGCTGCAAGACATTATTTTGTCTTTTCTATGATTGAGTGATATTCCACAGCATATGGAATAGGATATGGATACATCCTGTGGAATATATACCGCACTTTCTTTATCCAGTCATTGGTCAATGGACACTTAGGCTGATTCCATGTCTTTGTAGTTGTGAATTGTGCTGTAATAAACGTATGAGTGCAAGTATATTTTTAATATAATGACTTTTGTCCTTTGGGTGAATACCCAGTAGTGGAATTGCAGGATTAAATACTGTATCTACTTTTAGTTCTTTGAGAAATCTTCATAGTGCTTTCTATAGAGGTTATACTAATTTACATTGCCACCAACTGTGTATGAACATTCCCTTTTCACTGCATCTGTGCCAACCTCTATTGTTTTCTGACTTTTTTAATAATCGCCATTCTGACTGGAATAAGATGGTATCTCATTGTGGTTTTAAATTGCATTTCCCTGATTATTAGTGATGTTCAGAATTTTTCATATGTTTGTTGGGCATTTGTATATCTTCTTTTGAAAAATATCTGCTCATGTCATTTATCCACTTTTAAATGGGAATATGTGCTTTTTGTTTATTGATTTAAGTTTCTTGTAGATACTAGATGTTAGTCTTTTGTTGGATGTATAGTTTGCAATATTTAATCCCATTCTGTGGGCTGTCTACTTACTCTGTCAATTATTTCCTTTGCTGTGCAGAAGCTTTTTAGTTTAATTAAGTCTCATTTATTTATTTTTTGCTTATATATCTTGGGCAGAGGTGAATTGGTGTAAAAAACAACACAGGAAATACAAAATCCATTCGATATCACATGGCAGAAGACTCCAATGACAATTCTCAAATCATAGACCCCTATAATAAT
>NW_012149197.1:648319-651788 GCF_000956105.1 Propithecus coquereli
AAATTATTGTTATTATTATTCAAGAAGCATGTATCAAAACTATTTAAGCAATTTATTGATGAAAAAAGATAAAATTTAAGACTTTACTATTGTACAATGGGTATTGACCCTTTTCTCAACTGTTTTATTGTTTTTAATTTTCCAAAACTATAATTCCTACTTTATGAAACTTCTCTTTACCCCTTTAGTTGTGTTCTCCAAGTGACATGCTCCTTGTCAGAGTTGAGGATAAGACTATCTAAATCACTCTGAGCCTATCTGGGGTTTTTTTACACAGATCCTATTAGAAGAAAACATGTATATTTGACACTGAGGTTAAGAGGAAAAAGTGATCTCAGAGCTGTGGAAAAAATGTAGTGAGAGAATAAGCCAGCCTGTATAGCCTATACAGACCAGAGACAGAGAGAAGAGGACAGGAAGAGCAAAGATAGTGCTGGGTACCAGGATCCAGTCCTTCATGGGACCCAGCTGTACCTTTGTACTTTCTGGATTTAAAAAATAAATGAGACAATACATTTATCTTTACCTATGATAAAGTTGTTTCAATTCCTTGAAGACAAGCAGCTCTAACTGAAATATAAATTATTGCCTGAATCTAAGGTCCTACCTAACAAATTCATACATTAAACATGTGGGGACAAAATGGGAATGCAGCAAAGGAGATGAGGAATATCAATCAGCAGATTAAGCAAAGAAGTGATGAATTCTTGAAGCCAAGTAAACAACAAGAAGGAAGTCATAAACACAAGGGCGTGACTATCAAGAGGCAGAGATCATGAGGTCACCTTATTTTACACCTGCAGCAATGAGAGAGAGTAGTTTTAGTAGAGCAGCAGGTGAGAAGGCCTGATCTGAACAACTTTTAAGAAGGTGGTAGAGAAGCTGAAACAATGGAAATTATCATTAATTTCAAGCAGTTGTACTGCAAATGTGAGCAACGAAAGTATTGCATTTGATAAAGGAAGTGAAATAAGAATATTACCCTTTTTTGATGAAAGATTGTATGATAATAGAAATATTGCAATAGAGAGGGAACATTTGATCATGCAATCGGTAGAGAAAAGAATGGCTGAAATGATACCCTTGAATAGATGAGAGGAAGAGAGTAGAGGGATTGCTTGTTGGTAGAAGCAAAGATATTTCATCTATTGTGTTAGGCAATGCTGCAGAGGGATTTTTTCATTTTTTTTTACTAATATATCCAAAACACTTAAAACAGTGCCTGGCACGTGGTGGTTACTTAGTGAATATCTGTTGGGTTAATTAGTGGCCATGGAATTAAAGCTGAGGAATGAGAACTATGAGACAAGTAGAAGAGGGACAATGTAAAGATGGTAAGATGAATGGAATGGAGGTTTCAAAGGATTTGACATTTTGTTTGACTTAGGGTGATAGAATTCATTAGAAAGATAATGTTCAAAGTATAAGATCCTAGAAACTGAAATCATAAAGGTGTTGCATTCATTAGTACCTCAAGATCTAGACTATATATAAAAACATGAAAGATTATGGCTGAGATGAAGACAAGAATCTCAGAGAAATTGAATTGTCTATGAATTAAAGTGCCAGGGTTTGGAAGGATCATCTAGGTATTTATTGCAATTAGAGGGAATTATGATAAGAATACTATTGGGACCACACTAAAATCACTGAAATCATTGAGCTATGGGGGAAAATGAGCCAGTGGGTTGTAGGTGCCAACAACAATGAGGGTTAATGGGTGAAGGAATGTGAGAATATGCATGAGATTCAAAGCCAAGGGTTTTAGGAAGGAGAGAGAAAAAATGTCTTGAAATTGGAAATAAAAGCTAAAGAAAATGTCCAGACTCAGTTGTGCGAATGCTGTGACAATAAAAAACAGATATCAGTTGGGAGGTCGCAGTGGAAGCCATGTCCTCAGGGGTCATGTTTTCATGAGAAACATAGTTTGAATGGAATGGTAGAGAAGGAGTTTATCTCAGAATGTAAAATAATTCCACTGGCACAGTGTAAGGGCGTCAGGAACTGGGATGGTAGGATTAGAGAAAGAAAAATGGGTTACAGAGCTTTAGAAGAAATTTTGGAAGAGGATAAGTGACTGAGTCTGTGGGGTTTGTGGATCCCATAAACAAGGATGAAGTATATCATCCTAACACCAGTGGATTTAGGGCACATTGTGTTGGAGAGGGCCTGGGTCTTGGAGGGATGGATGGTCTATGGTCCCATCTTAAGAACTCACAAAAATGGAAGAAATATGCTACAGTGGCCTGGCCTTATTCCTGCTATCCTCTTTCACTCTAGAACTCTGCTAGTAAGAGGCTGGATTACATTCTTCACACTGATGAGAGTAAACTGAATTGAGCCTGAAATACAAGGTTGAGTACTCTTTATTCCCATACACAAGCCTTTTCCCACTTTTATTTTTTCCTCTGCCAGAATAATTAATTTGATAAAAAACAGGACTTGGTGTTTTATTTATTTTTGTTTATTCATATGATAAGAAAAGATCTATTCCAAAGCCTGATTTAGAAATATATGTAAGTGAATGAGGTTGGTGGTAGTATGATGTGTTCCCTTATTACTTGTAACCACAGGGATTAGAAAATCTGGCTGAAAATATTTTATCTGTCTCTTCCAACCATTTGGCTTCACAAGCTGTCATATTGGTTATGTCTTCGCTACCTATAATTAAACACAGAGGAGTAATAAATAGCCCCCATCCCTAAGCAACAGAATTGTTCATCCTTTGGGTAAGATTTTCTTTTTGAATATGAGGATGGTTGGGCATGACGGAAAATTGATATAAAAATAAGATATGTGACTACTAGGTACTGATATATCATCACAATGATAGTCATTTCCCTTTTTGTAACCAACACGGAGACTAACATAGAAAAGGATAGAGAAAAATAAACATTTGCCAGATTTCAGATATGGGGTGCGTGTGTGCGTGTGTGTGCACACATGTGTATATTTTGTGTTCTATCTTGTTTATTGAATCTTTACAGAGGTGAGTTTGTGTAAAAATAGGATATAGAACACAATATAACACATAAAAATGCCTTTTTTAAATGGCACAGAAGCCAGAAACAGACTTTACTAGCTTTTCATAGGAAGAGACATGCAGCTAATCATGTTGAGCATAGAAACCTGACCAAGAGGAAACAACTTAACTGCTTTATACTGTCATTTATATATCAATAACTAAGAATATAGTAAATATTTAATCTGTGAGATTCTTACTTGGTATGATACACACCTGAATCTCTGCTGCATTATATAAACATATACTCATGAAAGCATACTCACAAATGCAACACACATAAAATCATGTAACTGTAGAATAACTAAAAACTATTCAAAAAATCACTAGATCTGCTTATTTCTTAATCAAATGCTTTTAGTTGCAATACACAAAGGAAGAAAAAAATAGACATGGACCACTTAAATCTCTGCCACTGAATATCTCATCTATGTATAGTAGGTGTTA
>NW_012149197.1:651838-653603 GCF_000956105.1 Propithecus coquereli
GGTTTAATGGGGCAACAGAGAAAGAAAAAGAGATGTCATCACATGTAGGGGAGGGGTTCCAATTGTGCAGACATGGTGGATTCATCATGTTAGCATGTATGTCACATGTTATGGTAATAAAGCCATAGCTCCTTCTGGGGTGTAGACTTTCACATGGTAATGAGGTAAGTTTACTTGAGTTCATTTATAAATTGCCAGGGTCTGTCAGGGGCTGGTTTAGCTGGATAGCTGCAAGCTTAACAAGCTGAAAAACAAAAAAGCTGTAAAAGGAGCTGATTGGTTAAGCTGGTTGAATTCCTATAGTCCCTGGAGACCCTTCCTTCCTACTTACAATGTGACTTTATGTAGAAGAGCCTAACTAGCCATACTGATATATAATGTATAATATATGTCTCTATTCTCTGTCTCTCTCTCTCTCATTATATATACAGACACACACACACACACACATAAAATATATATGCACATGTCCCTACATAACATATGAAGTCTATCCGGAAAGTATCCATGTAAACCGTTGTCGTTTTATTAATAATGGCTAGATACTTTCCAGATAGACCTTGTTTATTCGTATGCATTTATTTTAGAAATATGTGTGTATATTTGTTTATTCATATTGTAATTATATATTTTTTCCAAAAGGTAAAGCTTTAATCAATACTATATTTGTTCTAAGAAATGACATGCAATAAGCCATCCTGAAACTAGCTGCTTAAAAGTAAGCATAATTTATTGTCATGGATCTCTGGATACACTGGCTATTGACTGAACTAGATTGGGCTTAGCTGGGACGTCTACTGAACTTTAGCTAGGCTTGTTTACTCTATTGGGATTGGGTGCTATTCTGTTCCATGTGTATTTTATGCCCCTTCTGAGTCTAGTGAACTTGCCCTGACATGTTTTTCTCATACAAACATCAGATGCGTAAACATGAAGGAGTAAATGGCAAGGCGAAGGCTGAGAAATGTCCTCTGTTATTTCTGCCTTATTCTAATGACCAAGGTAGATCACATTGTTGACCCAAAGTCAAGCAGAAAGAAAAGTGACTTCATCATTTAATGCATGGTACCACAAAATCAAAAGGCATAGGTAATAAATTCATGTAAGTGAGAATCGAGGTACATAACGCAGTTTGATTGACTTAAAATAACTGGTTTCTGGTACTCTGATAAATAGATATAATGATCCAAGTAGCTTTTATCCTCTTAGCTTCCTCTGTTTTCTTAGAGTTTACCTTATAAATCTATGTTAATGTGTTGTAATTTCCTCAAAATTTACAGGCAGAGAAGTCCATATCTATAACTGAGTTTAAAAATTAATTCTGATTAATTAGTGAAAGGAAGCGACCCTGACATCTTATTGTTCACAATAATAACAGTTAATAGTGAACACTCTGTATGACAAGAAAGCCTACAAGTGCATCATCTTATTTAATTCATGAAATGTAGATATTACTACTCCACTACCTCAATTCTCTTGTTGGAATATAAGGTTCAGAAAAGAGGTTAAAAAAAATTGACTAGGTTACAATGGTTAAGAATCATCAAACTTATTTCAAATCCCAGGACTATTTGACATTAAAGTCTATGCTTTAATCACCAGGAAACATCTGCTCCCATAAACAATGGGACAGACAGCACACGCACACCTACAGTAATGTTTAATGTATAACACATAAGTTTGGTATCAATCTATCTTTAGTACCAATGGAAAATTCTTTAAGCCCTCTGGATTTGTGCTAATGAAAATAATAATAGTATCTCTA
>NW_012149197.1:666098-666489 GCF_000956105.1 Propithecus coquereli
TTGCTTACAGTGTTCAGTACAATGACATGCTGTAGAGATTTGCAGCCTGAGAGCAGTAGGCTATACCATATAGCCTAGATGGATAGTAGACTATACCATCTAGGTTTGTGTGAGTACACTGTATGATGTTCATTAAACGACAAAGTCACCTAATAATGCATTTCTCAGAATGTATCCTCATTGTTAAGCAACACATATGACATCGTTAAGCAATAAGTATAATCATTAATACTTATTCTATTAATGATTATATTTACATAAATGGCTTAATGAAGAACTGTTGGAAGGAATGCCCAGGCTTATATTTAGGTCCGTGGGCATCACCTAGAAAAAAAATTGAAATTTAACAGCATTTAAACATAAGACATTCTTACATTTCTTCTGGCTATAA
>NW_012149197.1:666681-667072 GCF_000956105.1 Propithecus coquereli
CAGAAACAGTATTGTCTGTTTGTTTGTTTTTAATCAACACCCTTATCTTGCTCCTGGTAATGTGACTAAGATAGTAGGATGATATTTTCAGGAGTATCAATTTGACTCTGTATGAACAACTTCTTTACACATAGAGAGGTAACAATTCAGATAGTGAGCTAATGGCTTGAATTTCTTTATAACTTTTTGCACAGACAGCCACCAACTACTAACTTTCCCTGAGATGTACCTTATTTTTATAGTCAGAAAATGCATTGGAATTCATTAACTAACAGCTATGAAAAAGTGTGTAATAGAAAATAAACTGATGGAAATTAGGCAGTTTTCCACATTTAAGTGGGAAACAGCAACGGGGAAAGTTAGTATTAGTATCATATTAAATCAAGCTGTT
>NW_012149197.1:683612-688078 GCF_000956105.1 Propithecus coquereli
CACCATTATATAGTGGCCATCTTTGTTCTTTCTTATTTTTTCTATTTTAAAACCTATGTTATCTGAAATAAGTAAAGCTACCCCTGCTTTCTTTTGACTTCCATTCACCTAGAGGATTATTTTCCATCCCATGTTCTTGACCTCAAAAGCATCTTTGTGGCTTAGATGTGTTTCTTGTAGACAGCAGAAACTAGGCTTATGGATCTTTATTCACACTGCCAGTCTGTGCCTCTTCAGAGAACAATTCAAGCCATTCACATTTATTGAGAGGATTGATATTTGAGGTAGATTTCTATCCGTATTGTTAGGTAAATTCCTATTGTTTTGTTTTACTTCTTGAGCCATCTTGTTGACCAGGTTCTAGACTTTAACTCTTGAGTGATTTTACTTTGGAGAGTGTCTATTGTGCTGCTCCATGTGTAATGCAGGTCTGAGTACTTTCTGTAGGGCTGCTCTGGTCTTCACAAATTCCATCAAAGTTTGCTTGTCTTGGAAGGTCTTTATTTCTCCCTCATAGATGAAGCTTAATTTTGCTGGCTAGACAATTCTAGGTTGGCCATTATTCTGTTTTAGATGATTAAGGATAGGTGCCCCGTCCCTTCTGGCTTGTGAAGTTTCAGTTGAGAAGTCTGTAGTAAGTCTGATAGGTTTTCGTTTGTAGGTTATTTGCTGCTTTCACCTCACTGCTTTGAGAATTGCTTCTTTTGTGTTTACTTTTGTCAGCCTAATCACTACTTGATGTGGTGATTGCCTTTTCACATTGAGTCTCACATGAATTCTGTGTGCTTCTTGTATCTGGATGTCTAGATTTCTAGCCAGCCCAGGCATATTTCCCTCCAGTATTCCATGAAATAAGTTTTCCAGCCCTTGTGTATTTTCTTCTTCTTTCTTAGAGATGCCCCTTAGTCTCCCAGGTGGTGAATCACTCTTGTGTGAGTGACTCCATTGCCCTCTGCTAGTTTGAGAAGGGAAGCACTGTGTTGGGTTATGATATTACTCTCTGTTTTGTTGTTCATAGTTTGCATGAAGGAGTTGATTATCAAGGTATTCCTATACCTTTGTTTTGGGCTCTAAACCCCCAAATGGGGTATACCAGGACCCCAAACTTTGGGAAATATCTTGTCACTCCCAAGGGTTACTTGAGCCCTGTTGCCACTTAAGGTGGGGTAAGAAGAGTAACAGGTGCCTACAAGCCTAAGAACATATCCTTCTGCGGTTGCTTGATCTGCCGCCAGGGGAGAGCAGCTAATATGTTATTCAGGGCTCTTTCACCACACTTGCGAGGCAGCCCCAGGTAAGGGGTGTCAATTAGTGCAATTGCTGAGGATTCTGACCAAGATTTTCCTTCCCGGACCACAATCCCCAAAGCTGGCAGCAGACTGGGAGCCAAGTTGCAGTCCTCCTGTTAGGTTCTTATCAGATGATCAAGACCAACTCACTGGTCCAATTAAACAGTCTGTCCCCTTTTGCTTAGTTCCAAGGTCCCACAGATTCACCCCAATCACACAGAGAAAGCGACTTTTCTCCTTCCTCCCCACCTCCAAAGGTGTAGCCTGCCCTGACGGGCTGAGGAAACAGTGTTACCTAAGACCATCTTATGTTCCAGTCCAGAAAACCTCTTCTCTCATTTCTCCCCTCCTCCAAGGGTGGGGTCTGCCCTGCTATAGGGGAAATCAAGCAAGTCAAGCTGCAGAACTAGGGGAGAGGCGCTGCCATAGGCCACCTCAGGGAAGGAGGCTTCTCTCTTTATTCCGCCCCTCCAAGAGCGCATTCTTCACCTCCCACTCTGGGAGCAGAGAGCCAGGAAGTCGCCACTAATCCGCCATTTTCCCCCAGAAAGACAGATTTTAGGAGAAAGTGAAAAAAATAAAAATAAATGGGCAGACAAACATAGATTGGATGAGGATCAGAAGGAAGGGTGTCTGAAACTACAGGAGACTCCATGGGAAGAAGCTGTGGAGGAAACTGGAAGGAGAAAGGCCCCCAAGAAGCTTGGAGTACAGGGACAAGGTAGGTGGAGTGGTTAAATTTCCCCTCCCTTGTATCTAGGATTGCTGGTGGGCTCCTGAGCCATTGGAGAGACCTGCTAACACCAGCCCAGAGACGGCTACCGCCCGTGAGGGCGAGTGTCTTACGGACAGGGCGTCAGGCTCCCAGCTCCCTCTGGGGACCTCCCGGCCCACAGACCCGAGCTGTCTGGCAGAAGCCATATTGCTTGAGTCTTCCCTACCCTGCGGCTGCCGAGAAGAGACAATTTAGCCAGCACCCAGAGGTATCTGCAGGGAATGGGACCTTTCTTTCCAGGGCTCTACAGTGAACTGAGGGGTACTCAGACTATGAGCTCCCTATCCACCAACCCTCCCAGGTGCTGCTTGCCCGGTGACTCCAGGAGAGGGGCAAATCCTAAGGCGGAGAGACGTTGATCCAGCTTGGGCACCCAATGGATGACTTGAGACCAGCACTCCTCTCCCTGGCAGGGCCAGGGATTTGTTTCCGGGGCCCAGGAGATAGGCCTGCAGACCAGATCCTTGATTGACTTTGCCCGGGGGGCACAGAAGGGATATTTGTGAAGGAGCCTACTGAGGAGTGTGTTCCTTCTGGGGCAGATCAGCGTGCTTGAGGGGCAACCCTCCTCCCACAGGAGGGCCATGCTCCCAGCTCAGGCTGTGATCCTCTGCAGGGAACCTCCCAGCCCTCATTACAGCCAGGGGAGATCCACTGGCATGAGGTCGCACCTGCTGGCAGAGGCCTGGGAAAAACAGCGAAATAGGGGAGGGTGGAAAGGAGTGAGGCCTGCTTCAGACTGCAGGTCTCAGATAGCCCCACCACCATATGCAGACTTTTTGGCTAAGTGGGGCCACTTCAACCCATCCCTGGCAGCTTTGCCCAGAAGCAGAGAACAGACCTTTGACTCCTGCTAACAGCATTTGTGGAGCTTGAGGGCAGGCTCACCCAACCCAGTACTGCCTACTCTTACTTCCCCACCTCCCCTCACTGAGGTGGAGAATAAGGACACACCTGTAAGTCCCAGGGTCCCACCTATCACTTGAGGCACTAGAGGGCCTCTCAAGAAGAATAACAGTTGGTTACAGGACCCAAAAACAATACTGAAGCTTGCTCCTCCCAGCAAGAGCCACCTTCTGGCAGGGAGGTCATTCTGCACACCCTTTTACTGCATTTACTGACTCATCCTACAGGGTGTGGTCGAATCTTACCCACAAACACCACCTACTGGCTCAGATACTAAACAGGGCATGTCATTATCAAAAGGAAAATCTAAAGGTAAGAAGCAACAGCTGATTCAGATGGGAAGGAATCAGCAGAAGAACTCTGGAAGCATTAATAATCAAATGAAAAGCACACACCCAAAGGAGAACACCACCTCTCTGGCAATGGACATCAACCAAATTCAGAACACTAAAATGACAGAAGAAGAATTTCTATTTTTCTTTAATTTATAATTTAGCTTCATAGTAGGTATAAGGTGCCTATGTCTGTGTACAGAAAGACTTTTTTTTTAAATTAAAAGTCAGCAGTTTGGATTGAACTATAACTTTTTGAGGGTAAGTAATGTACCTCTTCATGTTCACTTGCCAAGCTTGTAGGCCTATACACACAATGTTACAAAATGACCTCAACTGATTTTCCTAATCAGCAAATGTTAAGTTATAAGGGAAGAAAATCTTAGATCCAAATTAAGTCAAAAATTGGAAATGTTTATTGTAAATAGACATAGAAACAATCACACAAACTCTACTGCCATTTTGGGAAGACCCATTCTTTGCCCTGGATAATACTCACATTCGCAATGGCATGATTATCAATAGGCAGATATAATGATATCCTGATACATTAGGCAAGAGTCCTGTCTGAATTAGTGAGCAGCAGAACTGATGATTCTCTCAACCTTGATTGATGTCCCATAGCTATAGCTATTAGAACACTTTGTGTTACATCCATGGAAGACTGATGGGACTTGAACAATTTTCCTAAACAACCACCTATTTTGAGCCCCACTCATATGAGCAATGACAAGATATCTCAAAGGTCAATTATGTTAATTAACAAGCTCTTGCATTTAGATTTTTTCCAAAAGAATTTGAAGTATTAAGTAATTACCCTCTAGAATGTTCAGACATTATAAAGTTACTTCAAATGCTAATTAACTGAACACAAGGTATAGATTTGACATAACTCCCACAGCCATAAAGATATTCTATTTATAGCAATTTTTGTTTTATAAATTTTATTTATAGCAATATTATAACACAATACATCCATTTGTAAAAGCACAAAAATGCATAGGTGAAGAATAAATGTATTTTGATAAAATATAAGGATAAAAGTAAAAACACTGCTTTTAATCTTAGACATATAGATAAGAAAGAAAGAATATAGTAGATATTAAGTATATTAAGTTGAATAGAGTATGGATGGGGGACAGATTTAGAATATTGTTCCAAACT
>NW_012149197.1:688128-689248 GCF_000956105.1 Propithecus coquereli
TAGATCACTTTAGGTAGTATGGACATTTTAACAATGTTGATTCTACCAATCTATGAGCAAGGTGGATTTTTCCATCTGTTTACATCTTCTACAATTTCTTTTCTTAGTGTTTGTAGTTCTCCCTGTATATGTCTCTCACTTCTTTTGTTAAATATATACCTAGATATTTGATTTACTTTGAGGCTATTGTAAAAGGTACTGCTTTTTTGATTTGAATTTCAGCTTGACTGTTATTGGCGTATAAGTATGCCTCTGTTAGTGTGTATTAATTTTGTATCCTGAGACTTGGTTGAATTCATTTATCAATTCCAGGAGTCTCTCGGTTGAGTCTTTTTGGTGTCTAGATATAATCTCATATCATCAGCAAAGAGTGAGAGTTTGATCTCTTCTGCCTCCATTTTGATGCACTTAATTCCCCTCTCTTGTCTAATTGCTCTATCAAGGACTTCCAGCACTATGTTGAATAGAAGTGGGGATAGTGGGCATCCTTGTCTGGCTCCAGATCTAAGTGGGAATGGTTTCAACTTGTCCTCATTCAGAATGATATTGGCTGTGGTTTTATCATATCTGGCTTTGATAATTTTAAGGTATGTCCCATCTGTGCCTATTTTGCTAAGGGTTTTTATCATGAAGGTGTGCTGGACTTTGTCAAATGCTTTTTCTGCATCAATTAAGACAATCGTATGGTCTTTGTTCTTGCTTTTATTTATGAAGTGAATTGCATTTATAGATTTGCATATTTTGAACCAGCCTTGCATCTCTGTTATAAAGCCCACCTGGTCATGGTGAATAATTTTTTGATATGCTGTTGGATTCGATTTGCTAAAATTTTGCTTAGGATTTTTGCATCAATATTCATGAGGGACGTTGGTCTCTAGTTTTCTTTTTTTGTGTGTCCTTTCTTGGCTTTGGTATCAAGGTGATGTTGGCTTCGTAGAATGAGTTAGGGATGATACCATCTTCCTCACTGTTGTGGAATAATTTCTGTAGTGTAGGTATGAGTTCTTCTTTGAATGTTTGGTAGAACTCAGAAGTGTAGCCATCTGGTCCAGGACTTTTCTTTTTTGGAAAGTTTTTAATTACTGCTCCAATTTTGGTGCTTTATATTGGTCTGTTCAGG
>NW_012149197.1:689298-696012 GCF_000956105.1 Propithecus coquereli
TTTAAGTCTGTTATCCATCTAGAATTGATTTTTGTAGGAGGTGAGAGGTGGGGACTCAGTTTCAATTTTTTACGTGTAGCTATCGTTTTCCCAACACCATTTATTGAAAAGGGATTCTTTTCCCCAGTGTATATTTTTGTCTGCTTTGTCAAAGATTATGATGACAATGTGGAGATGGTTTCACCTCTGGATTCTCAGTCCTGTTCCAAAGGTCTATGTCTCCATTCTTGTGCCAGTACCATGCTGTTTTAGTTAATATTGTATTGTAGTACAGCTTGAAGTCTGGTAGACTGATACCTCCCAGTTTGTTCTTTTTGCTTAAGATTGCTTTGGCTATAAGAGTTCTTCTCTGATTCCATACAAAGCGTAGAATTATTTTTTCTAAATCTGTAAAGAATGATGATGGTACTTTGATAGGGATTTAATTAATTCTGTAGATCACTTTAGGTAGTATGGACATTTTAACAATGTTGATTCTACCAATCTATGAGCAAGGTGGATTTTTCCATCTGTTTACATCTTCTACAATTTCTTTTCTTAGTGTTTTGTAATTCTCCCTGTATATACCTCTCACCTCTTTTGTTAAATATATACCTAGATATTTGATTTACTTTGAGGCTATTATAAAAGGTACTGCATTTTTGATTTGAATTTCGACTTGACTGTTATTGACGTCTAAGAATGCCTCTGATTAGCGTATATTAATTTTGTATCCTGAGACTTGGTTGAATTCATTTATCAATTCTGGGAGTCTCTTGGTTGAATCTTTGAGGTGTCTAGATGTAATATCATATCATCAACAGAGAGTGAGAGTTTGATCTCTTCTGCCCTCATTTGGATACACTTAGTTCCCCTCTCTTGTTTAATTGCTCTATAAAGGACTTCTAGCACTATGTTGAATAGAAGTGGGGATAGTGGGCATCCTTGTCTGGTTCCAAATCTAAGTGGGAATGGTTTCAATTTTTCCCCATTCAGAATGATATTGGCTGTGGTTTTATCGTATCTGGCTTTGATAATTTTAAGGTATGTCCCATCTATGCCTATTTTGCTAAGAGTTTTTATCATGAAGATGTGCTGGACTTTGTCAAATGCTTTTTCTGCATCAATTGAGACAATCGTATGGTCTTTGTTCTTGCTTTTATTTATGAAGTGAATTGCATTTATAGATTTGCATATTTTGAACCAGCCCTGCCTCTCTGTTATAAAGCCCACCTGGTCATGGTGAATAATTTTTTGATATACTGTTGGATTCGATTTGCTAAAATTTTATTTAGGATTTTTACATCAATATTCATGAGGGATATTGGTTTCTGGTTTTCTTTTTTCGTTGTGTCCTTTCTTGGCTTTGGTATCAAGGTGATGTTGGCTTTGTAGAATGAGTTAGGGAGGATACCATCTTCCTCACTGTCGTGGAATAATTTCTGTAGTGTAGGTATGAGTTCTTCTTTGAATGCTTGGTAGAACTTGGAAGTGTAGCCATCTGGTCCAGGACTTTTCCTTTTGGAAGGTTTTTAATTACTGCTCCAATTTTGGTGCTTTATATTGGTCTGTTCAGGAATTCTACTTCCTCCTTGGTGAATTTAGGGAGGTTGTATGTTTCCAGGAATTTGTCCATTTCCTCCACATGATGTAGTTTTTGGGCATATAGGTTTTTATAGTATTCAAAGATAATATTTTGTATTTCCATGGTATCTGTTGTGACCTATCCTTTTTTCATTTTTAATTGAGTTTATTACAGTCCTTTCCCTTCGAGTTCTTGTAAATCTGTCAAGAGGGTTGTCTGTTTTGTTTATCTTTTCAAAAAACGAGCTTTTGGTTTTGTTGATCTTCTGTATTGTTCTTTTGTTCTTAATTTCATTTAGTTTTGCTTTGATCTTAGTTATTTCTTTTCTTCTGCTAGGTTTGGAATTGATTTGCTCTTCCTTTTCCAATTCTTTGAGGCTGTTTGTTAAATTGTTGATGTTTGAGCATTCTGCTTTTGGGATGTAAGCATTTAATGCTATTAGTTTTCCTCTCAGGAATGCTTTTGCTGAGTCCCACAGGTTTTGATAACTTGTGTCTTCATTATCATTAATTTAAAAAATGTTTTGATTTCTCTCTGTATTCCTCCTTTACCCAATATTCATTCAATAATAAATTGTTTAATTTTCATGATTTTATGAAGTGGTGTGTATTTCTGTTGGAATTGAACTCTAATTTTATACCACTATGATCTGAGAAGATACACAGTATTATTTCTATTTTTTTGAATTTCTTGAGATTTGATTTGTGGCCTAGTATGTGATCAATTTTGAAAAAAAGTTACATGAGCTGATGAGAAGAATGTATATTCACCTTTATTTGGGTGGAATGCTGTGTAGAGGTCTGCCAGACACTTTTGTTCTAGAGCTCTGTTTAAGTCCATTATTTCTCTACTTATTTTCTGTTTGGAAGATCTGTCCAGTTCATTCAGTGGGGTGTTGAAGCCCCCAGCCATTATGGCATTATTGTTTATCATGCTATTTAGATCAGACAGGGTTTGCTTTATGTATCTGGGGACTCCTGAGTTGGGTGCATAAATATTAAGAATTATTAATTCTTCTTCTTAGATCTTCCCTTTCACCATTATATAGTGGCCATCTTTGTCCTTTCTTATTTTTTATATTTTAAAACCTATGTTATCTGAAATAAGTAAAGCTACCCCTGCTTTCTTTTGACTTCCATTCACCTAGAGGATTATTTTCCATCCCATGTCCTTGACCTCGAAAGCATTTTGTGGCTTAGATGTGTTTCTTGTAGACAGCAGAAACGAGGCTTATGGATCTTTATTCACACTGCCAGTCTGTGCCTCTTCAAAGAACAATTCAAGTCATTCACATTTACTGAGAGGATTGATATTTGAGGTAGATTTCCATCCATATTGTTAGGTAAATTCCTATTGTTTTGTTTTACTCCTTGAGCCATCTCATTGACCAGGTTCTAGACTTTAACTCTTGAGTGATTTTACTTTGGAGAGTGTCTATTGTGCTGTTCCATGTGTAATGCAGGTCTGAGTACTTCCTATAGGGCTGGTCTGGTCTTCACAAATTCCATCAGAGTTTGCTTGTCTTGGAAGGTCTTTATTTCTCCCTCATAGATGAAGCTTAATTTTGCTGGATAGAGAATTCTAGGTTGGCCATTATTCTGTTTTAGAAGATTAAGGATAGGCACCCAGTCCCTTCTGGCTTGTGAAGTTTCAGTTGAGAAGTCTGCAGTAAGTCCGATAGGTTTTCCTTTGTAGGTTATTTGCTGCTTTCGCCTCACTCCTTGGAGGATTGCTTCTTTTGTGTTTACTTTTGTCAGCCTAATCACTACTTGATGTGGTGATTGCCTTTTCACACTGAGTCTCACATGAATTCTGTGTGCTTCTTGTATCTGGATGTCTAGATTTCCAGCCAGGCCAGGCATATTTCCCTCCAGTATTCCATGAAATAAGTTTCCCAGCCCTTGTGTATGTTCTTCTTTCTTAGAGATGCCCCTTCCTTAGTCTCCCAGATGGTGAATCACTCTGGTGCGAGTGATTCCACTGCCCTCTGCTAGTTTGAGAAGGAAAGCACTGTGTTGGGTTATGATATTACTCTCTCTTTTTTTGTTTGTAGTTTGCATGAAGGAGTTGATTATCAAGGTATTCCTATACCTTTGTTTTGGGCTCTAAACCCCCAAATGGGGTATACCAGGACCCCAAACTTTGGGAAATATCTTGTCACTCCCAAGGGTTACTTGAGCCCTGTTGCCACTTAAGGTGGGGTAAGAAGAGTAACAGGTGCCTACAAGCCTAAGAACATATCCTTCTGCGGTTGCTTGATCTGCCGCCAGGGCAGAGCAGCTAATATGTTATTCAGGGCTCTTTCGCCACACTTGCGAGGCAGCCCCAGGTAAGGGGTGTCAATTAGTGCAATTGCTGAGGATTCTGACCAAGATTTTCCTTCCCGGACCACAATCCCCAAAGCTGGCAGCAGCCTGGGAGCCAAGTTGCCGTCCTCGTGTTAGGTTCTTATCAGATGATCAAAACTAACTCACTGGTCCAATTAAATAGTCTTTCCCCTTTTGCTTAGTTCCAAGGTCCCACAGATTCACCCCAATCACACAGAGAAAGTGACTTTTCTCCTTCCTCCTCACCTCCAAAGGTGTAGCCTTCCCTGATGGTCTGAGGAAACAGTGTTACCTAAGACCATCTTATGTTCCAGTCCAGAAAACCTCTTCTCTCATTTCTCCCCTCCTCCAAGGGTGGGGTCTGCCCTGCTATAGGGGAAATCAAGCAAGTCAAGCCGCAGAACTAGGGGAGAGGCGCTGCCATAGGCCACTGCAGGGAAAGAGGCTTCTCTCTTTATTCCGCCCCTCCAAGGGCGCATTCTTCGCCTCCCACTCTGGGAGCAGAGAGCCAGGAGGTCACCACTAATCCGCCATTTTTCCCCAGAAAGACAGATTTTAGGAGAAAGTGAAAAAAATAAAAATAAATGGGCAGACAAACATAGATCGGATGAGGATCAGAAGGAAGGGTGTCTGAAACTACAGGAGACTCCATGGGAAGAAGCTGTGGAGGAAACTGGAAGGAGAAAGGCCCCCAAGAAGCTTGGAGTACAGGGACAAGGTAGGTGGAGTGGTTAAATTTCCCCTCCCTTGTATCTAGGATTGCTGGTGGGCTCCTGAGCCATTGGAGAGACCTGCTAACACCAGCCCAGAGACGGCTACCGCCCGTGAGGGCGAGTGTCTTACGGACAGGGCGTCAGGCTCCCAGCTCCCTCTGGGGACCTCCCGGCCCACAGACCCGAGCTGTCTGGCAGAAGCCATATTGCTTGAGTCTTCCCTACCCTGCGGCTGCCGAGAAGAGACAATTTAGCCAGCACCCAGAGGTATCTGCAGGGAATGGGACCTTTCTTTCCAGGGCTCTACAGTGAACTGAGGGGTACTCAGACTATGAGCTCCCTATCCACCAACCCTCCCAGGTGCTGCTTGCCCGGTGACTCCAGGAGAGGGGCAAATCCTAAGGCGGAGAGACGTTGATCCAGCTTGGGCACCCAATGGATGACTTGAGACCAGCACTCCTCTCCCTGGCAGGGCCAGAGATTTGTTTCCGGGGCCCAGGAGATAGGCCTGCAGACCAGATCCTTGATTGACTTTCCCCGGGGGGCACAGAAGGGGTATTTGTGAAGGAGCCTACTGAGGAGTGTGTTCCTTCAGGGGCAGATCAGCGTGCTTGAGGGGCAACCCTCCTCCCACAGGAGGGCCATGCTCCCAGCTCAGGCTGTGATCCTCTGCAGGGAACCTCCCAGCCCTCATTACAGCCAGGGGAGATCTACTGGCATGAGGTCGCACCTGCTGGCAGAGGCCTGGGAAAAACAGCGAAATAGGGGAGGGTGGAAAGGAGTGAGGCCTGCTTCAGACTGCAGGTCTCAGATAGCCCCACCACCGTATGCAGACTTTTTGGCTAAGTGGGGCCATTTCAACCCATCCCTGGCAACTTTGCCCAAAAGCAGAGAACAGACCTTTGACACCTGCTAACAGCATTTGTGGAGCTTGAGGGCAGGCTCACCCAACCCAGTACTGCCTAGTCTTACTTCCCCACCTCCCCTCACTGAGGTGGAGAATAAGGACACACCTGTAAGTCCCAGGGTCCCACCTATCACCTGAGGCACTAGAGGGCCTCTCCAGAAGAATAAGAGTTGGTTACAGGACCCAAAAACAATACTGAAGCTTGCTCCTCCCAGCAAGAGCCACCTTCTGGCAGGGAGGTCATTCTGCATACCCTTTTACTGCATTTACTGACTCATCCTACAGGGTGTGGTCGAATCTCACCCACAGACACCACCTACTGGCTCAGAGACTAAACAGGGTGTGTCATTTTCAAAAGGAAAATCTAAAGGTAAGAAGCAACAGCTGATTCAGATGGGAAGGAATCAGCAGAAGAACTCTGGAAGCATTAATAATCAAATGGAAAGCACACACCCAAAGGAGAACACCACCTCTCTAGCAATGGACATCAACCAAATTCAGAACACTAAAATGACAGAAGAAGAATTTCTATTTTTCTTTAATTTATAATTTAGCTTCATAGTAGGTATAAGGTGCCTATGTCTGTGTACAGAAAGACTTTTTTTTTAATTAAAAGTCAGCAGTTTGGATTGAACTATAACTTGTTGAGGGTAAGTAATGTACCTCTTCATGTTCACTTGCCAAGCTTGTAGGCCTATACACAGAATATGTTACGAAATGACCTCAACTGATTTTCCTAATCAGCAAATGTTAAGTTATAAGGGAAGAAAATCTTAGATCCAAATTAAGTCCAAAATTGGAAATGTTTATTGTAAATAGCCATAGAAACAATCACACAAACTCTACTGCCATTTTGGGAAGACCTATTCTTTGCCCTGGATAATACTCACATTCGCAATGGCATGATTATCAATAGACAGATATAATGATATCCTGATACGTTAGGCAAGAGTCCTGTCTGAATTAGTGAGCAGCAGAACTGATGATTCTCTCAACCTTGATTGATGTCCCATAGCTATTAGAACACTTTGTGTTATATCCATGGAAGACTGATAGGACTTGAGCAATTTTCCTAAACAACCACCTATTTTGAGCCCCACTCATATGGGCAATGACAAGATATCTCAAAGGTCAATTATGTTAATTAACAAGCTCTTGCATTTAGATTTTTTCCAAAAGAATTTGAAGTATTAAGTAATTACC
>NW_012149197.1:706757-707437 GCF_000956105.1 Propithecus coquereli
ATATATTCTCACATTTTGGAGATATGATAAAAGACAGATATACCTCTTCCTCCAAAAAAAGCTGCATTTTAGAGTGTTGACGTTGATAGACCAAGACCCGATTTGATAGAGCGTGTATGATTCTAGATTGAGGGAATAAAAAGACATGAATTTTGAAATTCTGAATGTATTAGAATAGTTTTGTTTGTTGTTGTTTTGGTTAAGTTCTAACACAGTAGTAATTTCCTCTTGTTTTTTATTCAATGAAGAATTTGTTTAAAGATTTGTCTACTTGTTGAAACATAATCTATATTTACTATTTACTAAGTGCCTAACATATACCAGGTCCTCTCTTCCACACATATTTTCTAAATTAATTCTCACAATGTCCTATCCAGAAAGGTAAGATATCTGCAATTTTAATGGAAGATCAACTTGAGATCCACATGGTGATGTGTCCTGCACAACCACCCAGCTCATACGTCTCAGAGTTGGAATTGAAATCCAGGTCTTCCACGAGAGTTCATATCTCTGATTTTCCCATCTTTTCATCAGGATTCAGTCGTAAGCAATTTATCTCCTCTGGTCTTTTATTTTAAGATACCGTAGCTAGCACTGTGTTTCAGTTTCCATGTATACTTTGGTTAAATTCTCTCTTCTTCAGGGGCAATTCACTAAAGAGAGGGGATATATAATCTCTA
>NW_012149197.1:707487-709900 GCF_000956105.1 Propithecus coquereli
GGAGTTATAATAGGCTATTTAAATACTGACCCTGGAAAAATACTTTTACATAAATTTACTTCAAGGCTACTGATTCCTCCTACCCCTCATACACACATTTTAGCTCAAAGAACTTGTTCTTCATAGAAATAAATTTAAAAGAGACATTTGCTAAAGAAAATGTAATGTTTTACAGTAAATACATCACATTTTTAAAATGTGAGTGTATAACATGTTTTCAAGGTAAATGCACCACATTTCTTTTCAATTCATATTATCTATACAGAAAACAACACTCGTTGTCTTTTATTACTTTTAGCTATCCACAGCTCTTTAATCCAATAATAGGAATATACTTCCTATATAATGTTTAATATTAAAATCCTACCTAAGAGGTATAGATCTACTTACTATATTCCTTGGATAATATGAATTGGAATATATGTATCTATGAATATTAGGTTAATTGAAATGTGTCTATTATATTAAGCAAGACATTTATTTCTAAATGTAATTAAATATAGCCCTCCAAAATATGTTATTCTATTAAACATAGGAAAACAAAAAACAATGCTGAGCAGGTGCATACATTTTAACTTATTTACAGGTTAACTTTCATCTGACTACCCAAGTCGACTCTTCCTAAAATTCAGTAATATAAAAGTGGAAATGTCATAAGGGGATTGTCTAAAAGTCATCACAAAGGTAGCATCAAAGATTAAATGAAAATTTCTTTGAAAATTATAATAAAGAAGTAAATTTTTTTCTGCAGTTACCCCAGTTTTAAGGAAAAAGTGAGCTTTTAAGTTTGTATATTTTTAAATGACACACCTGTTTTTGTTGTAGATAAAGAAGTGCCAAGTAATGGGAATAAAGTAAAGAAACATATCATGAGGTCGGATTAGTGTTGAGAAAAGAGGCAGATGAGTTTTTCTCTGAGAGTGTGTCCATGGACATACTACCTGTTGCAAGTCTGCAATGAGACAAGGAGCATGTGAGAAGGTAAATGAATCATGCTATGTTGTAAAGCACACTGTATAGATAAAAAGTTTGAAAGTCCAAATACAGTAACACAGGGTTGATAAGAAACAAGTTACCAGCAGAGTTTAAGTTCCATCTGAATGCTCTAGGGAAGAATTTTTTCCTTACCTAGTCTGGCTTCAGGTGGCTGCCAGCATTCCATGTTTTGTTGCTGCATAATTACAATATCTGTTTCCCTGATCTCATTGTCTTCTACTGTTATCTGTGAAATCTCTCCCTTCTTCTTTCCTGTAAGGAAACTTGTGATTATATTTTGGGTCCTCCGGACAATCCAGTAAAATATCCCTATATCAAGACCCTTAATGTAACATTTATAAAATCTTTTCCACATAATATTCATAGGTTCCAGGGATTAGAATGCGGATATCATTTAGAGGGCCATCACACAGCCTATATCAACATTAAATAAATTGATCAAGAGTTGAATAGTAAACAAGAAGTACTGAAAAGTAAATAATACATTTGCCATTCATTCATTAAAATAAAAAGCTGAAGAATTCAGTGGTGACACAAAGTACTTTTTGCTTTTATAGTGCACTTTTTGACCCTTAGTAATATGTAATTTGATATCCTAATTTTTTCTTAATGAATTCCAACATAAAGAACTTCTTATTGTTGATTACAAATTTTTATTTGCTAGTGTGTTATGATTACATAATAATGCATAATCCTTAATTTTATATGTATATGAGTACATGATATTAAATTCACAATAGTTTACAATGCATTCTGGAATATTGAAAAAATATCAGACATTTGAATAATAAATTACTGTCTTTATTTTATAGAGACTTAAAAATCTTAATCTCTCTTAAGTTTAATAACAGTTAAATCTGTTATTACAAATACCCAAAGCCACTATTTGTTAATTTTTCCTCTTACAGAGTGGTGTTATCTTAATGTTCTTTCTCAAGTTAGTATAGATGTTGACAAAGATACTCTCTTGGACCAAAATTTAGACAGGATCCTCTGAGCCTCATTATAGGCCCTATCCTTGAGCAAGTCTTCCAAGAGTTCAGTTTTAGCAAGAATTCTGCCAAGTTGTTTTAGCTAGGATACCAACCCTCATTATCTGATCACCCTGGACTGCCTTCAGCAAGAATTCTGTTAGGTAGGTTAAGTCAAAGTTCCACCTTACTCCTGAAGTTTCTTCTTAGTAATTTTCCATCCACTGACCCCCACCAAGCTTCTTGGCTATAAACTCTATTTTTCGTTTTCGTATTCAGAATTGAGCACAATTTCTCTTTCCTGCTGCAAAACTCCATTGCAGCAGTCCCTAAACCTATCCTGATTGTTCAGGATAAAGTCTGCATTACTTTTAACAAGTGTTTTGAATAATTTTTTTCTTTAACAATTTGAGTTGCATTTCATAGCTGCAAATGCATATGTATCA
>NW_012149197.1:712627-713745 GCF_000956105.1 Propithecus coquereli
TAGTAAAATGTACATATTTTGTACAATTTTTCTTGCTTCTTTGGGCTTATTTCTTTTTAAATGTTTCCTCTTAATGAGTATGATAGATGACAAAAGGATTGCTGCTCTTCATATCCATGTAAAGATGAAAAATTAAGCTCTCAACGGAAAGACAACCTCAAGAAAATGTGGTTTTGAGCAGTTCATTACAGATAGAAAAATCAGAAATCAAATAATATCTTCACCTGTACTGAGATAGGGAGTTCTTATTAGCAAGAAGAATGTCACTGGTTCTAAAGACCCTTAGCTAAAAGGAAATGTCTTTCAGTTCCAAGGAAACTATAAAAAAGAGATACACAATGATACATGTTGAAATGATGGATAAATAAAGTATAAAGTAGAAACAAATAAATGGAAACACTTTTTTAAAGTGATGAGCATTTTTAACTTTCAATAAACATATGAAATAAGAAGAAAAGGAGTTAGAAATATTAAGATGTCTCATTTCTGCATGCAAACTTACGGCCCTCTGATTTAGCAAGCTATGTTTTATTACATGCATTCTTTTATAAAGTTGATAAGATGTTTTCTTCTTCCAGAAACTCTATTTTCCAGGCAGGTCTAAATTTGAGAGCTTTACCTGAAGACGTATTACTCATCTGTCATTAAAGCGCTGTCACCACGATGATGTATAGTTCCAATACATCATCAGATTGCCATCACCCTCGTGATGTATTACTTACACTGAAATAGCTGTCAGGAACAGGTTGTGGAAACTCAGCAACTTTTAATATATTCTTTTTAAAACGATTATAAACATTTCTTTCCATGAAAAACTTCATGTTAAATGTAGCTTGACTAAAATTTTTTACCTTTATAATCAACAATGTAATATTTTTGCCCTTTTATTTTGAGTTACCCATAATTAACAGCTGAAAATTCATAAGATCAAAAGCCTATGAGATCGCCAACAGAAAAAGACCATTGAACCAATGTTTGGTTTAAAAAGCATTTCAAAATATACCCATCAGAATGAGTTCCTGTCACTTTCAGAAAAATTTGAAGGTATTTTAATAATAAAGCCATTTCCTAAAATATGTTGCAATTCCTCTTTCTGTTTAGAAATTGAAAAAAGAAAC
>NW_012149197.1:713795-714123 GCF_000956105.1 Propithecus coquereli
TGACTCCAATCTAAGGGAAATGTGTACTGTTAAATTATAGTCAAAACAATTGGTAAATTAAGCCAGCCTAAGAACTCCTTTATCAAACAACATTCCACTATGTAGGAGATTGATTCTGACAACCATGTCTGTACAACCTCAACACAAATGCCACAGTAAATGGAGCAAGTCATTTACACCTGACTCAAGCTAGATCAAGCAAATTTTCTTTTAAGGAATTTTAAATTGAAAAGTAAAGACACTAATTTCTCCTCGAATGTTCCATTTGAAATTAGTTACTTTGTACTGCTCATCTTCTACCAAGTGTTTAGAGATGCAGAGAAACCTA
>NW_012149197.1:718012-720105 GCF_000956105.1 Propithecus coquereli
AAATTGCCTGAAAAATCTCAGATCATGTAAAAATTCATTTTCAACATGATATTTTTAATTTCTTCCTTTTGACAGTATAATCTGCATGGTTTTAGAACTTGAAATGTCATTTGACAAAGAAGTATCCATTTCCTTCATGAAAATACATTTTTCTTAGGCATTTTATTGTATTATTTGAGCTCATGAAGACTGTTAGACAGAAAGAGGGCTCGCCCCTGAGACGGTGTTATTTATTAATAGTCTCCTCATGAAAATTAGGAAAAACAGTCTAGTCTTTTAGACACTTGAGGCTTCAGGACTGTTAAGTTCAGGAGATTGGATCCCCAGTTGACTTACCGCACTCTTCTCAGGCTTACCTTGCTTCCCAAAAGTGGAAGTGCTTGGTTGCTTACCCCAGCTCTGCGTTTGTAACACCTCATTCACTGTCTTTGATTCCACAGCTGACACGTTTGTGTTCAGTCCTTTTGAAGTGAATAACTTCACCTACTCTTTCACGTTGCTACTACTTGATCATGGCTTTCGTTGCTTTGTGACTGCTGCTTGTTGTCTTCTGTTAGTGTCTGCCTTTGAGCTTGTATGGCTTTGTGCACTCTGATGTGTTCATTCTTCTTTGTGTGCTACATACTCGGACTCCTGGAGAGAGACTTAAAACGAGTGTGGAGCTTACCTGTTTTTCAGAGTATCATGCCAGTACATCTCAAACTATGTTTATAAGAAAATAAATAAGGGTATATTGGAGCATGTAAATATTTCCAGTAAGTACATATTTAACTCAAGAATTCAATTCCAAAAATACAATGTAGCATTTTAACAAATAACTAGAAATCCAAGATACTACATGCAAAATAAAATGTAAGAGGTAGAGAAATATTAAGGATGAGATAAATTGATTAAATATAAATTGATTAAATATAAACATAATCCTGCCCTTGAGTCTTAGTATGCTACCAGAGTTAATGTATCATCCACAAAGCAAAACCTTTATCATTATCAAAAGGAGATGTTAACATTAAATAAGTATATCAGGGAAGTTAGTTTTATAGGTATCGTTTTCAATTTTAGTCATAGTCAAACACATAAACACACACAAATGCAATACTCAAGATAATGTTTTTAACTTGAGTATTTCTTTGAAAATTCAATAAAAGTGACAATTGTGTGAAGGATTCAACGAGAAAGAGCCTAACCATTATTCATTTTCACTGGGCATGGTAGAATTAGCAAAAATGTTCTGGAAGTGTTTATGAGATATTCTGTGTGATTTTAGGATTTTAATGAACCATGATTCCCAGCTGCTTCAACACCTCTTGTATCAAATCATAATTAGTGTGTGTCAAGATACATTTATTTCTATGTCTGCCAAGAGCATCTGACTGTAGAAAACAGTGTCATATAGTGAAATGAGCATGTGTTTGGATTTGAAATGAACTGGATTTGAATTCTGGCACTCACGGGCTGCTCAGTCTTTTCTCTTAAGTAAGACCATTTAGTTTTGGTTACCAGATATTCCTAGCACACTGGAACTATTCAATGCTGTTTAAAAATAAAGCTTGAAAACATGCTTATAGCATTTCCTTTGCTCACACTACATGAACTTTTAGTACTTTACCACCTCCAACAAGTACTTCGGAATTCACTAGAGAATAATAAAGCCTACCTTGTCTACCTCACAAAATTATTCAAAGACTCAAATGAGGCTCACTGGAGAAAAGAGAGAGTCTCCAAGAGTCATAATGCAATTCAAACACTCCGACCAAAAGCTGGAAGAGGGTCAGCCAGACAGAACCCTGAAACAGAAAATCAGCAATAAAAAGAAAAGGCAGAAAGCAATCGAAGATTTTAAGTATAATTTTTTTCTCCCCTAATATTCATAAAAAATATAAAGAATACATCTCTTTGTTGTAAATGAAAACACTGGGGAGGGACAAAAGTGGGGAAAAAGTTGAAGAGGTTGTTTAAGGTAGAAACAGAGAAAAGAGCAGCTGCATGTTATTAACAGTTATGTGTTAATTATTCTCAATAAACCTTAAAGAGTATATTTAGTCATTCAAATTTCAAAAAGTAAAAAATGTGCTGTGATAGGAACATAGAGA
>NW_012149197.1:735253-737509 GCF_000956105.1 Propithecus coquereli
ATATTTAAAGGTCTAATCATCTATATGAATTAACATTTTGTTGTGTATCCAAAAAATACTATTACTTTATGTGTAAAACTCTTATCTACAATCAATTGTACAAAAATTTTTGTCTCAGATGCACAGGTTTTACAGTACCATCTAGTACCTACATTTACAAATAATATTTCTCAGTTTTACTTAGGATTATACTTTAACGTTTATACCTAAACATAATCTGACCTGCTGTGAACAGCTATATAGCCTACATCTAATTCAACATTGCTATGGAAAATTGAGTAACATCTTATGCCTAACAACATTCAAATATTTTAAAGACTAAATTGGAGTTTGGTGGATAATCGTAGCCTTCAATTTAATATGCTCTCATGTTGGAATTAGTTAACAATTTAAAATATAATAAAGTCAGTTCTTTGTAATGAAGGCCAGCTTGTCTGGAACAACATTTCCAAAAGAACCTGGAAAATCTGGAGAAAATATTTTGTAAAAATTCTTCCTGAAAGCATCAGAAGTTTCAAAAGTCAGTAGGATCTGAAAGACTATGATCCCCGTCTACAATCCCTGAAAAAAGGAAAGTCTAGAAATGGGAGCCCAACATTTGGTGTCTGTTTTCTCTCTGAGAAAATTGCGAAATCTAAAGTGGAGGAAGAGAGCCTGAGAAATTCAGCAGTTTTACTTACCTACTAGGAGGACAAAAATCGAAGATCAGGTCATGAAATAAAAAATGGACCCTGGTAAAATAAATTTCAGTTGACTTTTGAAAATTGTTACATACACTAATAACAGTCAAGCTGAGAGTCAAATCAAGAACCCAATGCCATATACAATAGCTGCAAAGAAAATAAAATATCTAGAAATGTGATTAACCAAGTAGGAGAAAGAGCTCTACCAAGAGAACTACAATGCACTGATAAAATAAATCAAAGATGAAACAAACTAATGGGAAAATATCCCATGATTAGGGATTGGAAGAAATAATATTGCAAAAATGACCATACTCCCCAAAGAAATCTACAGATTCAATGTACTTTCTATTAAAATACAAATGTCATTTTTCACAGAATTAGAAAAAAAATCCTAAAAGTCATATATAACCAAAAAAGAGCTCAAACAGTCAAGCTAATCCAAAGCAAAAGAACAAAGCTGGAGGCATCACATTACCTAACTTCAAATTATACTACAAAGCAAGAGCAACCAAAACAGCATCGTACTGGTATAAAAGTAGACACACACACCAATGGAACAGAGTAAAGAATCCACAAATAAAGCCAAATACCTACAACCAACTGATCTTTGACAAAGCAGACAAAAACATACACCAGGGAAAGGAAATCCTTTTCAACAAATGGTGCTGGGGAAATCGGAGTGCCACATGCAAAACAATGAAACTGGCTCCCTTTCTCTCACCGTATACAAAAATTAACTCAAGATGGATTATAGAACTAATGTAAGACCTGAAACCATAAAAATTCTACAAGAAAACCTAGGAAAGACTCATCTGGACATTGGCTTCTGCAAAGAAATTATAATTAAGTTTCCAAAAGCAAATGCAACAAATAAATAAATAAATAAATGGGATTTAATTAAACTAAAATGTTTCTTCACAGCAAAAGAAATAAGCAACAGAGTAAATAGACAATCTATAGAATGGGAGAAAATATTCACAAACTATACATCTGACAAAGGACTAATAACCAGAATCTACGAGGAACTCAAAAAAATCAGTAAGAAAAACAAATAATGTCATTAAGAAGTGGACAAAAAACAAAAACAAATATTTTTCAAAAAAAAGATATACAAATAACCAACAAACATGAAAAAATTCTCAACATCACTAATCATCAGGGAGATGCAAGTTCAAACCACAGTGAGATATCACTTTATCCTAGTAAAGATGGCCATTATTAAAAGTCAAAAAACAATAGATGTAAACATGGGTGCAATAAAAAGGGAATACTTATTCACTGTGGATGATAATGTATTGGTGGTTGGTGATAACAACCTCTATGGAAAACAGTATGGATATGCCTCAAAGAAGTAGAAATAGACCTACCATTTGATCCAATAATCCCACTAACTTGTTATCTATCCAAAGGAACAGAAGTCACTATATCAAAAAGACATTTGCACCTGAATATTTATCATATTGCAATTCACAATTGCAAAGACATGGAATCAACCAACATTCCCATCAACTGAGGGGTGAATAAGAAAAATGTGATGTATGTGTGTGTGTGTGTGTGTGTGTGTGTGTGT
>NW_012149197.1:737559-738817 GCF_000956105.1 Propithecus coquereli
CAATCTTCTTGACTCTATTTTTTTCCTAATTTCATTGGGTTAATTAAATTTTTTTGTTCTAATATGTTTTCTTTATTTACAAATTATGCATTCTTTTGTGTTGCTTCAGAAATGGAAACTATTTTTTGAACTTAATATTAATATTTATTGTGTAAATATTTTGTGTAACATAAATCTATCCAGATGCGTATTTCTGGTTTGGGAAGTAAATGAAATGCAAGTCATTCAATTAGCAAAAGGCTCTCTGATCCACCTTTCGCAGCTTGATTGCATCTGCCGCCTACACAGCAATCAGTTTTCATGCAAAGTCAATTTTATCATGACTCCAGCATCAGGATTCTTCTATTCATGGGTTGATACTTAAAGTTCATCTAGTCCTTTACAAGTGAAAATCTCTATAAAGGAAAATTCTTACTTGAAGGACTCTAAAAAAAGAAATAAGCTTCTTCATTAAACTGACGGAAAGAGTTTAATATTCATTTCCCAAATAAAATAAATAAAAGCTAGTTTTACTTCTTTTGATCAATAACATGTGAACTTTTATATTTCATATTGAATGCCTACTTAAAATGATGAAGGGACTGCCACTTAGAGGCCAGTTAAAAAGAGAGTGGAAAGATGATATATTTCAAACACTAAAATTCTATTTCTGTATGCCATAAATGCAAAATGATTTGCAAAGTGACCTCTTTGGTACTTCTTTAGAATTCAATATTTTAAATGTGTAGTAAATTGGGACGCACTAAAAAGAGTACATAGTTTGCAGACAAGTATATTTTTATTTGGTTCTAATATTTGGATTTCTGTTTGTATGAATATGTATTTATATTTTCTTTTTAGATTATCTTATACTTAGAGGTCAACTTTATCACTTTTTTTTAAAGAAAATCATTTAAAATTTTAAGATATATTTTCCTACTAGATAATGTTTTACAAGGCAAATAACCCTAAAGATGAATAGAATTTTTGACTTTAGGTAATTATCACATTGTGGAGAGGTCTGTCGCTCAGATAAAACATTAAGGAAAAATAAGAAGGTGATAAGTGTACATAATAGTATCTTTTCCCACCTCCCTAGCTGATCCCAAATTATTTTAAAGTTTCTTAAGATGAGTGCATGAGACCTCTTGCTTTTTCATTTAATTGATTCTCTACCTGCCTGAGTGCCTTATGCTTTTAATGTTCCTCCATCATCAAAACTTAACTATTATCACCACAGTGTTTCTAAAACAAGAATAATATATCAATCTATTTTATA
>NW_012149197.1:738867-740641 GCF_000956105.1 Propithecus coquereli
CCATTTTGGCTATATTAAACTTTACATATTCAGTCTCCCCAGGCCTAACCCTGATTCACCTACACTCTCCTTTCTTCTGTAGAATTTTTCAGGCTGTGTAGGGTCTTTGCATCTGCTGGAAAACTCTTCCTTCAGATATCTGCTGGTTCAGTATTAGGCTTTTACCCAAATGTCACTTACTCAGTGAGATCTTCCCTGGCTTGATTGCTTATAGTTGCACATAATCCCCAACACCGGCATTTATCATCTTCTTTTCATATCTCTTGTTTTTCCTCATAGCATTTATCTTTGTAAAAATGTAGGATTTAAAAAAAATGTTTTATATTTTTAGTAGGATCATAGAGAATGTTGATTAAACTTGTGTAGGGTAAAATCCAACCTCTACTACTTATAAGCTATACAATCTTGGACAAGTTACTAAACCTCTCTGTACCTTAGATTTTATACCTGTAAATTCAGGTTATTAATACTTAATAACAAAGGGGTTGTTTAAATTACTTGAGTGATGATTCATGCTATCATGAATACATTACAGAATTAGATAAGAAAAGTCACTGAACAAACTTCATCGAAACAAAAAGAGTAGCAACAAACACAGAGAAGCAAGAGAATTTGAATTTCAGAGTTGCTACATGATATTACTTAAAATGTAAAGTTTTCAACAAAATGTTATGAAATAGAAAAACAAAAAAATATAGTCTCATACATAGGAAAAAGAAGCCGTCAATACAAATCCTCCCTAAGGAAGCCCTGACATTGGACATACTAGACAAAGAAAGCTATTTTAAATATATAAACCAGCTATGGTAAATATATTCAAATAACTGAAATAAGCTAAGTTTAAAGAACTAAAGAGAAATAAGAGAAAAGGAAGAGAATAATGCCTCATAAAATAGAGAATATTAATAAAGAGATAATTACAAAAAGAATAAAATAGAAATTCTGGAGTTAAAAAGGATAACTAAAATGAAAAAAAGAGATCATTACATGGGCTTAACAGCAGATTTGAGCTGGTGGAACAGGAATTACCAAACTTAAATATAGGTCAATTGAGATTACATAGTTGTGTTGAGTAACGGAAGGGAAAAAGATGAATAATATGATCAGAGCCTCTGATATTTACGGTAGACCATCAAACATACCAACATATTAATACATACATTGAATTCCAAAAGGGGAAGAAATGAAAAAAGGGTCAGAGAGAAAATATGAAGGGATAATGGATAAAAATTTCTCAAATGTAGTGAAAATAAGTTCATTTACATATCCAAAAAACTCATCAAACTTCACGTAGAATATATTCAAAGAGATCACAATAGTCCCATCAGAATCAGACTGTTGAAATCAAAAGAAAAAGAACCTTGAAAGTAAGAATAGAGAGGCGAGTCATCATGCACTACAGATTATCAATGTGATTAATACTTGATTCCCATCAGAAACCATCATGTCCAGAAAGATATAGAATCATATAATCTAAATGTTGAAAGAAACAAAAATAGAACAATCAAACAAGAATTCAACAGTCAGCAAAACAGTCCTTCAAAAATGAAAAAGAAATTGTAACAAAAGTCATTTTATCAAAAAGACACCTGCACCCGAATGTTTATTGCAACACAATCGCAAAGATGTGAAATCAATCTAAGTGCCCATCAATTTATGAGTAGATTAGGAAAATGTGTTTTCTACATATATAACATGGAGTACTACTCATCCATAAAAAGGAATGAAATAATATCCTTTGTAGTAACTTGGATGGAATTGGAGACCAGTACTG
>NW_012149197.1:750621-752216 GCF_000956105.1 Propithecus coquereli
TGTGTGTGTGTGTGTGTGTGTGTGTGTGTGTACAATGGAGTACTGCTCAGCCACAGAAAGGAAAGAAATAATGTCTTTTGCAGCAACTTGGATGGAACTAGAGACAATAATATTAAGTGAAATATCTCAGGAACAGAAAAACAGAAAAAACATATGTTTGCACTTATAGGTGGGAGTTAGACCATGGGTAAGTATGTTTATACAAAGTACTATAATGGACACTGGAAACTAAGAAGGAGGGAGGTTAGGAGGGGGGTGAAGGATCAACAAATACCTATTGATTACAATATATACTATTCAGGTAATTGGTATACTAAAAGCCCTGATTTCACCACTACAAGATTCATCCATGTAATGAAAAAACACTTATACCCCCTAAATCTATTGAAATAAATAAATTAATTAAAAAAATAGTTACTTAGGAGTACCTAGAACCAGCAGCAGGGACTCATATCATTGGAATAATGTACTCTTCTTTTAGCTTTACTATTAGACATAAGCAAAATATATTGTCTCTTGAAGTAGATAAAATTATCAATATAATCTGTCATGTAAAATGGAAATATTTAATAAACCACAATTAGTTTTTACCAGGCTTGACATAAAACCTGGGAAAATTAGATGACAGGCTGGTACTACACTATGTGATTAATATGTCCAAGAAATTTTTAAAACAGAATTTAAGCAGAGAATTCAATAATACAAATATATAATTTAATTAGAATTTCAAAACTTTTTAAAAATTCAGTAAATAAAATTAAAACTAAAAAGATTTGTTTAAGAACACCTGAAAAAATAATTAATGAATTGGACAATTTATCAGAAGAAAAGAGCCAGAGAGTATCATAAAGAGATAGAAGTTTGGAAATTAGAGAACAGTATGTAAGAGACGTAGGAGTCACAGAATGAATGATCCTTTATTCCAAATATTGTAAAACCACTTGTTATATTCATAGGCATGAAGGTACCCATTTTATTTTTGAAAGTATTAAAATAAACAGTGAATTGCATTGTGAAATATGATTTCTAGTCCCAATCGAGATTTAATCTTTGCATATCCAAGAACAAGTCACTTAATAAACCTGTGCCTAAATTTCTTCATTTGTAAAGGAGAGTTTCTTGCAACTCCAAAATTTTATCACCACAAGGCAAATCATGCCCTGCATTCTGCCTTCACAACAAGTTGCTCGGTATTGTGTTTTATATTCACTTATCATTCAGATGTTTGCTATAATGAAATTGAACATTTAATGCTTCAACTTGTAAGGTATAAATTATGAAAGAAAGTGAACCATTTACTAAAACAAAACAAATTATCTTTTTGATAACTATTTATTTGTATCACCTATAATTACTTACAAGAGTTTTATAATTACTTACATGAGTGCCAGTATAAAAGCACATAGTACATTAGCTCTAGGTAACCTAAGTTTATCAAAATAAGAATTTTCATTTTATAATTTGACACCTGTTACTGTGCTGAGCCAAAATGTTACCTGGAGATGAATTATGGCATCTGAAGCTTGACATTGTCTATGATATTGTTTAAAATGAAGGAACATTATATACCAGATTTCCTATTATAGTGATGGCCT
>NW_012149197.1:753256-757500 GCF_000956105.1 Propithecus coquereli
AGTTGCTGCAAATGATATTATTTCATTACTTTTTACGGCCAAGTATTACCCCACGCTGTGTGTGCTTGTATATGTGTATATGTGTGTGTATGTGTATGTGTGTGTGTGAGTATGTGTATGCCACATTTTCTTTGTCCACTCATTAACTGACGGCCACTTAAGTTAATTCCATATCTTTGCAATTGTAAATTGTGCTGCGATTTGGGTACACGTGTTTTTTTGATACAATGATTTCTTTTCCTTTGTGTAGATACCCAGCAGTGGGATTTTTGGATCGAATGGTAGGTCTACTTTTAGTTCTTTGAGGACTCTTTATACCGTTTTCCATAGAGGTGGTACTAATTTACAGTCCCATCGACAGTGTATAAGTGCTCCCTTTTCACCATATCCATGCCAACATCTACTGTTTTTTGAGTTTTTAATAATGGCCATTTTGAGTAGGATAAGGTGGTATCTCATTTTGGTTTGGACTTGTATTTCTCTGATGATTAGTGATATTGAGATTTTTTCATATGTTTGTTGGCCATTTGTCTACCTTCTTTTGAAAAAACTCTGTTTATGCCCTTTTTCCACTTTTTAATTGGGTAATTTATTTTTTTACTTGCTAATTTATTTGAGTTTTTTGTAGATCCTGGATAGTAGTCCTTTGTTGGTTATATAGTTGGGAAACATTTTCTCCCATTCTGTAGGTTGCCTATATACTCTGTTGATTATTTCTCTTGCTGTGCAGAAAGGTTTTAATTTAATTAAGTCTTATATATTTATTTTGGTGCTGCTGTATTTGCCACTGGGATCTTAGTTATAAATTCTTTGCCTATGCTGATGTCTAAAAGAGCTTTTCCTAGGTTTTCTTCTATAATTTTTATGGTTTCAGATCTTACATTTAATACTTTAATCCATCTTTTGTTAATCTTTATATAGGGTGGGAGATAGGGATTCTCTTTCCTTCTTGTGCATGTAGCTTTTCAATTTTCCCAAAACCATTTGCTATTAGGGCATCCTTTCCCCAGTGTATGTTTTCTTTGGCTTTGCCAAAAACCAGTAAGAGTCAGCCATGTCCTGTATGACTGAACTGGTAAATGCTTTAATGGGCTCTACAAGTTATTCTCCCTGCCAGTAGGTGGCGCTTTCAGGAAACAGCCAGCTGCAATGGTGTTTTATGGCACCTCTGTCTGGCCTGTGTCAATCAGGAGAAGCACTCAGATGTCCCATGTGGTGGGCAGGGCCCTGGAGCTCCCAGGGGACTTCTTACACTCCACCACAGCTGAGGCAGTTGGTGGAGTGCGACTGGGTAGGGATGGGTTGGGTGAGGCTGTGTTCAGATTCCAAAAGGGGGGCACAAGAGTTGTCTCAGCAGGGGTTGATGGTAAACTTCCAGGCTGCAGAGGAAAGCCACCAGGGAGGGGCTGAAGTGGCTTCACCAAGCCAAAAAATTGGCTTATGAACGAGGGGCAGTCTGGGATTCGCAGTCTGGCAGAGGGAAATGACTTTTGGTTTCCTCCCTCTTTCTTTGCCCCGGGGATCTCCTGGTGGTGTCTGGCTGCAAATAGTAGCTTAAACTAGCTGCACTCACCAGGAATGCCGCTGCATGCTGGGAGCTTCTCCGCATAGGCTCTCACCCTAGACTAAAAGTGTGGCTTTTCTGTGGGGCAAGAGGTGCTCCAGTAGCGTGCTGAGTCTTGGACCCATACTGCACTCTGCTTTTAGTTCTGCCCATGTGGGCTTCCCCCCATCCCAAAATTAGTTCACAAATCTCTCTCCATGCTCCCAAGTAACATAATTGAGTACTCAGTGTATGGAATGTGACCTTATGCCTGTTCTCTGATCCCTTCAAATGAATCTCTGACCATGCCAGGGAAAAACGTGTTGCTTCCAAGTTGCTCAGGGAGTGTTTATGCAGGCTTGTTGTCTCTTTGTTTCAGGGTATACCCTGCTCTGCTGCAGCAGCCAGGTGGACAGCATCAGGTAGGGGCAGCAGGTGGGGAATTCATAGTCTGAGCACCCCTTGGTCTGCGGCATGTCTTTAAGAGGAAATGGATGAGCACCACTCTCTGTGAAACTCTCAGTGTGGTGGGTGCACTGACGGAAGGGAAGCAGCCACTCTTGAGAGCCCTGGCTCAATCGTCCCTTGGGGCACCTGTGCCAACTCTTGGAAACTGCCACAGCTGCATGGGCAGCTGTGGGTGGGGGTGAGGAGGAGAAGAGTCTAAATGGAGGGGACCTGGCATTCTGGTCCCCTTTGTCCTAAGGGCCCCCCCTCCTTGGCTTGCTGCACTCTCCTCTCCCCTCAAGGCAGCCCACCCTATATGTCCAAGCTTGGGAATCATGTAGTTCCCCCAGGACCCACTAGCCCCCTATGAGCACTACAGTTTGTGCAGGTATTGGGAAACGTTTGTTTGTGGTCCAGTGACAAAAGAACTGAAGGGCTGAAGCTCCCTAGGCAGCACAAAGGCACACAATAGCTGGAAAAGAAGTATGGCTCCTATTGCCTTGCCTCAGGTCTGTGACAGGGGAAGCTACTTCAAGGGGACTGGGAGCCCAGTGCTCTGTTCTCAAGAAGCTCTCAGTTCAATGGTGGCAGAACATTTGAGCTCATGAGGACAGAGAAGCTTTCCAACAATTTGGGGGCCTGCAGTCTGCCAGAGGTATGATAGGAGGAGAAACAAACACCCCCACCTACCCTTTCCATGAGGCTCCAAATTCCTAGTGGGGTGATCTCTGCTGAAATCTTGCTCCTCCTTGTTCAGCTTCTCAACTTCTTCCCATGGAATCTCTGGTAGATTCTGGGACTTGTCCCTCAGAGTTACACCAGGGCTATTTTTTTTTCACCTAAAATTTTTTCTTCTTTCTGAGTCAATTTGATGACTGATGGCTTTAGTCAGCCATTTTGCCTCTGAGAACTGATTATTTTCTTTCTTTCATAAACTAAACCCACAATACAGCCTTTCAAGGTTAAAGTGAAAAGACCATTTTAAGACACTATTTAAGCAATTTCAGTGCAGAATCCTTTCTGATTTTTACATTTTCTCCAATACTTATCATGTATCCCACAAATTACTAATCGAGAACAATTGTTTTTGGCTATTTACCTTTATCAGTCCTTTTAAAATCATTAAAATAAAAATAAGCAGATGTATTTTTACATATATATTTCATTATTTTACATACTTTCTAACTTTATTAAATTGAATGAAGCTAAAAAAACACATGCATGGCTCTCACTATTGACTCTTGACAGAAAAGCAGTGAGTGGGTGTTCTATAATTATGCCACCAAGATGTGTAATTTCAATACGCTAATCTCCTTTGTTTGAATAATTTGATCAAATAAGTCAGTTACATGAGGGATTATTAAGAGAATTTCTGCTCCTTAAGCTTCCAAAACTCCAAGTGAGTTCCAAAGCAAACTGTGGAAAGTTAATATGGCTGTAGCAACCTTACAATCTGAAAGAATATATGAAATAGCCACATGAGGGACCCTCATCTGTATTTATGTCAATAAAAAGCCAATTGTTAAGTCACAATTTGACATGAAAAGTGCATCAACAAGAACTGTTTTGACACTCAATAATAAATCATCCATTTTGGAAAACATCTAGTAGCCCAAGAGTCCAGATATTTCATCAATGAATATTAGAAGCCAGGGATTTACTTGATCAGGAAGCCACTAAACGCACAGGGCTCTGCACTCTTTCCTGTTTGCTTTAACCACTGAATCCAAAATGGTAACTCCAGTTATTGGCCAGAGGGTCAATTGGCTTTGGAGGTTATAATTTTGCACTATGGCCATAAAGAATACGAGCCTGTACACTTAACATTAAATGTTTTATAAATAAAGAACAATGTTTGATAATAGTACTATTAATAATATGGCATGTGTGCCCTGATGATCACCAAAGAGAAAGAAAAATTCAGCCTAATGCCCAGGGCCAAGACTAAGATGAGGACAGTGAGGCACTTGTCTGAAGTGCAAAACTTAGGGAGGCTTCAAACACTCAGTAATCTCAATAAGTAATATTATGATGTGATATTTTTTTAAACTCAAAATTAATGCAAAAATCCATGATGAACAGATACCCAAATGTTGAATAAATGCAGGATGAGTTTACGATTCCATCCATGTCAAGCCACATAGGAACCTGGGGCCAAAGGACAGATCAGTAATACTGACACTGTCTTTATTTGAAAGCTGGTTAATCTACTCATTATGAAAAATTTGCAGTAACATTGATCACATAACATATT
>NW_012149197.1:759459-759765 GCF_000956105.1 Propithecus coquereli
GAACAGCAAAGATTCTACAGTGAAACTCACCTCTTCTTATTTTCTTATTGGTAGGAAGGTATGATCCAAAGAAGTGTTTGCACAGTGAGCCATGGACAGAACAATACAAAAGACTGGGTATTTTGCTTCTTACTAGAAAGTTCTTTTAACTGTATCACATAGAACGTGAGCACTCTGAGTCTTAAAATATTCTACTATGTCTGACACGTAATGCTGCAACCAATGAGGTTGAATTGTAAGTAATGAAGCTCAGCAAAAGGGAAATTGCTTCCAAGCTTGGATCTCTAGCAAAGGGTGACTTGTCTT
>NW_012149197.1:761046-762493 GCF_000956105.1 Propithecus coquereli
ATAGTTTAAAAATGTGTATTCTCTTTTTCTTTTAAGCTAGACTTCAGGGATTATGTTGTAAAGCCTATCTTTAATTTATACTTGTGCTTACCTGCATTTATTATTATGTAGAAGTCTCAGCTGGACCACTTGATTTGGGAGGGAATAGATGGATACAAAACACCATGAATTTTGGGATACATAATTTATGAAAGAAGAAATGCACTGTATGAGATATGAGTAAAGCACCACTGTGATTATCTGGTAGTGATTTTGATACTGTGTCCCTGAGTTCCTTGGTTTGGTGTTTTTGAAAGTTTCAGTATCAGGCAAAGTGTGAATGTTTATCAGGAGCTGCTGCCAAACCAATTGAATGGCAATGCCATCATTTTCACTTGCTTAATATGTGGAATGTAGTCATAGTTATTTTCCTAACTTTGGTGACCTGCTTATCATTTACAAAGTTAATATTAAAAGAAGAGGGAAAAATATGTACGACAGCATTAAGACAAAAGTAAAATGAAATTAAATCTTGTGAAATAAATAAAAGCTAAAAATATAAAATTTAGATGGAATAAGATTTTTGGAAATTACCTTATGTAATAAAAGAAAACAATATATTGTAAATAGAAACAAATTATGAACAAAATAAATCTCTTCAAGGAAGATGATTTCCTAAAAAGCAAAGGTGAATATTAGCTATGATCCCTGTAGCATTACTCCATGGCAGAAGAGAAGATGGGCTCTAGAGTCAGCTCTGCTGGAGTTTAAGACCCTGGACTCCAAATATCCAACTCTTCTGACCTAGAAAATTCTGCTTTAATGTACTGAATCAGTTTCCTCATCAGTAAAATGGTGATATACTCTACACTCTGTACAAGTTGTCAGTTAAATAAGATAGTTGGCTAGCAAAATTTCTTGAATTTTTGACTAACAAAAATTGTAAATAAAGAACTAAATGAACATTAATTTTCCTTCTCCCTTTCAGTTATAACTCATAGACAGCAAATTGAAAATTCGTCTGTTGATATTATAAGGAAATTCTATTTACATGTTCATGTTGTTGTCACAACAATTACTGTTGTTTTTAACTTTCCCTGACAGGGAGTTGAAACTTTAAAGAGAATAGTGAATAATTTTCCATGAATCAAGAACAAGGATGTTAAATATTTTGGGGAAATTTTTTTGTTTAAAAAGCTAGCATAATTTGTCTTTTCATCACAATTTAATAATAGAAACACTCCCTAAGAAACTGTTACAATTATATGTAACTATTTTCTTTGAGCAGAGATTTCACTTAATCTCTAAGGCAGTTGACATTTTGCTTACTCATTTTGTCACTGTTTTCTTTGCAGTCAGTTATGATTATAGCAAGAGAAGCAGAATTTAACTGGAAATAATAGCTCTGGTTTTTGCACATAGCAAAACTCATTAAATTTTTGTTAATAAGTGAAACATTATTATTGTT
>NW_012149197.1:764301-765417 GCF_000956105.1 Propithecus coquereli
TGTCCATCCCCCAGATGGTGGGCACTGCATCTATTAGGTGTGAATATAACTATTCCCTCCTCCCCCTCCCACCTGCCAGACACCTGATGAATGTTACTACTATGTGTGCACTTTCTGATTCATGAGTAAGTACTCATGAAAACTTGTCTATACCATGAAGTCCCTGTACTCTGTCAATAGCAGCCTGTGTGACTTGAGGACAATAGTCATTTTGTAAATTAAATACCTATTTTTAGAATAAGAACTGGTTGCACACATGCCAATTTTGAGGCTCTTGAGGCTCATAGGAACTATCTTACAGAAAGTCCACTATCCCGTGATTAATGTGTCAGCAGCTATATCTTTGGGCAGCTGACACATCTCAAGAGCTGTGTGGCTAGAATCTGGCAGCTAAAAACTGAAGTTCAGGAACTTATCTCTAAAATCTGATTTTAAAAGATGAAGCAGGTGACCCTTTCCCTAAAAATTCTGCAGCCAAAATATTGGGTAACACTTGTCTAGACTACATATTATTGGTAGAGAAGACCTGACTTGGGACAAACTTAATCTTGTTTCTAGCAAAGTCAACACTGATTACCAGCAGAAAAGTCCCTGGAAAACAACTTATCTTTGAAAGCACCTTATCTCTGAAACCAAAATATCAGACAATGAGATGAGTAGGGCAAACCCTTTGAAACAATCAAACCCAACTACTTAATCTCTCTATCCTTATTTACAATTTGAAGAGATAAAGCAAGAATAGGCAGTGGATAGCACACAAAATAGCTCTAATCCAAAATTAGCACATCTAGAGGCACTCTTGATTTATGTAAAGTTCTGAAACTTCACGAAGGACAATGCAACCATATGGACATACACTAAAACATAGTTGTATGCACTGTGAAGCATCCTTATCAATCTATTGTGAACATTTAAATTGTTAAAGAGGGCTTCATTGTCTTTTGGTGACCTCATATTCAATATAATAGCTCCTTGCCTGCCATGACCTATAAAACTAGAAGTTAAGGTAGACTCCCTTTCTTTTGCACCCACTAATCATCATTTGTTTCAAAGAGTAATAGTTAATTATAAAATTATGCATTGGAAGGGAATGCCACAGTCTTCCCTTGGTATCGG
>NW_012149197.1:765467-766562 GCF_000956105.1 Propithecus coquereli
GTTTAATTTTTTTTCTTGGTGATTTGCTTGAGTTTTTTGTAGATTCTGGTTATTAGCCCTTTATCAGATGTATAGCATGCAAATATTTTCTCCCATTCTGTAGGTGGTGTATTTTATTTTTCTGTTCATTGTTTTCTTGGCTGTGTAGAAGCCCTATTTGTTTATTTTTGTTGTTGCTGTGATTACCATTGGGATCTTCTTCATAAATTCTTTGCCTAGTCCATCAATTTTTTGTTTATTCTGTACTTTTTAACAGAGGGATTTATAAGGTTTATTTGTGCTAGCATCTTTCCCTTTGCTTTTTATCTTAGACTATTTAGATATACCTATTTATGACTGTTTAGATATACCTTAGAAGAAACCAACTTACATATTTTTAATTTGTATGAACTAATTTTCCCATTGAAATTAATTCTGGCTTCAGTTGCAAAATAGTCTTGTCATTTTAAGAAAATGTATGGTAACTACAATTTATTTGGCTATTAACTTATTATCCTTTAAGTAACCTCTGTGCCCAAACACTGTGATAGTGAAACGTAGATCCTCACTTCAGTGAACTTTAATATATGCAAAAATACATTTAGCAAATAAATACATATTTTAACATTGTGACATATGTTATTCTATCTATCTATCTATCTATATAAAACTGCACAGTATGCTGTAAAAAATAACAATGGAGCAAGCAAAGTGGAAGTCCTCTCTTAAGGAGTGACATTGATGAATATCCTTAAGAATGAGGAGGGCCTGTCAAATGAAAATATGTGAGTAGATTGAGAATTGGAAAAAGCATAGCAGGTACAGAGAGCAGCAGGTACAAAATTTGTAGTCATGAGATTGAGTATACCTTCATGCTTTCAATGATGGAACTCAGAGGATTGTTGACATTTTGTTTCATAGAATCTACTAGATATATATTATTATTCTATAGAAATGATAGCATTTTCATATTTTCCAATTGTATTATAGCTGTTTAATTCCATTTTCAGGAGTATGTCACATATAAACAATAATTCTGGCCTTTGCAGTTTGAAACCAGATTGCAATAGTGCTAGAAGTGGGAAAGTAATGGTTTTGGGATAATGATTGTTAACA
>NW_012149197.1:769517-770982 GCF_000956105.1 Propithecus coquereli
TTTCAATATGCCTTACTGTGTTCTAAGCACAAGAATTAAACTGAACAACTCTATCTATACCTGGAAGAAGTATATATTATTGGGCACCACAGTCTAGTTCTTTTTCTTATGTGTTAGACACAAATGTGCTAGAACCTTAAAGATGGCTACCTATGATCCTTTAAAGTAAGTGGAACTCTGGCATGCTCTTTCAAGGATATCTACTCTACTTCCCTTTGCTCTCTCATATGCCCTTCTACTTGGGAATAAACAAAACTATTTTCAAACCCAGGATGCATAAGCTTATAAAACCATTATTGGTCTTATGTAGGAGGTACTTTCTATTAAATAGAAAATCCTATTCTCTCTTGAGCTGAAATAAGGAAGAACTGAATTGCTCTGAATAATAAAGATGAAAAAAAAAAAAAAGGTTGGAACTCTATTGAAAAACAACTGAAATCTACTAAATGCACAAATCCTTCCCTTGAGTGATTTTTATTTTTTGCTGAAATTGGAAATGGACCTGTGATTTAAGTTCAGGTCAATAAAGTGTATAATAGTAGATAAAATCGGCAGCTCAGGAGACCCAAGAGGCAACAAAAATATGAACCCATTTGCTATAAGGGTTTGCATAAATCTGGGAGTGAATCCCCACAGTTGCTTATATAATTCTTAAGGTCAGTGAAGTTTAAGTAGATACCAAGAATCAGTAATACATCCACTAGATTCTGGATTGTAATGGACTGTAGCAATTGTAACATGCCCGACTCATTTCTGAACCTAGAAAGCCTATCATTCGTAATATAGTTGCATGTATCATTTTTTCAAAAAGATGTACTCCAGAGTACTTTATCAACTTATTAGTACCTGTAAATGGTGAGGAAACGGATGCCAAGACAAACAGAATTTGGCTTCTGTGGATAAATGATGCCTCATCTATTTAGCAGCATCTGCTCAACCCTTGTACGCGGCCTTAGACAATTCAAATTCACCAAGACTTACCTTCTGTTTTCTCAAAACGTCTCCTGGCTTTACACTCCTCCCCTATTTCTACTTCCTTCGGATTTAATTTTTTCGTATATCTCTCACAATTGTATGTTTAAAAAATGTTCTTTTCCAGATGGCTCATTTGAATGATATATTTTTCTGATTTTGTTTTTTCTTGATTTTATTTAGCTCTGGCTTTATGCTATATAGGCACAAGGACCATTGACACCTAATGTCTGGGTATAATATGGATTTAAGGTTTTTAATTCCCTTTCTAACTCTGGCTCAGTGTGCTAAGTCC
This sequence comes from Propithecus coquereli, assembly GCF_000956105.1. Lineage (NCBI taxonomy): Eukaryota > Metazoa > Chordata > Mammalia > Primates > Indriidae > Propithecus > Propithecus coquereli. The sequence goes on from NW_012149197.1 coordinate 770,785, forward strand.
AACTTGACTAGGAAGTAGGATGATCAAACTACCTAAATATTGCTTTCAGCTAAAATTTGAAAATAAAAATGTATTCCCAAAAGTGGATGGATGCCTAACAATGATTTTCATATCGTAACATCATTTTAAAACTCAGAATTTGAACATTTTAGCCATGATTATCCGTTAGTCCACTGATTACAAATTGCCTTAATAAAA
>NW_012149197.1:772492-773513 GCF_000956105.1 Propithecus coquereli
AGGCATGAAGGCAGCCAGACAGAATGGAAGGAAGGAAGGATGAAAATAAGAAAGTTAGGAAGGAGAGAAGGAAGAAAGAAAGGAACATCATCAGATCCCTCACTTAAATATTTTCCACACAGAATAAAGTTAAAACAATAACATTTCAAAACGTTTAATTTTCTTCATGTGTAATAGCCATGAACAGAGTAAAGTGCTTTGTTTCCAGCAAAAATACAAAATATTTAGGTACGTACACAAATTAGGTACGAAAATTGAGATTTTACTTCAATTATAATATTGTCCTTCCCCTTACATTTCTTTTGTAAACTTTGAAAACCTGAAATCTTTTAACACTCTTAAAGTGAAATAACATTTTTGAAAGCATCCCAACATTCATTGGCACTGCTATTTTAATATCGAACTGAGTAAGGAGTAACCAAACTTTTTTGTTTTTGTTAAAAAGAAAATTTAAGGCCATCAGAGGCTTATAGTACTCTTCACTTTGCTAGGCATAATATTATATAGACACAATTTTATATAGACACAATTTTCAGGAAAAGAAAGACTAAATTCAATCAAAAATTCAACAAGCTACTTCCTTTTGTACCAAAGCACTCTATGTTGATATTTACAACATTCTTTGAGGCTATAAGTTTTTACATATGGTATATGTTATGACATGAGAATAGTTTTATAGATAAAAAATAAATTGTACACTGAAAATTAACCAGTCAGCTCTTTTAATTACATTGTATGTGAACCTTCTATAGAGACTACTATGTGAATGTATGAAAGAGAAAATAATTTATGCCTACAATAGAAATCTTGGCACACACACAAAAATAATTTACATACCATAGTGTTTTAATCTGTTCTGGCTGCTATAACAAAAATGCCACAAACTGAGTGGCTTTTTAACAACAGAAATTTATTTTTCATGGGTTTGAAGCCTGGGAAGTCCAATGAAGGCACTGGCACATTCAGTGTCTGGTAAGGGTTCACTTCCTAGATTGCTGTTGTTTTCCTGAAACCTCACATA
>NW_012149197.1:773563-774228 GCF_000956105.1 Propithecus coquereli
CCAGAGTACTTTATCAACTTATTAGTACCTGTAAATGGTGAGGAAACGGATGCCAAGACAAACAGAATTTGGCTTCTGTGGATAAATGATGCCTCGTCTATTTAGCAGCATCTGCTCAACCCTTGTACGGGGCCTAAGACAATTCAAATTCACCAAGACTTACCTTCTGTTTTCTCAAAACATCTCCTGGCTTTGCACTCCTCCCCTATTTCTACTACTTTCGGATTTAATTTTTTCATATATCTCTCACAATCGTATGTTTAAAAAATGTTCTTTTCCAGATGGCTCATTTGAATGATATATTTTTCTGATTTTGTTTTTTCTTGATTTTATTTAACTCTGGCTTTATGCTATATAGGCACAAGGACCATTGACACCTAATGTCTGGATATAACATGGATTTAAGGTTTTTAATTCCCTTTCTAACTCTGGCTCAGTGCGCTAAGCCCAACTTGACTAGGAAGTAGGATGATCAAACTACCTAAATATTGCTTTCAGCTAAAATTTGAAAATAAAAATGTATTCCCAGAAGTGGATGGATGCCTAAAAATGATTTTCATATTGTAACATCATTTTAAAACTCAGAATTTGAACATTTTAGCCATCATTATCCGTTAGTCCACTGATTAGAAATTGCCTTAATAAAATATTCAATTAAAAATTAG
>NW_012149197.1:774278-775862 GCF_000956105.1 Propithecus coquereli
TTAATAATTACCAATTCCACAGTTGCATTTTAATGAAAGTTGGTTTGTATGTAAGTTAACCACTTCCTAATTACACAATCTTTTGTGATCATTTAATCCTTAAATTTACAGATTCTTCATCTGTAAAACGGTCATGAAATAACTACATAATTAAGGTACTGTGAAGATGAGATAAGAATGACAGTACAGAATGAAAGTTCATTTAATATACTTAATTAATATACTTAATTAAGTATTTTAATGTACCCTGATTAATATTATTAGGGTACAAAGTTTGATCTGTTATCCTTAAGACAGAATTAAAATTAATTACTTAAAACTATGTGTTAAATAAAGCCTCTAGTGAAATTTCAACACAATTTTTATTGTCAAAATGATATTGGAAATAACATCAAGTTAAATTATTACACACAAATAATAACAAAAGCGTCCTTGATTTTTTAGATGTAGACAGATATTTTTCAAGTATTTTTATTGGCCATTTCTTTTTATATAACCTAAAGAAATTGTTTTATATTTACTCTTCAACCCATAGCTAAGCTGCAGATGCTGTTTCTGCATCATTGCTTTGGCTACTTCAATATGGATTATCCGGATTTACTCTGATGCTGAAAATCTGTGTCAATTAACTACACCAGTGCACTTAAGGCCTCTATTATTGCAGAAGTTCTATTGGATTCCCTCAGTTCCACATCATGCCTTCACCACATCCCACATTATTCTCTTGACATTGATGCTTTTGCTTTTTCATTCCCTGGCCAAGGTAGAACTCAGCTTTTTTAAGTTAAAACTATAATAAATAATAGGACATATCAGAAAGTTGGCAAGTATAAGGACGAATGCTCAATAATTATGGAGAGAAAGAGATGGAGCAAGAGACAGAGACAAAGAGAGGAGAGATTCAACTACCATGAAATCAAAACTATGCTTTTGTAATTTTATGATGCTTCTTGGAAACAAACATTAAGAGAGAGAGAGTGGGGATTCTACTGTCCTGAAATATCCTGACTTATCTAGATGTTATCAGAATAACCCTACTAAATTTGATGTTGTAAGAGGTTGTTAAGTTTGTACATAAATGACCAGCTGATGCTTTATGTACAATTTTTCAGGCTCATGGTATTTTCTACTGTATTTTTGAAATAGCTAATTGATTCCTGTGTTTGAAGTTGCAATATGCTTATATTTTCATCTAAAGTACATGTAAGCCTCTTGAATTTAGATACCAAAGCTCACAGCATCAAACACTTGTCTTGTTTGGCCAATGACTACTGATACTTTTTCAAAATAAAGAAATGATTCATTTTCAATAAATCAAGGAATTTGTGCTGAATTTACTGGATGTGTTTTTAGTTATGACTTTTAAAAATGCCTATAAATTTCTTTAATTTGTTACCCAGAAGATGGCTAGCATATAAGATAAAATACCCCCATTATTTTTATTTTTTTAAACTTTATATACTCATAAAATGGTTTCTAAAAAAAGGAAGGTATAAAATAATTTATCAAGAACAAGAATATTTGTATCAAGTTGGAACTGAACTTTTAGGCTTCAAAAATCACCTTCAATCTGCAGTAAACTAT
>NW_012149197.1:778325-778852 GCF_000956105.1 Propithecus coquereli
GGGTAACTTTTTGTTTCATGTTAAAAGTAAAGTTATTGAATAATGAATGTCACATGGCTAGCAATTTACTGAACTAAGATTTGTATCCATTATCCGATTTTTTTGAGATTATAAAATAACATAAAGTTAGATCAGCATAACTCTGCTTTGGAACAGTTTCAAATAAGAGACATTGACTATTTGTGCTGTGGTACTCTTGTATTTAGGAAGTGAGTTTGATAAGACTAACATACAAGACATCATCTGTAATTAATGTTCAAGTTTAGGAGAAATTATTCTTTTGAATTGAAAACCATTGATAGTAAAACATTAGGAAATACGTCTTATCTATTTAATTAGCATAATAAATTTAATTTATCTTTTTATACAAAACTGGAGTGAATAAAAAGAGACACAATAAATCATAGCTATATATTATATAATCACCCATATGTGACTGTATACCTTAGATATGGCATATCTAAGTTAATTAAGTATCTTATGGATGGAATTTAGAGACTTGCATCAACTCTTAATGTAATATTTAA
>NW_012149197.1:780306-780637 GCF_000956105.1 Propithecus coquereli
GGGTAACTTTTTGTTTCATGTTAAAAGTAAAGTTATTGAATAATGAATGTCACATGGCTAGCAATTTACTGAACTAAGATTTGTATCCATTATCCTATTTTTTGAGATTGTAAAATAACATAAAGTTAGATCAGCATAACTCTGCTTTTGAACAGTTTCAAATAAGAGACATTGACTATTTGTGCTGTGGTACTCTTGTATTTAGGAAGTGAGTTTGATAAGACTAACATACAAGACGTCATCTGTAATTAATGTTCAAGTTTAGGAGAAATTATTCTTTTGAATTGAAAACCATTTATAGTAAAACATTAGGAAATACGTCTTATCTATT
>NW_012149197.1:781877-782728 GCF_000956105.1 Propithecus coquereli
CATATGGAATCCATGGATACAGAGGGCAAACTGTACTGGTATGTTTCCAATTTTAAATATGAAAATGTACCATATTGTTACAAAGTTTGAAATACATTGAAATATGTCATTCAAGAATGGGTTTCAATTGCAAAATTTGTGATTTTCTTTAAACAGCCCATGTATTTATTTACTTTTTATTCAAGGCAGCTATTTCTAGTGTTCCAGACATTTGTATTCTTATTTTTATAACAATTCCTTACACCAAATGTCATTAATAATTCCACTTTAAATACTGTTACTATCATTTTCTGTAAATCTCTATTACTTAATACCTAACTAAATCTCAAGCCAACAATACTCTAAATCCTCTTTGCTTCTAATCACTTTACTTATGGTGTTCACAAAAGCAGAGCGTAAGTAAGAAACACAGAGACATATTTAAAATATATGTTCTTGTCTTCTTATTACTTAGGCAGATTATTTAATTTCAAATATATATGTGTATAAGAGTAACTTTTAAACTATATATTGAAGTATCATTTCATGATAGATTTAAAGCTATGCAATTTTCTCAAGGTTGTTCATATCCTTGAGATATGAACATAATGGAACATAATAGTTTTATTATCTCATGTATAATAATGTTGACTTTTCTCTAGACAGAAACACAAATATACTTGAATTAAATGAAAAAAAGACTTGGCTTCGATTCTTGGATCATTCAGTCATTTAGCTGACAAAACAATTATATAATCAGTAAATATATGAATATTACTAATTGTGTTTTATTTTTTCATGGGAACAAAAAAATAAATTTCTTGTTAACTTACAATTCTGACAAACCACTGCTCCAGCTGAATATTTTATGA
>NW_012149197.1:785588-785875 GCF_000956105.1 Propithecus coquereli
CCAGTTTTCACTGTGTGGTAGACTTTGTGGGAGCTGAAAACTTGTGATTAATTGTCATACGTTAACAGGCTCAATCCATTGTGAACGCTTTAAAAAGTACTATTGGAAAATGAAATATTGCATGCAACCCTTTTGTCACACTAGAAATAAAAATATGGCCATAAATTAAAAGGGTTCTGAGAGGAAACAGGAAAATAGGAAAGATAAATATTAGATGTTTCCTAGGAAAATTCAAAGTTAAAAATTAAAAATGAGACCCTTGTGCTTTGCAAATAAAAATGAGCAAA
>NW_012149197.1:787197-789172 GCF_000956105.1 Propithecus coquereli
TTTGTAGATGCGGAAACTGAAGTCCATGATTATCACAAAACTACTTAGTGTCAGAGACTAGAACATTTCTGTTTAATTGTTCTCAAGTAACACATTCAAATATGTTTTTATAATAATGTATAGAGGCCTACTTTCTTAAGAAAAAAATGTGATTCTAAGACAATTTTGGAGATAATGTATTGATTAGAGCCTACTAATCATTTTTCTCTAACTGAAAGAAAAAAAGTAAAAAAGGCAGCAGAAACTCCATATGTTAAAAAAAAAAATCATGTGGGCTCTGTGTTTACATCACAAAACTCTCTGATGGGGCAATGTAAAATCAAATAGATATAATATGTTATTTTGGCTGTCTTATGTTGGCTCACTTTAGAGTCCAATTAGATAAGTTCAAAAATGTAAGCACCACATATATCCATGTTCCAATCCTTATTTTAGGCCTCATTGGCACAAAGATAAATGAGAGTCGATTGCTCCCTTTAAAGCCATTGAGAAAGGCTGAAATATCTTCTTCCTGGCATATGGCCTACATAATACCAAGTCCTTCTCTTTTCGAGCATTCCAAGCTTATTCTCAACTTCACTGGCACTTGTTATTCCTTCATCCTGGAAAATTCTCTGCTCATATCTCTGCATGTCTGATTTCCTAAATCCATACTGGTCTTACCCTCAAAAATCATCTCTTAAGCCTACCCTTACTCCAATCAAAGATTCCTCATTTAAATTTAATTATTCCACCTGATTAATCATCACTTTCTGAAATTATCATTTTCATTTATTTGTTAAATCTATGCTCTCCCCAACAAGAACTTACTATGATAGAATTCTAACTAGAACATGCTTGTGCTGTTCACTAGCTTCATGTCGTGAACACAGTCTTGTACGGAATAAGCCCTCAGTAAATATTGGTGAATAAAATAGGAGATTTCTAAAAAGTTTGTTAGAAAAAAAAAGGACTGAATGGATAAGTATATGAACTCATTTCAATTCAATATTTATATTTTTGGAAAGTCAGCGATGTGCCAGACACTGTGCTAGGTACCAATGAGAATAGAGATGTATATGAATGGAAGAAGTGACTACAGAGCCATTTCTAATGCCATAATTTAGTGAGAAATACAAGTGTGCACATACTTGTTATCAAAATACACAGGACTGGTAATGTAGGGACAATGATTCTTCAGAATGGGAAGATCAAATATACAACCATTGAGCTGGGCCTTAAAAAAGAAATAGTGTTTTGATAGGTAGATATAGTGATAAAGAAGAATGCAAGGAAAGAGGGAACATAGATAATTTCTCTATTTTAAAATGAATATGTTATAGGAAACTTAATTACATCCACAAAATTCTATTTGGCATGTAATATAACATATTTGTAGGCATAATACCATGAGTTGAAAATCATGGGAGGTAAAATTTGTCCTACAACAATTCTGTTCCTAAAAACTCTAGAAAAATCCCAGATTTCTGGTCATTTGCCATGTGATAATCCTCCCTCACTAGTGACAGATATGATATACCAACACGAGGAGAATAAGACTGCATGGTTTGGACTGTATCATTTCTAAAGGAAATTTCACATAATTTAAAAAAGTGAATGAGAAAATTAAAATATCATGCTTTTAAAGAGAGTCTTAAAATTGCCACACCATATATTATAATAGATCAAATTGCAATAGTTTTGTAAGTAGAATAGAGGGCATCCACTTTTCAGGGTCCCAGGTCAAGAAGAAAAATATGTAACTGAATGCTTCCCTTACCCATCATTTTTTTTATACAAAAGGAGATTAAAGCTATTTTTCTCAAGGGGAGCTGAAATTTATTTTTGTTCATCTTGTCTGAGAAATTGTGGATAGGTAGGATAAGTTTACTTTACATACTTTTGTAAAAATCAAGGAAGGAGCTGAGAATCAGATGATGGTCTCAGAGTATTTTTAAAATTAACTTCAGAGTAAAGGAAAAGAAAAGCTGGTAAA
>NW_012149197.1:791352-791919 GCF_000956105.1 Propithecus coquereli
TTATCACTGAGGCTTTATTAAAAGTACTTTAATCCACTGTTTAGATTTAACATAGTCTTCATTTGGAATGATATTGAAGGCTGGTCTTCTTTATGTTGTATGGAAAATAAATATCCCATGCTTTGTAACATACAGGAAAAGATTAGTGTTTTCTTCCTCAGAAGCACTTCGTGAGATCATGTAAAAGGTAACTTTAATGACAAAGGAGGCCACAGGTTGAATGCATGATTAATAGGCTCTAGTATATCATAATAAACATAGAATATAGTTTTTCATAAATATCAAACAATATATAAGGATATGTTGGCCAAAAATTGTATCAATAAAAAAAAATGAAGTTTCATTCTTTTAAAGTTTGAATTAGGATCACACACAGTCATCTATTTATATATTGTTTGCTGTTCTTTTATAAAAAATTTGAAATATACAGAAAGTTTCATTCCAACTTTTGGATTTAGTATAGACTTTATTTTGCAACAATATCGCCGGCGGATGAAGGTATTATAAATTAATTTTTCTAGATTTTGAGATTTCCCATTAGGATTTTAATGGACTTAGTCTGTTTTC
>NW_012149197.1:793204-798762 GCF_000956105.1 Propithecus coquereli
TTACATATTACATCTTAGATACTAGCACAACTTTATCCCAAGGCAGCCAGGACTACTGTGTCCTATTCTTTAGAGGTTAGAGGTCTCTCAAGGTTCACTGCTTCCTAAAGGCAATTCAGCATGAAACACACTCAACTCCAAAACCCACATTTTCCTTTTGACTCGTAACATTTTGTCCCTTCCCTATGAAATTACCTTGTGATAGCAGTAAGGTTTTAGGGGATATTGGCTTTTCCTGATTGCTTTCATCAAAAATTCAAACTTCCTTTTCATATTATCTCCTCGTTGTTTGCCCCATCCTGAAGGGCCTTATATATCGATAGTATAGTATTAAGGAAGAGGGTACTGAACAGAAAACAAAAGTAAGCTGTCACAAGATCTTTACTTATCCAAAATAAATCATTCTTACCCCAAAATTCAGAATGTGATGTCTTATTTTCCCTAAATTTTTGTCTATTGTCTCCTTCCTTATCTACAGCAATAATTTCTTCCAAAAGAATAAAGAAGTGGTAAAAAATAAATTGTTGAAAATAACAACAAAAGACAGAAAATATTTAGTGTTACCTCCATATTAGTAACAATAATTCTATTTCAATAAACTAACAAACTATCAGTGTATAAACTAGAAAAATATTATTATGAAAAAGAAAGAGCAAAAGGGTGGGATGGGAGGCAAGGAAGGCGAGAGAGACAGAGAGACAGAGAGTAAAATAGGAAGGAAGAAGGAAAGAAAGGAAAAGAGGAATGGAGAAGACAAGGGGCAGGAGAAAGGGGGAGAGAGAGAGAGAGAGAAGCACTATAAAGGTACAAAAACTCACAAAACCTTAAAGCAAGAAAAGTGAACCTTAGTTTATGCAAAATTTTAAAAAAATCATGTAAGAAGTTGGGGGTACCCAGGATAAAATGTAGAATGTGACAAAGCAATCATAACAATGTATGAAACAACTACACAGGAGTGAGGAAGAAGGGGGGAACAGGGACTTACTGACCTAAATAACTTTGGAAATGCATGGACTCTGTAAGATTAAACCTTAAAGAAATTGTGCTTAAGTACTATGTGTGTTAATAAAGTACTTTCCCATGGGGTACAAATTAACAATTCTCTTACTGCTATACACGTACACTAGAATTGAACAATTAATTAAATGGATGGAGGATGCGGGATTCTAGCCTTCTCACTGTTGCAAGGGGATTTTACTGACAAGGGGAGGAGACTAGGATGATAATAATGGATAATAATGATAATAATGGACAATAATAATGTATGATAATAATGGATAACTGGTAATAATGGATTAAAGTTGGAGACATCAGTATAAACTCATATTTATCTCAATGTAGATCCAAGATGGTTACATATACTTAGTATACACACGTATAGTTCGTTGCTCTGCCAACGGAGAGGGCTTGGAAGCAATGACATCTCAATAGAAACAAGCATCAGTATTTCCAGGACTTGATTTCTGATACTATTCTCTAAAAAAGAGAAACAGGACTTCTGGGGAAAATGGCTATTTATGAGACTAGGGCCAAAAATATACAAGATGAGCCTGCAGCATGTTGTGGAAGAAAGTCCTCAAAAAATGGGACATAGGAGCCAACTGAGACAGCTCCACTGGTGAAAAGGGAGACACTTTGAGTCACAAAATCAATAAATTAGTATTGGATTATAATTAAAAGTATAAAGTAAATACCTGTGAGTCCATACTGACATAGAAAAATAAATGAAGGAGATAGTCAAATCTTCCATGCGTAAGAATTCCAACTAATTTATGTACATCCTCTGTCGTCAAGAGCATGAAGTGTAACTCTCTACTCCTTAAGAATGGGCTGTGCATAGGGACTTCCTTCCAAAGACTATAGCCTGGAAAGGAGAAAAAGTAGTAGTTTTCGTGAAGAAAGATGATGAACTCTACCCTAGCCAGGTAATCAAGGTTAACATCAACAGTGACGTATTGCATGTACTCCTGATATGATGTGATGAAATGGCATTTGTGTCTGTGGTCCTCCTTCCAAACAACATATTCCATCTAATCATGAAAAGAAAAAAATAAAAAGTTCCAATAGAAGGTCATTTTACAAAATCCCTGGCCAGGACTCCTCACAAGGTCGTCAGAAACAAGAAAAGTCTGGGGAACCCTCACAACCAAGAGGATCCTAAAAAGACAGGATGAATAAATGTAATGTGATATCCTAGATGCAATTCTGGAACAGAAAAAGGACACTGGATTAAAAACTAAGGAAATCTGAATCAACTATGGTTTTAAGTTAATAATAATACATCCATATTGGCGCATCAATTGTACCAAGGGAAACTGGGTGCAGGGTATATGGTAACATTCAGTATTGTTTTCAAAATTTTTCTTTAAATCAAATAAAAAGTTTATTTCAAAAAAGGAAGGAAAAAATGAGGTAAGAGAAGGAGGAAGGCAGGAAGACAGGTAGGAAGGAAAGAAACTCCAGATTGATTTTTAAACCAAATCAATTATTTTCCTAAGACTATAGATTTTCTGATATTGACATCTTGTTGTTGGTGATTTGTCACAACCTGTTCTAATAATGAGTCCCATGGGGATTTTTCTTGTCACCTGGCTTTGTTAATCTTGTTATGTATTGGATTTTTCTGTCTCCGTCATGCATGGAGATCTGTGCTGCTGTTTTCACCATCTTTCCAGAATTACTAGTACTCTTTTAGTTATACCTTCAAACATACTTATGTGCTTTTAATAAAAATTAGATATATTTTATTGAAATAGTTTCTAAAGCTATCATGTGATGTCCTTTCACTGTGTAACTATTTTTTATTAAAGCTCATGGACAATTATTCTTATGAGTTTGAAAGATCACATTGCTTTATATTTTCATACCATGTCTTATCTCCTTACTCATCACTGAAAAATGTTTTTTTTACAATTTAATAAAATGGTATATTAGATTTTAATAAATCTAATTCTAAGATGCTCCACTTGTTCACATATTATATGTTCAAATGCAAAAACATTTTTTTATTAAAAATTGAATGTATTTGTTCATCACATAAGACTTTTGTAAATCTTTTGTTTTCAATCTTTTATGTTTGTGAACTTTTTTGGTAAACCTTTATGTTTTCAACTAGATAAAGTCATAGTGTTAATACAGTTGACAATTCTTTGGTATGAGGAGGATCTAATTAGATTTCATGTCACTCAGTAAAATTAGAAATTAAATTTGAATGTAAATCATAGCAGGATGGGAATATGGAAAATGAAAGCACATCTGCCGAGCTCTTGGGCTTTGGGTTTTACATTATTTTCTTCTTTTTTATTTGTTTGGGTTTGTTTGAGCTAGAGCTGTTGTTTCTGTAGGCTAGAATGGTACTTGATGGCAAAAAAGTTTTGATATAAAATAGTCTCATTTAGGCCGGGCACGGTGGCTCACGCCTGTAATCCTAGCTCTCTGGGAGGCCGAGGCGGGTGGATTGTTTGAGCTCGGGAGTTCGAAACCAGCCTGAGCAAGAGCAAGAACCCGTCTCTACTAGGAGTTTGAGGTTGCTGTGAGCTAGGATGACACCACAGCATTCACTCTAGCCAGGGCAACACAGTGAGACTCTGTCTCAAAAAAAAAAAGATAAATAAAAAGGTTTGTTGATTTAAGCAAGGAAGAATAAACATTAAAAAAAAAAATAGTCTCATTGTATTTTATGATTTTCTTCATCCAAGTAAGCACATCACACATTTTGGGAACATATGCTTCAAAAAACATGCACACAAACACACACACAGAACAAAACACAAAGCAAAAAACTTTGCATTATGAATATTTTAGAATGTATGCAGAATAATATATTTGGCATCTTATGTTCATCCAACTCCAGTTTCCTATTGCCATGACTAGTGAAATGAATAAAAGCAAATCGCTGTTTAAAATCTAGAACATCTTATACATACATTAGGATTTTATACTGAATGTTTAAGTTGATTGGGGAAATTTCAGGGCAGAGTCTGCTTCCATCTGCTACAAATGAAGAAACAGATTTCCAACAACTAATTTAACCCTAGGTTTCCTCTGATCTTGCTGTGTATTATATGAACTATCATCTGCCTACTTCAGTTGTGATGTGAACACAGCACCCCCTCAGTACACACACCGTAAACATCACATAGGAGAACCATTCTCATACATATATATCATTGTATCTACAGACAGCTTATGAAATAGAAACATGAGAACACACAGATTAAAAGTACACTAAAATTACTGGTCATCATTTTGAATCTATTTGATAGTACTAATATGTAAGAAATGTGATATCATTATAAAGTTTAATGTAAGCCAATAACAATGAATTTCATGGAAAAGCAAAATAAAATCATTGTTTCTTCAATACAATCCACTAAACAATTTCTTCAAATGAAGTGACATTGTGATTTAGATAAATAATTTTTTTGTTACAGAATTAATAGGTTTCAAATTCTTTTTTTTTCTTAAAAGTGATTTCAGATTTGAAATAAATTACTTTTTCTAAACAAAAATCAGAAGCATATAGATATTTATAGTTTTTCTCTTATAAAAAGGACTTGTATCAAATGAATTGCTGAATTTGTGTTTCTTTCTCTCCCTAGGCATATGTCTATAATGAAACCTGAGCATTCCAAATTACATTTCTCACAGCACATATATTATTCTGTCAGTCTTCTGCATTATTTTTGAGAAATATATATATTTCTTTTCCTCAAATTATGAGTCTGAAAGCCTGGAAAGAACTGGGTGTTTGGGGGTAAAAGACAACAGCCAAGGCCTTGAGGGATAAGGGGTTAGGTTGCCATTGCTGGGTGACTCAAACCCAGGCTTGAAATATGAACCACCTGCACAGACACAGAAAGTACTACAGCAGACCAAACACAGTGGCAGCCCCCAGACTAAAAGCTCACCAGGAACACTTCCAAATATGCTCTACCCTCACCTTCAAATGCTCATTCATGGTTTCATTATGATGTTGCCATTTGTATACTATAACGACGATATGGTACCATACAAAATTTAGGGCCACCACGACATCGCCTTTTTGAAACATCCTCAGAAAAACAGATTCTGAGACTTTTTTTTCGTTTCCCCACTAATTTGGATTCCCTTTTAATGTTAAGGCAAAGCAACGCTTTTGAAAATTAATGTTAATTTTTTTTTCTCCAAGTCATTTATTTAACTGAGAGTTTTTGGCAGAGTGATTTTTAGTAAATCAGAACAGTATTTTTTAAACTTAGAAAACTGACAGATTGCACATCATTTCTCTACCACCCACAACCACTCAAAAGCAAAACTAGTTTCAGTGCACTGTTATTTACATAATATTATCTGTGTGGCTCAAGTAGCAATGTCAGTATAGCTCAAGGAATTCAAGATAGATTCTGATACCTGAACTCAGGGCCCTTATTTGGGCACAAAACCACTAGCCAGGCTTTCAGCTAACTCTACTTAAAACAAAAGATGAATGAGATTCTTTAACATGACATGAAGGGATCAAATGCTTCAAGGACAATACTTTCTATTGCCATAAAGAATAACTGCAATATGTATAGAAA
>NW_012149197.1:798812-800554 GCF_000956105.1 Propithecus coquereli
TTAATTTTAAAAAATTGAAAGTCGTGTATTATAAATTTGAAATATTTAGATTCTGTCACTTTTTCTTTCTTATTTTTGCAACTCGGTTAAAAGTTATTTGAATAGAACACATATGGCAACTTATCTAAAGAGTCCCCATCTCCTAAAACATAACATTCAGTTCTATATACATGTGGAAATAAAACATATTAGTCATTCAAACAAGTGGAATGTTTGCTCAATTATCTGTTAAATTAGAATATTGATGGCTACAAAAATGGGTAGAAACTTGTTAAAGAGCTGTACTTTTCTACAGGAGGAGGTGCCCTGGCTGCACCATAGAGATCCATTTTCAGATCTAACCTCAATAAGGAAGTGATTTTCTCTGTCAAAGATAATGTGATTTAGTCCCTCTCTTGGCCACAATGTGACAAAGAAATATTACTGCATAGCACATAGACACACAAAGAACACTCAAATTGGAGAGATAAGATTTTCTAAGGTTAAATGGAAAAACATCTAGTCAGCATTCAGCAAAGCATACAGAAGGAAAGCAAGCTCACCATAAAAATGAATTTATGTGGCAGGACTTAAAGCAAACATTGAACCATTTCATTATTGAAAACAGAGTAGAGGGTAGAGGAATGACTTTCACAGACCTGAAATTCAGATGTGCCGACATGTAACATGATTTTCATATAACTAGACTTAATTTGTATCAAAAATCCTCATTTTGATAATAGAAACTAATTTAATGACTTCCAAGTAGACTCTGTCGAATTAAATTATTTTGCTATATTAAACACAGTGAATTTGAGGATTCAGTACTTTCACTATCTCCCATTCTTTCTCAAATTGACCCTTCTTCTAGAACCTTTAATTAACTCAACCTGAGCTTGGACCATACCAGTGGGGATGGCTGTCTGCCTGGTGAGCTACATTTCACCGAAATACACAATTTTGTGGTGTGGCCTCATCCGTATGCTTCCCTCAACATTGCCATCCACCAAATATGTCCCCCTTTGTAGCTTGCATCCAGCCCTTCCTGTCCTGCCTATTCTATGCTCTCCTCTGCAGGATTTGGTGGCATTTTTGTGTCAGGTAAGAGTAAACTGCATTAATGAACTTACATATTACATCTTAGATACTAGCACAACTTTATCCCAAGGCAGCCAGGACTACTGTGTCCTATTCTTTAGAGGTTAGAGGTCTCTCAAGGTTCACTGCTTCCTAAAGGCAATTCAGCATGAAACACACTCAACTCCAAAACCCACATTTTCCTTTTGACTCGTAACATTTTGTCCCTTCCCTATGAAATTACCTTGTGATAGCAGTAAGGTTTTAGGGGATATTGGCTTTTCCTGATTGCTTTCATCAAAAATTCAAACTTCCTTTTCATATTATCTCCTCGTTGTTTGCCCCATCCTGAAGGGCCTTATATATCGATAGTATAGTATTAAGGAAGAGGGTACTGAACAGAAAACAAAAGTAAGCTGTCACAAGATCTTTACTTATCCAAAATAAATCATTCTTACCCCAAAATTCAGAATGTGATGTCTTATTTTCCCTAAATTTTTGTCTATTGT
Organism: Propithecus coquereli; assembly: GCF_000956105.1. Lineage (NCBI taxonomy): Eukaryota > Metazoa > Chordata > Mammalia > Primates > Indriidae > Propithecus > Propithecus coquereli. The sequence goes on from NW_012149197.1 coordinate 800,378, forward strand.
CTCCTTCCTTATCTACAGCAATAATTTCTTCCAAAAGAATAAAGAAGTGGTAAAAAATAAATTGTTGAAAATAACAACAAAAGACAGAAAATATTTAGTGTTACCTCCATATTAGTAACAATAATTCTATTTCAATAAACTAACAAACTATCAGTGTATAAACTAGAAAAATATTAT
>NW_012149197.1:811339-816079 GCF_000956105.1 Propithecus coquereli
TGCTGTTGGGTAAAATATTCTATAATATCTTTAAGTTAAAGGTGGCTTATAGTGTTATTCAGGTTTTCCACATTCTATTAATTTTATTCTCATTTGTTCTATTAATTATGGAAAGAAAGTGAATCACAAACTATAATTACATATTTGTCTATTTCTTCTTTCAGTTCTACCAATTTGTGTTTCAAGCATTTTGACACTCCTTTGTAGTAGGTGCATATTCATTTAGGATTTTGAATTCTCTTGGGGAATTAACTCCTTGATCATAATGTAATTTTACAATTTTTTCTCTCATAATATTGCTTGTTCAGAATAGACTCTGTCAATATAACTGCCCCGGCTTCCCTTTGATCAGTGTTTGCAATGTGTATTTTTGACATTCTTATTTTACTTGTGTATTTAAAGTGCATTTTGAAGACAGTATGTTTTTTGTTTATTGTTAGGTTATGCTTTGTGTCTAGACAATGTGTGTCTTTTAATTTGAGAGTTTAGTCTATACATTTAATGTGATTATATGGTTGCATTAAATTCTAAACCTTACTGTTTTGTATTTAATTGATTGCTGTTTTTATACTTTAGGCAACATAAACTATTGTTATTATTCCATCTTTCTTTAGGCAACATCTTACTTTAGGCAATGTAAACTATTGTTATTATTCCATTTTATCTCCACTATTAATTTGTTTTCATACCTCCTTCTTAATAGTTTCATAGTTGCCATAGCATTTGCAATATACATTTTCACATAATCGGATTTCATTATTATTTATTTTATTTTTGTATTATTATTTGTATAGATTTGGGGGATGCAAGTGCAGTTTTGTTACATGGATATATTGCTTAGTGGTGACATCTGGGCTTTCTGTATAACTATTGCCCACATAGTGTACATAGTACCTATTAGGTAATTTCCCATCCCACAACTTCTCCCACCTTTCCAAAGGGGGAAAAAATCATTATATCAAAAAGATTTTATTTTTAACTAATATTATACTGCTTTATGAGTAGTAGAAAAGCTTTACAACAATAACTACATTCTCAATGTCTCCCTCTCAACCTTTGTACTATTGTTGGACTATTGTGCTACTTATATTTACATTTGCTAGAAAGCATTCAATGTGTATCTACTATTATTTCTTTAGACAATTAGTAATCTTCTAGAGCAATTAAAAATAAGAAAAAATAACTTTATTTTTACTTTTATTTATGCTATTTTTAGCACTCTTGCTTTTTATGCATATATCCAAAATTTCCATTGGGTGTCATATTCTTTATCCTTGAAATATTTTCTTTAAAAGTTATGTACTATGGGTCTGCTGAGAATAGCTTCTTTTAATTTTTAATTTTCTGAGAAAGTTTTTACATCTTTCTTATTTTTGAAAGATATTTTCCCTGGATATAGATTTCTGCTTGGATGGATTTTTGTTTGGTTTGTTTAATATTTATAACATTTAAAGATGTTATTCCATTGTCTTTTATATGTTTTTGATGAAAACCCTGGTATATGTCTTTTATTTTTTCCTTTATGTCTATATATAATTTTTCTTTTCATTCTAGCTGCCTTCAATTTTTTCTCATTTTTCTTTGCTTTTCAGAAATTTCAATATGCTATACCCATATATGTCGCTGTGTGTGCACACGTGTGCATATCTGTGCACTTATGTCAATTGGAATTCTCTGATCTTCATAAATGGCATCTGCCATTAATTCTGGAAGATTCCCATTCTTGTCTCTTCAAATATTAATTTTATTCTTTCTTTCTCTCTTCACCTTCTGGAATTCCAATTACATGTATATGACATCATCGTCATCCACCCTTTAACCCCGACACACCGCCCAGTTCATCGATGCTCTGTTCTATTTTTTTTTTCACTTTTTTTGTCTATTTGTGCTTCAGCTTATTTTTTACCAACTTATTTCAAGTTCACTGATTCTTTCCTTGCTTAACCTATTAGTCATTCTTCATTTCTGTCATTTTCATTTTCGTTTTTAGCATTTCCATTTGATTTTTGTTATCATTTTCATCTCTCTGCCACCATTACGTATGCTCTCTTTTATGTTATTCTTGTTTTTATTGCTGATTTTCATCTTATTTTTTCATGTGCCTTGCAATTTAAAGACTTTTTTAGGACAGTAGATACTGAGGTAAGTAGATTTTATGTCTGAAGTTTTGCATATCTTTTCTCCTACTAGGTTTTGAATTTGGTGAATTCAATCAGTATTTGACCTTGTTTTGGGTCTTATCTTGCTCTACTTACCTTCATTGTACATTTCACTGCACGTTTCAAATTTTCCACCTCATGTTTAGTGTGGGAGTTGGTTTGCCAGAGCAGTTTTCTAAATGTCTTCTCCACTTTCAGTTTTGGGTCTTCTCTATGAACTATGCCTAAGAGATTCTCTCTCTACAGTGTTTTAATTCTCTCTGGAGTGTTCCACTAGTGTTTGGTTCTTGAAATTTGTTAGGTTTTCTGCTGGTGAGGAATCAATGCTCTTTCCATATCTCTATGTGCTGCGTGGAAACAGAAGTGTCAACAGTTCATTTAAGACTTGTGCCATCATATCACACTGATGCCAGTATAAATTGGTCTCTAGGTTTTTTTTTTGTTGTTTTTTTTTTTTTTTAGTTTTTATGGAAAATGCTATGAGTCCATAAGCATGGATTAAGGCAGAAGCAGCTTTACAAAAGAGGTAGATACTATGAAAGTCTGGAGCACATGTTCATGTAATTTCTCACCTCTTGTGGGCCTACTCAAGCCTATCCTGGGGGTAATACTTCCAACATAAAATGGTTTACGGTTGCATAAGCCTCACCATTTGACTCAGGCAACTTACATTACATAGTCACATAAGGACTCTTTGTGGACATTCAGTCTCCACCAAGGCTCAATAACAAGTCGGCATATTTTTTTGTTGTTGTTCCCACATAGAGTAAATTTCACAGATATGGATGTCATGGCCTTGCTCCAGCACCATAGGTAGTCTTTTCTCAAATTCCATTTAGACTTGGAAAAGACTCTGCCCACATCTTTACTTATCACTGTTACCTCCAACCCATCTTATCCAGTGGACCGTATGGCTCCAGTGGCAGAACAGTGTCCGCTTCACGCTTCTCCTGATGCAAAGCACTTAGGATACATACAAAACAGGCAGCATTATAAGACACCTGATTATGTGTAGTGAAGCTATTTCACTAAATTATTTATACTCTACCCCTAAATTTTATGTCACACAACTAAACATATCCACTTTTTAATAGTGGAGGAGTTATGAGGTGCAACTGTGTGTCCTTTTGATTATAGTGGATGATCAAAATGCTGCGGATCATGCCTTTAAAATCTTCACTAACATAAAAGTATCCTGAGTATTCGTGGGGTTTATCTCCAGCCCTCCAGTATGCACGTGCCTTACTAAGACATTCAGATCACTTGTCTAATCTGCGTGTATCAATGTGCTGTACTGCTCTGTGGACTCCTATGACAGAGTCCAGAAGAGTTTAAAGAGCTTTAAGGTAAAACAGAAGATGTGTATACCTGTCACTGTCTTTCTCCCACATAAAGGAGTCATACTTTTGATCTTCCTTACTGATGTAGATTGAGAGCACATTCATAAAATCATGGACACATGCCAAGTGCCAGAAACCAGGTTAATCTTATTCTATAAAGATACCATATTCAGAACAGTGGCTGAAATTGGGGTGAAGATATGGTTAAATATATGGCAGTGAATTGTCATCTGCTATAGGCATGGCCCTTCTTGTTTCTGCAGAAGACAGAGCACGGGAGTTGAAAGAAGAGATAGTGAGGCCACCCCCACTGCATTCTTCGAATATATGATAGTGGTGCTTATCTTTGCAATTCCTCATGGAGGCCATGGTGCTTCTGATCCTAATTTATTTTCTTGGCTAGAAGTGAGGGAGCAGTTTCACGGACATCCACTTAACCTTTCCCACAGTAAGAGTCATACTCCAGGTTTCAGCAAACGAATATGAGGTGATTCCGTGTGTTAAATTCGTGCAATCTATTCAAAATTACTCCAGATACATGATTTTGTTAGAAAAACCTGAAAATCGCTGCTGTGAGTAGCAGTTCATACCTTTCTATGTTTCTATTAAATGTTACAATGTGCTACAGACACTGAAAACCATCAGAACCACTCACACATGAGGACCAAGATATTATTTGCACTGAAACCTGAATAAATTAGAAAACAAAACTGCTTTGTTCTGATCCTTACTCAAAATTTAGGGCTGGAGGAAGGAGTTTAAACAGCATAGCCAAAATTGTTATGCATTTCCACATGTCAGATGAAACTTAAAGAACATTTTACATTTTTCTTAGAAGTAGTGAGTGCAAGGCACAATAATAAGGCTTTTATTTTGCAGATGATACACTGATATACCTGTAAGCCATGGACCATGAGAAACTTCATTAAAGATAGAGCCCTGGTATTTGGGGGCCATTATCTCCCATCCCATGGCACAAATACCAGATCATCTTGAGTGATTGCTACTTCCTGCCCCTCCCCAGTACTCTTCAGCTGGTTGATATCAACATGCTGGATCAGCGTGATGTCCTCTAGGATGGTGAGACAGGCAAGATCTTTCAGACAGATTTGTTGCACAGAGCTGAAGAAGGCAAACGGCCTTCAAGAGGATGCCTTTTCATTTGTGGCATATAGTTTTAACTGAGACAGGAAAAATAAATATTTGACAAATCAACAACTACACAACAGAGGAGAAGACCT
>NW_012149197.1:816879-818057 GCF_000956105.1 Propithecus coquereli
GACATGATAGTACAAAAAGAATTGAATTTTTTATGTTTTTGTTTTTTCAGGAAAAATGCATTGTTCCTTTTGCTGTTTAAAAAAATTAGTAAATAGATTTGGTACAGGCACTAGGTTTTACATGTGAGATAGAAGAGTTGATAAACACATATACCATGTTTATGCATTGGGTGGTGCACTTTGTTGGAAGGGTAAACAATAGAGATACAATTGCATACTGATTCATGGTCTGTAGCCAGTGGTTTGGCCAGATAGTCAGGGACTTGGAAGGAACATTATTGGAAAATTGGCGATGAAAAATTGGGAAAAGAAGTATGTGACACAACTCTCAGAGTAGAAGAAGGATGTGAATGTATTTGTGTCCCATGTAAAAGCCTAGTATAGAGTGACTTCAGCAGAGGAAGACTTTAATAATCAGGATTATAAAGGATGACATTCTGTGGTTCTGTGAATACTAGGCTTTCTCTTTTCCTAGCCACACCTGTCATTGCCATATAAACTCATGAACAGAGTGACCATGGTAGCAGGGATGAAGTTTATGAATGGGCTTAGCAGCATGGACTTCCACTTACCAAGGCCAACATGGCTATAGCCACCATTGATTGCCCAATCTTCTAGCAGCAGAGATCAACAGTTAGTCTCCAATATGGCACCATTCCCCAGAGTTATCAAACATCTACCTTGTGGCAGGTTGATTTATTGGATTATTTCCATCATGGAAGGGTCAGCATTTTGTCCTTACTAGAATAAACACTTTCTCTGGATATCGATTGCCTTCCCCGTACACAATGCTTCTGCCCAAACTAGCATCATTCAATTTTCAAATGCCTTATTCACCGTCATGCTATTTCCCCTGTCATTACTTCTGACCAAGCCAAACGAGTGCAATGATGGGCTTGTGCTCTGGGAATTCAAAGGTCTCATCATGTTCCCCAACATCCTGAAGTAGCTGCTTTTATAGAAAGGCAGCAAGGCCTTTTGAAGTCACAGTTACAGTGCCAGCTAGGTGACAATACCTTGCAGGCCTGGGACAAGGTTCTCCAGAAGGCTGTATATGCTCTAAATCAATGACCAATATATGGTACTGTTTCTCCCATAGCCAGAATTCATGAGTACAGGAATCAGTGGGTGGAAATGGGAGTAGTACTACTCACCATTTCCCCTTGTGACCCAATAGA
>NW_012149197.1:822904-823395 GCF_000956105.1 Propithecus coquereli
TCTTGTACATAATATTGCACTGGGTTTGCAATTTGAAACTCCTGTTTTATTGTCCATATCACAAGTGTCCAACAACACTCAAAATGTTGTATTCAGGTCTGAATTACTAGAATCTCCTGAAATGTGTTTTTACATAGTACACAGCATGCAGTTATCCTACCCTTTATCAAGTTTTAACATACCCCACTCGCTTCAAATTTCACTTTTACCTGTATTTGATCAGGTGAGATTAAATCTCTATTTTATTCTTACATGTTTATATAAATTCGATTATGATAGTTTCACATTATTTTATTTTTAAAACTGTTATTTGGCATTATTTGTGTAGTCCCTTTATGTAGCCACATTCAAACATGCATATGCACATACAAACACACACTCAAACATATGTAGAAACATATATACATGAACATGATCTAAACCCTCCTGAACTCTTTTTTCTAGCTTCTCTTAGAGGATTTTACCTTCCATTAGAAAAGCTAAAGGAGAGA
>NW_012149197.1:824502-824890 GCF_000956105.1 Propithecus coquereli
GTATTAAAATGGATGCATAAAAGGAAACAACTTGCCAATGTCACTGGATAGGTCATTTATTATACAAATTTCCAAAGTGGCTTCAACTAAATTAAAATTCTATGTGATTCTTTCTGTAATTCCATTTATAAGCTTAGTCTCATGTTTTTGTTTGCAATGTTCCTAGAAATTACTACTTGGATGAGTTTTTAGGTTTGAGTTTAACTGCCATGTTATCTTGTCATCCTGCTTGGTGAATTTAATATTCACATGCACACACACACACATACTCCTATAAAGTATTTAGAAGAATCATTATTTCTCATTGACATTCAAATTATTTCCTAAAACCAATAATTTTTGATCACCTTCCTGCTCTCTTACTTCTTTCCTCTCAAAAGATCAGTTT
>NW_012149197.1:827028-829556 GCF_000956105.1 Propithecus coquereli
GGCTTGGTTAGGGTATATTAAAATGTCAGTAGTATAAAAATATTGATTCAAATATATGTATGTATGTGAATGAAATGGTAAATTTTTAAAGCTTAATAAACCACAAAATTGGCTTAAGAAATTATAGAAAATCAAAATAAACCAAAAATCAATTGAAATGTTTAAGAATGAATGAGTTGTCATAAAATTTATTCAAAACATTGAAAACATGACAAGCTTCCCAAGCCAATGCATTTGATCATGTTTATGTTACCAAAATGAGACAAGGTTAAACCAAGAAAATTTATACACACACAAACACACATATACTCCACATACATTTCCACTAATTTAATGCCACATAATGTTGTCTAGCAAGCCATCACAACAAGCCAATGGCAAAAATCAATAAACTTTTCTGCTCGTAAGTTTTTGGGCTGTCCAGTCAGTTCTGAACTGGTACAGGCTTGCTTATCTAAGCTGGGCTTGCTCAGTTAGTTGATGAGCTGGTTGGTTAAGGCTAGTCTTGCCTGAGAGGGTTTGGTTATGCTAGATGGGGACTCTCAAACTCCATCAGGCTAGCTCATACATGTCCCCATGGTGAAACACAGAACAGAAAAAAGAAAAAGATTTCATTACCATAGCAATAAAAATGTGCCTAAGATAAAAAATAATTAATCAAATTTTGGATATTTTTAATGTAAAGCAGACAGGATTTATTTATGATGTGGATGTCAGAAGTTAGGGAAAAATAAATCAAAGTTGAATCTCAAATTTTTGGCTTGAATGAGTAGATGAATAATGTTGCCATTTACCAATTTACGGAGGAGTGGGAGAAGAGCAGCTTTGGTGATGAGGGGGTGATGGAAAAACAAGGTTGCTATTTCATACATATTAAGTTGAAAATGAAATGTAGATATATGGGTGGAGATATCAATAAGCCAGTGCCTTAAATGAATCTGGAAATCAGATAAGGTCATTCTTGGAGAAATTTATTTGGGAAGAATGATTGAATTTTCATATCAAATAGAAAATTAAAAAAGAAAACATTCAATGTTTTTATTAATTATTTTAGATTTGAAAAATGAGAAGTTTGTAAAAATCCAGTAGGTAAAAATGAGTTGTCACTATATCTTCACTATCATCAGATTTTTGGATAAAAACAATATTAAGTCATTAAATATGAAATGTCCAATTTCGAATCAAAAGTGTAGTTTTTTATATCTAAAACAAGAAGCAGTACAATTAATCAAAGTATGCACCCAAACTATAGACAGTTTTCTCATCTTAACAGTAGCTTGTTTATGCCAGCAGTGAAGAAGCCTGGAGAGAGATGAAATTGTGAAAGGAGTTTTCCATAGCTTGATGGGAAATGAATATTTTTCCTTGTAAGAACTGGTCCAAAGCCAGGAAGAAGTAGTAGTCAGTTGTTGCAGGGTCTGGTCAATACGGTGGATGACAGAGAGTTTCCAAGTCCAGCTGCTATTGTTTGAGCAGTGTTGTTTGTGCAACATGTGGTCAAGGGTTGTCTTGCAAGAGAATTGGCCTGCCTCTATGGAACAATCTCGGTGCTTAATTACAAGCATCCTCATCATTTAATCCTATTGGTTGCAGTAGACAACCACTATTATCGATTGACCAAGTTTCAGGGAGCTGTAGTGGATAATATCAGCGCTGGACCACCAAACACACACTATTAGCTTTTTTGGATGAATATTCTATTTGGAATTGTATTTTGGAACTCCATCTTTATCCATCCATTGTGCCAAATGCTTGCGATTGTCAAAAACAATCCATTTTTGATCACAGGCAATGATACAGTATAGAAATGGTTCGCCTTTATGTAGTGACAGTAAAGAAAGACAAGCTTGGAGATGATTTTTCTTCTGATGCTCATTTAACTCATGCAAACTCATCTATCCAGCTTCTTTACCTTGCCAATTTGTTTCAAACGGTCCAATATTGTTGGAATAGTAATGTCAAACCTTGCTGCTAATTCATCTAATTCTGCTAATTGAGATGGATTCGCTTCCACTACAGCTTTCAGCTGTTATTATCCACGTTGGTATCAGGCCATCCACGTGGCTCATTTTCAAGATTAAAATCACCAGAATGGAACTTATACCATTGACATACTGTGAGTTCATTAACCACATCCTTCCCAAACACTTCATTGATATTTCAAACTGTCTGCACTGCATTGGTTCCACAACAGAACACATATTTGAAAATAACATGATATTTGACTTATGCATGGCTTCAGAAAAATTGCTCTAAAAAAATGTGAAAGATAATCACAAGTCAAAATGTGTGTTTGAAAGAATGAGGATGTACCTTCACAATAAAAAAAAAAAAAGTGCCAACATGAAAGTCAGAGATATCAACTGTCAAACTTAGTACTTAAGGAAATCAGACATTTCATACTTAATAATTAAAGTACACTAAAGATCACAAAGTGAGTGGCAAATAACAATAAAACTCTATGTTAACACAAAGACCATTTTTTCTCATTGAGTTAAATTGGATTGGCTCTATATAAAGTGTATATA
>NW_012149197.1:831014-831627 GCF_000956105.1 Propithecus coquereli
TATTATTGGTATTTCTTTTCAAGAAAAGAAATTTAGGAATAATGTAAAATCCCAGGACAAGAAAGATGTTTCACTACACAACTTTCTAAAAGTTTCCTTGTAAGATCACTTGACAACAGAAAAATGTTACATTGCTTTTGACTATCAATCAAGACTATATTAAATTAAAAGAGATAAGCTGCTTGTATAAATAAACCAATATTCATGCATAAAGAGGTAGTCTCACAATAATAATATATTAGTGCATAGAGTTGTATTGCTGGTATTCCTTTGCAAACTAATGACTTATAAACTTCTAATGACTCCCTTATACTTTAGGGTAAAAAAATCGCTGCACATTATCTATCTTAAGATATTTTTCTGAATATTTTCTACCCAATATTTCTTTATATATGATTGTGTCACAAATTGAGGTCTAAAATATTTCACAAGTTCTTTAATTTTTTGATTGAAATTTTATTCTCATGTAAGCATGCATTTGTAACACTAATTCATATTGAAAAGCTGTTGCATCAGATGGTCTTGTATGTTCTAGCTGAATAAGATGACTTATTGAAACTAAATCATTTAAGGAAGAGTTAATTACAAAAAGTGTAAAAACTTGAAATATGTC
>NW_012149197.1:831889-838990 GCF_000956105.1 Propithecus coquereli
TATTTGATTTTTCCTTCCTTTTATAATGTATTTTCAAATGTAGCAATGTTATTATATATATAGCCAACCTACTCACAAATACATACACACACACACATGCACAGAGGCACACACATTCCTACGTACATATATATATAGTCTACTGGTATCTCTGCTTTGATTTTCCATAAGCAATTCAAACCTGACATATTCAAGTGGACTTTATTATCCATGTTCTTTATCTTCTACATGTTTTCCTTATCTTGGAAAAGTACATTGACATCTACTAAACTATTAAAGCCATCATTTTCAAAGTTTTCTGCACTTCATACATGTTATGAACAAAATTATGCCCCTCCTCCAAATTAATATGCTGTAGCTGTCCTAAATGCTAGTATGTCCGAATGTGGCTGCATGTGGAGAGAGCATTTTAAAGAAATAATTGAATTAAAATGAAACCTATAAGGTGTGGCCTAATCCAATCGGACTGGTGTTCTTACAAGAACAGGACCTTTGAACACAAACAAAAACACTGGAGCATAGAGGAAAGGTCATGTGGGCACACAGCAAGAAGGTGGCCATCTGCAAGCCAAGGAGAGAGGCCTCAGAATAAACCTGCTGACAGCTTGATCTTGAATTTTGAGCCTCCAAAACTGTGAGAAAATAAACTTCTGCCGTTTATTAAGTCATCCATTCTGTGGTATTTTGTTATGGCAGCACTAGTACATTAATGCAGTAGTTTACTCTTATCCCTAATACTTCATCAGCAGTATGGGTTGAAGCTATTTCCTCATGTCTTTCCAAACCTTCCCTTCTTTTGAAGGTGCCCTAATGACTGTCCTCTTATAGTCCACCTCACTGGACATCTGGGAAACAGGTGTAACTTATTTGCTTTCTTGCCCCTAATATCAACCATTTGTCATACTGCTGTCAGAGTAATCTTTATATGGTACATGTTTGCTCATTCATTTATAACCTAAATATTTCAATGATTCTTCATTTACTGTGAAAACTAAATATGTTAGCATGACACAGGACAACCCCTCAAACTTATTATTGTCAGTCAGGAGGCACATCTAACCTTGAACTTCAGTTTTAAATATAATCATCTAATTATGCAAATCATTGGAGACATTTATTAAAAACAGAATTCCCATGCCTCTTCCCTGGAGATTCAGCCTCATTAAATCTGAGTTGTACCATGGGAATCTGTATTATTAACAAATCTCTTAGGTGATTTGCTTTATCAGTCAAGTTTATAAACCATAAAACATAATATATTCTTGTAGTCCGATCCCAAAACATGTTACTTTATTGAGACTTATGTTACATTTTCTAAATTTAATTGGTCCTTATTGAAGAATAAAATATTTTATAATATTGAACCAAACATAATTCAATATAGTTACCTAGTTATTACAAGAATACCATTATTAAGACAGCAGCAAAACTTCATTAAAATTGATACATATTTAGTTGATGTGTAAGTGACCCGTTAAATTTGACTTGAAGGGATATGGCCAGTATAAATAATCAGTTAGCACAGGGACTATATTGAAGTAGAAGTAAGAAAATAACAGTGAATTTTGTAGAAAGAATCTTTTAGGGCAGCAAAACAGTCTGAAAGATCCCAACGTGTTAAAATCTGTTAAATGTAAGTAACGTGTGTGCATGTGTTTGTGCATCTTGCGTTAATTTGGAAGTGAGCTGTTTCTTTCTATAAAATCAAATTAACTACATTCTGAGTAGGCAACTTCTAAGATTATGAATTTGTGAAATTTGTTTTAAATCTTGGTAAATAATAAACTCTTATTTATGAGAGTGCTTGTTATTTTATCTTATATTTTAAAAATTCAATAAAAAGAAGATAGTGTGGTAAACATTACTTTTCTTTTGGGGGAGGAGAGAGGAAATGGTGGCATCTTACCTCCTCGTATTAAATCTTGAGAAGTTATTGTCATACCCAAAATGTTAAAAACATTTCAGAAAGCACAGTAATTATATCAATTTTTTAAAAAATGTTGCAGGAATCCAATTGTTATTCAAGAAAGTTAAACTGAAATATATAGCCTCAAAACTACGGTATATATTATGATAAAAAAATTGTGCGAATACAAACATAGAGTGTAACAACCAAAATAATATAACATTGACTAAAAGACTTATAGATAGCTCTAAAACATTAAAAGTCAATAGAAATTGACCTTTATACAATTTATAATTTATACCATTATTCATTTAATGTTAATTTTAGGAACTGTTGATCAAGTTACTTAAATTTCTAAATTATTGCCTTATTCCATTTTGTGCTACTCTGATAGAATATCACAAATTGGATAATTTGTAATGAATAGAAATTTATTGTCTTACATATCTTGAAATTGGGAATTCTGAGATGAAGGGGCTGACATCTTTCCAGAGCCTTCTGGTTGCATCATCACATGCCAGAAAGGCAAATAAAAACTAGAGATAGCAAGATTGGGCCAAACTCACCTTTCTATAATTGCACCAACCCCACTCATGAGGGTGGAGCTCCCGTGGATTAATCACTTCTCCAAAGTATTACCTCTTAATATTGTAAAAATGGCAATTAAATATCAACATCCAATGAGTTTTAGAGGGGGCAATATTCAAACCGTAGCAACCATATATATTTAGTTGACAATACAATGGGAAAATAGGTAGCAAATATGAAATTCAAAGTTTTTGTCTAGTATTTCTATTTATTACACATACCTTGAGGCATATATCTTTGATCCTTCAACTCTGGAATGGATCAAAATGACTTGGAGGGCACATACAAATGTCTTACCTAGTACTATTACTATAAATTTTGATTTACTAGGTAAAAAGTTATATCTAAGTATTTGATTTTTAAACAGATTTCTCACTGATTGTGAAGAACAATCTTTTTAAATGGTGTTTTAGTTTTTCACATATTTCTATTTACCGATAATATATCTAAATGAATCTGGTACAGCAAAAGGATATTGAGTTAATAAATGCTCCTGAAAGCAATTCAATGCAACCATTGTCAACAACCAGTTTTATTCAAAAACTAGATTTTATTCAACAACTAGATTTTATTCAATGGTTATTTTTTAAAACCTGCCATATTTAATAATTTATTTACTTTTAAAAAATAAACTACTACCCTTTCTGGGCAAGGTGGAGGTAAAGTGTCAATATAACTGGTTACTATGTACTTTATCCATAGAAATTTTTTCCTTTTTCTAGGAAAATTTCTCATTTAAATATAACATGTGTTAGGTGTTTTTATTATTATTAATATTCAAATTTTAGTATAAGGCAACACGGTAAATTGCATGTAGCTATCATATATTGTACCTTTTTAGAAGTCATGGTTATTAATAAATTAATAAATCATTGTTATTAATTTGATAGTAAGTATCAGAAGTTCACCTGAAATAGTTAAAAAAAAATCCCTTGGCTTTTCAAACTTAAAGGCCCAAGAATAGATCATCAAGTACAGCTAGATATGGGAAATTCTGCCTGGGAGTTTCTATTCTAGGCTCTACGTTAATTGTGTTAGCTTCCTTCACTGTCAGGAAACCAAGTTGACAATCTATAGATCAATATTTCTGTATTATCTTCCCACTATAGTACTATATTCCATGATCGTAATTCCAATAGAGAACAACAACAGCAAAAAAATCACAATTTAGTTTTTATTGATCTGGCTTGGATTATATGGGAATTTCTGGACTAACCATTGTAGCTGAACGGACACAATCCTGTGGTTGGCCAAAGGTGAGGCTCTCATCCCAACTGTAGCCAGGACTGATATCAGCTCCACGTTAATCTGGATTGAGATAAGAATGTAAGTGTAGGAAAATGGGGCCACTGTTTCCTACAGCATAGGGAAAGGATTCTGAGCAAACAAGAGAAAAACTGCACCCTACATATTTAGCTTAAAATACAATACATATACATTATATATTTATAAATATAGTCATTTCCTGAAATACATTATTTACTGGGTTCAGTTACTGAAATAATGAGAAAGTTCTCAAGAGTTATAGGCAGATTCTGATAAAATTCTATGCCCATGACTAACTTAGAAGTATAAAACAATTCTTGTAATAATCAGTGTTCAACAATGTAATATGCCACCGATGAGATTTAATTATGGTACACATTATAGAAATTCTAGAGTTGTTTTCAAAATATTTTATACACAAATGTTCAAAAAAAATTCCTATAACTGCCTATAACTGCCTATAACTGTAAACATTCATACATTACTAAGCTTGGTATTTTACGTACTTATTGAATGTCCCTGCACTCATTGGCTAGAGGGACTGTTACAGCAAGTGTTACAGCGACCGGTCCCAAAGGGAATAACCCTCTCTGCGGCACGCAGAGAGTTGGAGAGTCAGCGTTTTATTCGCCAGCGGGCCCAGAGGAGACTTGTCTCCAAATTCTGAGCACCGCTTCCTTATTTTTGTCTAGTTTTATACTTTTTTGGCTTACACACATCCAATAGCATACAAGCATAAGTGGTTAACCAATTAGCAACAGGATTCAAAAGATAGCCAATTAGCAGTAGTTTTTACAGGCATTTGTTTTGTGACAGGCTTATAACTTTGCTTAATTGTTTTGTGGTTTTAGCGGAATTTCCCAGAAGTTTCCTAATACCATTTCTCAGAAGTTCCCCTAACAGGACAACAAGTCAATGTCTGTGAACTGCCCTTGGGTATATTCACCGGTGTGTTCTCCATGATTCCCTGTAAATCCCATATGCCTTAAAGGGCATTAAGAGATCTCATCATAGATTATTTTTCAATGTCAACACATCAGTCTTCACAATTGGTGAGCAGCAGTCAATGTAATAAGGGAGTTTGTGTTTCTGAAGGGTCAGCATGTATATCATTAAAGTTGGTTTAGGATAGTCACTTTGGGATAACACAATTATTCAACATAGTCTATAAATCAAGACAGATCCGTATATATGAAGCAATCAAAGTGTGCAGTTTCTCTGTTTTTTCCTGAATTGTTAGTATTTTGAGTGTTAATTTTTGTTGGTATTATCAGTGTTTAGGGATTGATAACTCTGGCTGGTGCCTCAGTTTTCCCTTACTGATCTATTTACCTAGAAGGACTCTGAGTTCAGTTGTGTGGGAGCAAAAAGTTCATCAGTGTTTCCAGAAAAATCAGACAAAAAAGGACTGTTTATATATTTGAATATCTTCCTACCTCCTTAGAAGACTGGAGGAGCACTGCTCCTTGAATGGTGAGAAAGGGGTTTGATGGTAACTGTGACCAGGATGTAGGCATTACAGGGGAGTGCTTTTATTCATTCCAAGGTGGGTTCTCATTGCCCATGCAAAACCATCTATTCTATCCATGCTACCATGAAAGGAGAAAAATCTCACACCCTGTCTGCCACAGCCCCATTTTTATACTAAGGATATGATAGGAAGAATGTGGTGAGTAGTGAGGAAAGGCACAAGAGGGAATATAGCTCCCTAGATTGTATCTTCTGCCACAGGACATCTTCCTCCCTTCCCTGACAAGCAGCCTCAGTCAAGCCTTTCCCCTTCACCACTGCACAGGGCTAAGTTTCCTAATAGGGTCTCAGGGGTCATTGTGTCTTTTATACTAATACCCCAGGTCACAAGAGTACCAGTGGTGCAGAATCAGGCTATGAATCTCAAGGCTATTCTTGCTGTAGACTGAATGTTGTGTCCCTCCACAATTTCTGTGTTCAAATCCTAAACCACAATGTGATGATATTAGGAGGTCGAACATTTGGTAGTTGATTAGGTCATGAAAGTGGAGACCTCACGAACAGATTTAGTGCCCTTATAATAAAAGACTCCAGAGAGAGCTCCCTCACCCCTTCCAGTATGTGAGAACACAATAAAAGGACAGCTGCATGTGAACCAGAAAGCCCTCCCTAACCATAAACCAACTCTGCCAGCACCTTGATCTTGAAATTCCTAGCCTCTGGAACTTTTAGAAATAAATTTCTATTATTTATAAGCTACCTAGTATATGGTAACTTGTTATAACCACCTGAACAGACTAAGACAGCTAAGAAAATTGAGTATCCCTGAGAAAACCACATTTCCTTTCTAAGCCCCGGTTTCTGCTTGTGTAATACAGAAAATTACTATGGCAATTTTTAGAGGATTGTTTGGAAAATGAATGACCAGGTGTATAAAATGTTCTTTAAAAGTTTCCTACACACAGTAGGTACTCACTAAAAGCTAGAACATTTCTTCCTTGTCTGATTTATTGAATCATTCTTCGTGATCTTTGGTCTATTGTAGTTGAACTAAACCTTCACACCCTTAAGATGGCCTCATGGTATATGAAGTATATATCCAAACCCCCTTGCACTGGGACTTGAGCATGTGCTTGCTTTGGCCAACAGAACATAAGATGGCATGAAATTAGACACAATTAAAGTATATTTGCAGAGTTGGACTTGGTGTATTGTGTTTCAGCAACTGCCATGAGAAGGATATGTCTCAACCTGAGCCTGGGAATAACACACGTGGAGCCAGCCATGTAGCCCAGGTAGATGCCGGTCTAAAAAGCACACTGGAAGCAAGTCTGCAGCTTGGAACCAAGAAATTTAAGGCCAGAGATTGCAGTCTGGAGACAAGCCAAACCTAGTTGATTTAAAACCAACCTGCAGACCATAAAGTGATCCATATCACTCCACTTGTTTTAAGCCACCGAATTAAGGGCTCTAAATTTTGCCATAGCTCTTATTGTTGAAATACAATTGCTTTCTCTCTCTCTCCCTCTCTCTTTATTTCTTCCCTTCTCTCACTGTTTCTGTCTAATGTTTAATGGGTTGGGGAACCTGCAGCCTCAAGGCCACGTGTAACCCTCCAGATTCCCAAGTGTAGCCCCTCGACCTAATCCAAACTTCACAGAACAAATCCCTTTGTTAAAAGGATTTGTCATGTAAAATTTCTTAGCATAAGTTTTACCAACCAAGATGTAAGTAATTATACTGGTTGGAAAGATTCCTTACAAACCATGCTCAATTGAACTTTACAAAAATCCTTTGGAAAAGCAATAATTCAAATAAATTTTCAGGAAATGTAAATTCTAAATATACATATGTATATGTTTGTTTATAAG
>NW_012149197.1:839459-842470 GCF_000956105.1 Propithecus coquereli
CTCCTCCCCCCTCCCACCTGCCCGACACCCAGTAAATGTTATTCTTATATGTGCACTTAGGTGTTGATCATTGAATTTCTGCACTCTTTGTACCTACAAAAAGAATAATGATGCTTTTGTGTAAATAGAACTTTCAAGAGAAGATGTCAGGTTTTTTGTTTTTGTTTTTGATTTTTTTTACATTTTGTCTCGATATATGCCAAAACACATTTTTTTTTACCTTGCTTTTAGTAGATATATGTCCTTACTAACTATGAGACCATGGAAGAGTCACACAATTCATTGGTACTCACTTATTTCATAATTTAAAAAACGGTGTTACCACATGCTCTCTAAGATAGAATTACCCTAAGAAGCTGCCAATCATAAACTTGTATGACTTCATCAAAATTACAAATTTGGAAGAGTAATATTAGGATGCTGTTTCAAGACAGAAACATTAAAATAATGATGTTCTTTGATTTATATCAGTAACCACAATATGTAGACTAGTTCAAATCCTTAAGATTGTTAAATATGTGCACACAATTATGAAACAAATGGCCACTTCAATAATTATGCCAGGTTAAACAGTACTTAACAATGTTTGTTGTTTACCAAATATTTTTCTGTGTGTAGAACGTGGAGAAAAAGAGTGTGCCTTGGTGAATAAAATCCTATTTTAGGAGACAAGGTAATAAAAAATAATATTAATTGACCAAATGTATGCATATATGAATATTATTTTATGTTTCTAAATATCACTTTGTATTTGGGAATTATTTATTTTTTATTAGCTGACTATATATTAGCTAGCATAATTTTGTTTTCTAGCAAGTTTGCCCTCATCATTCAAAAAACTATGCATAAAATTCCTCAATTCATTTTCTCTCACATCATTTGATATATTATTTTGTTTCTTGGACTGTTTCTAACATCTAATAAATGAAAGAAACCAATCACGTAAAGACAACCTTCATCAAAATGCCACAGTTACAGATTCTGGTGAGTGATGATGCTGGGAAAGCAGACCAGGATTGCTCATGAATGCAAAACTGCCTGGACTTTCGGTCCCAATAACTGCTACTCTTAATTTATTTCCTTATTTAATGTTAATATTGGTGTTTGTGTAATTCTTTGCACTGTATATAGCAATATATAACCCTGGTATGGCAGGGTGTGATTGTATCCATAACTTATATGTAACCATATTAAATGTAATATGAACTTAGCGGTCTAATGGTATTCCTACAACATACCAAAGTGGTTGCATTTTCCCTACCTACAGGAGATTAGCGGGGTATTGTTTGCAGACATTCTGCAATGAATGAGTGAAATGAATGAGCAAAAAAACAGTGATTAAGGGAAAACTATAAAGGAGACTTTATCCCCATGAGCTGCAAAGATAGGAAGAAATTAGAAGGATAAAAAAGAGCAAATAAGATTTTTTTTGATGAGAGTATAAACATAGCATATGAAGATATGGAAATGATTAAATGATGTGTAGAAACAATGCTCATATTGGCCTTCCTCCTCTGCCTAATGTAGGTTTCATCTTTTGTGACTACTCTGCTTCTTACTATAATCAAGATTTAGTGACATGATTTGAATCTAAAGTAGTGAAAACTTATAAGGTTTATGATTCTTTGACAATGTTACAAGAATGTAAATTGTACTTAATGAACTTATATATAACCATATTTAGACAATATTAACTTCTCTCAGATATCTGATATTTTAAGCAAATTTTTATAGAAATTCCTACAAACTAATATCATAAAGAATTTTGAATGCAAATTATCTTGAAATTTGTTTATATTAGTTGTTCTAACAGATATAAAATATAGATATATTCAATCCTCCTGTTTTTATTTTTAAATTTTGTTTATTTTCCTACTATATTGTTAAAAGGTAGCTTTATTTCAATTTTTGTGCAAATATTTTTCATGACGGATTTAGCTATTTGCTAATGACTTTCTGTAGCCAGTTCATCAGTGTTATTATTAGAAATCGTAATATTTTATCATATTTTTAGGAAAGCAAAAATAAATGGAATGGAAACAAAATGTCATAGAATCCAACAATAACAACAAAACAGGATGTAGAGTGAGAAGACCTGAGTTGATTGGGTGAGATGCCAATTGTTGACTCTATGGTTTTGACTCTTTCTATGTAAAATTTCTTCTCAGTACAATGTGAATTGTTATAAGGTCTTCTCTGACTAGACACACATACCAAATGTATAATACGTAATGTCTACTATATTGATTAAGTCTTTCAGAGGCAATATGTCTCAGAAATAAATATTTCTGGAATAGTTTAAAAATATAATTATCTTCCTAATTTTTATTCCTTCTGTATATATTTCTTATCATATTCATGTCTTATTAAATTTCAAAGAAGGTCTTCATCTCTAATTTCATTTTATAAGAAAGGATATAAAATGTGTATTTAATTAATTATGTCAACTTAACCTCAATAACCTTTTATTCAGCTCAAGGAGCCAAACTGTGTCTGAAGTCTTTTTTGTACAGATGAGCACATTAGCTGACATCTACTTGTTTCCTCCTTTTCCCCGTGCTGTTTCTTTTCAATAAACTGAAAAGTCCCCAGTCACTCACAGTTAAATAATTTCCTCCTGAAGTAATCAGTATCAATCAATTATGATAAATTAAGACTGACAAGGGATAAACCAAGGATTGATGTGTGGGTGAAATCGGGGAAAAAAAAAAACAAACACTTAAATGGAAAAGAAATAGGTACAACCAGCAGAAATAAACCCTTCATTATTATTAAAAACCCCAAACAATCCTTCAGTATAAAATAATCTTTGTGATTACACACACACACGAATGAACATACAAAAATACACAGGCACATGTGTACAAATATATATACTTACACTTCAATCTCCAAAATATTTCTAGCTTGCTACTTTTGATATAACTTGAAAATCAATAGGATGTAGGCTTTGCTTCTTTTTCTTCTATCTGTAAAATATATTGACTTACTGCACCTACTTTCATCTATTC
>NW_012149197.1:844050-844784 GCF_000956105.1 Propithecus coquereli
AGCTTAAAGTCAGGTAAACTGATACCTCCCAGTTTGTTTGTTTTACTTAAGATTGCTTTGGCTATACGAGGTCTTTTCTGGTTCCATACAAAGCATAGAATAATTTTTTCCAGGTCTGTGAAGAATGATAATGGGATAGGAAATCAATTATTAAAACATACTGCATTTTTATGCAAAACATACCTAATTCCACCATCAAACGTATTTCTGGTCCAATAAACATGACAATCTTTCTTTTATTCCAATATGAACAAGAGATTACTAAATATGTAGATTAAGATCAGTTGCACATATAATGGTTTTCAGAAATGTATTTTACAATTCCTTTTACCATCTTGTACAAACAGTGAAAACATTTAGTTGAATCATAGAAAAGTTGAATGGAATCATAACTGACGAATTTTACATTGAGAGTAGTGATAAACTCAATGCTAATGTTAGGGAGTGGTTTCTAAAAGTTTGTGACTCGTCTTTGCCTTAAATTTGGTCCACTGATTGTGTAAACATAGAAATACAGTGTTTGTTCATTGAAAGCACCGAATAAGTACTGATAACTTGACACCTACACACGGGCAATCTGTATTGAGGATTAGAATGCCAAATCATATGGCCAGGAAAATAGAATAAATTATGGAATGAATTTTAGTTTCTAAAGAGTTTTTTTTTTGTCTGTTTTTGTTTTTGTTGTTTTTTGTTTTGTTTTGTTTTGTTTTTTAAAGATGGGGGTCTCACTC
>NW_012149197.1:845069-849389 GCF_000956105.1 Propithecus coquereli
TTTTTGCTCTTTTGGTTGTTTCCTTTGCTATATAGAAGCTTTTTAGTTTGATGCGATTCCATTTATCTATATTTGCTCTTTTTGGTCATGCTTTTGAGGTTTCATCCAAAACATCCTTGTCTAGATCAAACACATGGAGCTTTTCCCCTATGTTTTCCTGTAGTTGTTTTGTAGTTTTGGATCTTATATTTAAGTCTTTAACTCATTTTGAGTTAATTTGTGTATATGGTGAGAGATGAGGGTCTAGTTGATTTTTGTGCATGTGAGTATTCAGTTTTCCAAGCACCATTTATTGTCTTGGAAGTTATGAGTCCCTATTACGAAAGTATTACTCTAATATGTAAGTATGACATACACTTAACAGAGTCTTGGCCATAATGATGTATATATTAATATTTATCTTTCTGAGATCCTATTAAACTAACATTTAAAAAAACCGACAATAAAGATGTAAATCTACAACTATACAGTAAAATGGCATGTAGTCATCACAGATTATATATTTCAAGAACTTTATAGAAGAAAAAGTTAATGGAAAGTGGTATTAGAGGAAACAGAGGCCTAGGGAAAACATGAGGAAGGTGACATCTTCTTATATAACCTGAGAAATGACTGGAATTTGCAAATGCCATGTACCAAAATACGCTGGGGTAAAATTCTTAGCTAAAAACAGGTGCTGTGGTGGTCACGGAGGTACCACACTCAGATTGCCCTGCTTGTTCACAGCATCCAGCTGCCAAATCTTGAATTCACTAGTGTTTATGGCACACCATACTTTCCAGGGATGTGCTCAGTCTTTGAATGAACACAGTAGAAATATTTGTTCTGGTTCGTTCCTACCCAATGTGAGATTCCTTTATCACATCTTTGCCTTGGCTTTTGCTCTTTAGTCTGCCCAAGATTTCTTCAGATCTTCCTTGTGATCTGAGGCTCTTTGTATCTCATTATTCCCTCCATTTCTCCTTTCAGAGTTTTTGGACTGGCCTCCAGATCCCCTCTTGATTACTACTGCAGCTTTGCCTTTTGTTTCTTAAAGGAGTGCTCCCTAATAAATCTCTCTCATGTCTCAGCCCATCTCGGTGTCTACTTCTCAAAGGACATGAACTGACACATGGGATGATTTAAAAGTCTGTGTAAGGATCAATAACTTCTCTCACACTTTCTTACACTATGTCTATAAAAAGAATAATTGAATCCAAGCATCTAAACACCCCCCTCTCAACCAAATAAAAAAGAAATTACAATTCTATTGGGTTTCCTACTGACAAAAGAGAGGAGACCTGGTGTTTAGGATGCCCCAGATTAATGGTTAGCTCTTTTCCTATCTCCTGTTATTTAATAAAATTAGTTTTCATGTATTCTCACCTTTAAATATAAAAATACAATGAAAAATCACGAGATATTTGAATAACTCTCCAAATCCCACGTAAGCAGTTTGACCAATCTGACTGCTATGTTTTGATGAAGCTTAACCTAGCGATAAGGTCGTACACAGAATGTGCAAATAAATTTCAAATATCTCACAGATGTACAGGGTCCTGCCCATTGCCATCAACTTTGAAGAGGAAAAGAAATGATTTGTTCTAGATTTTCTGCCTTTAAATTTTAGAGCTCTGCTTTCTAAGGCACCGTGACTTCTTTCCTATTTTTAAAGTGTATGATTGTTTTTGTAATTATGATCTTTTGCATAGTCTTCCTCTTCCCTTTCATGATGGCATGTCCTAGTCATACTCAGCTGTAAACTGCATAAGGAGATCCCAGGACACAAAGGTCAGAGGTATCTTGGGGTGCCACAATGGCGATCTGTAAAAGACATCAGAAAGATGTCAATAGGAAAAGAATATTGGCATCTTCTTCCATGGTCATGACAAAGGCTGCTCAGGAAACACACTTAAATTATTTATTGTAATAGACACAATATCCCAAACAACTTACACTTCTACACTTGAAGGACATCACTTTTACATTTATTTTTATAGGGTCCAGATGCAATCTGAACATAAAATAAATATCAAAAAATTGTTCATAATTTTCTGGCCTTACTAAAATGTCAAAACAATGATTGCTTTGTAAAAATGCTTAAACAGAATTAACAAACCTTTTCCCTGTACCATCTGGAATTAACTTGACATGATATAAACAAACTGATTGAGTTAAAATTCGTTGTTATCTCGGTATTTAGCACACGTACAAATTTTTAATAATGTAGCTCGATATTATCAATATATATTCTCATATATCTGATTCTGATATATATGATTAACTCACTAAGTAGTATGAGAAGGAGGGAACATAACAAAGATTAAGCTGAGACCACTTTTTGTCTGTTTGTTTTTGTCAACTAATCTCAATGGTTTAAGAATTTTAGTTGTGGCTATTTGCTCCAGTTGGCTAAAAAAGCATTGTTGCTATTTCCTATGACCCTCTTCCACCTTTTCAAAGTGAAAAAAACTTGGTGGACATTGGACTTATTTCCGGCTCAGTGCCTGTTTTAGAGGTGAGACAATTTAACAATCACTCCTGATTGGCTTCTCTGTGACAGAACTCAGAAGGGAGTCCATACTAAATGACCAGAGAATTTACACCAAGCTGGCAGTAGCAATCTAGTGGGCTGAGATGGAGACAGCATGAGTTCTTTCAGGCCCATCCTTGCCAACTGTGAGGAAGCATACTTCCTGTGGTTCACTGTTATCCCTGAAGCCTTTTAAGAGTATTGAATGTAGGACTACAATGAGATGAAATCTTCTATTTGAACTGATGTCCTGGCAACTTGTCTTTACAAAATCTGGGTCAGATCTCTTCTAGCTTTCAAAAGGGGCAAACTAACCAAAGATATTTCATTCTATTCATACCATATTTTCAATGCTTAGGGTGGTTTGGATTCTCAATACTGATCATATATAAGCATCCTTCTCTATACGACTAGAGAGTCACTTTTAGCATAGAAGAAAAAATACACTGGGAATATAAGCCCAATCTCATTTTGGCATCTTATTTACTTGAAATTCCAAAATCCCTCTTCCACGACTCATGCCCAACATAGGTATGGAATGACAAAATAAAAAGGAGGAAGCAGAGATGCAACACTGCTAAAATACTACACTTTATAGTTTCTTTTACTTAATAGAAGATTGATGTATGACCTAATGTACATATGCTATTCCTGGACTATACATTCTATCAAATGTCCTTATCTTTCGTCAGGGGAAAAAAAGACTCACATTGAGTTTTAGAAATCAGGTAATTCCAATTACATATATATAGGTGTGTGTGTGTGTGTGTGTGTGTGTGTGTGTGTGTGTGTGTGTATATTTGTACCATCCCAGATGTGTCAAAAATAATTGTGTACGATTATCATTAACAGATGTACACCTTTGCACATCTTACAGTGTGCAGATAGAGTGAGTTAGAAAATAAATGCAATCATGATTTGCTTTAAGAAAGCTTTGGAAAAATCCTTTAGACATGTATTTGATTATGATAATTTCCATAACAAGTTATGTTTCTAGTGATAGGTTTAGCATTTGAATGAAGTAATTTATTTTTATGGAAAATAATACTGAAGTAAAAGTGTTAGATCTGCGTCCTTTCTTAAAAACAAATAATAAATTAATACTAGAGTTACCCATAAGGCTAATCCATCACATGCTCCTTTGGGGAATCTCTATTATACTTATTGTAAGGAGGTAATAGCTAAAGATGAGACTGAAGCAAAATTCTTCTTAAAGACAATTCATTGTTGAGTTTTCATTTTTAAAATCATTGTAATCATCACTCTCTTAAGATCTACGAATGACTTGACAATTAGCAGAATTTGAATTTGCATTGTAACTTCTCTTCCCTCAAGAAATATGCTAAAGTAGTTAATTTGAAGTGCTTTCACCTAATTAGAGTCAAAGAGACTAGAGGCTATAAGGAGATAACATCAAGCTTACCACTTTTTAGGATGCTATGGCATTGACTAATAGTGAATGTCTGTTTCTTTTATGCTTCCACCAAATAAAGGTTCATTTCCAGCTAACGCAATTCATGACAAAGGTCATGACTGATGATACAATTTCATGATAGAAATCATGATAAATGATACTCTTTTTTTAGAATTGCTTCAGAAAGAAATGTGTTCATTTTGTACAGTGAAAGTTTTCAGCAATCGTTCCACTATAATTCGATCAACATGCATCAGATACCATCCTCTCTTAAAAAGGAATTGTGTGGAGTATTTAATATAAGAAAATAACGTGCATTAATTCTATATGTAGCACTATGTTTTATATCTATATAGCAGTCTATATATATATGTGTGTGTGTGTGTGTGTGTGT
>NW_012149197.1:852684-853540 GCF_000956105.1 Propithecus coquereli
TGATGGCAAATTTTGAAACTCTTTCTCACTCTCAGCTGGAAATACAGAATCTAGTAGTTAAATGACTTCTTGCCATCACCAAAAGATTACACTTTGAGCGTGGTTTCCTGCAGTTTTAATATTGAAACCAATGGAAATTTCATTCTATAAGGGTCAATGGTCTATTTCTAAATGGGTTTTCCTACTTCATAGAGAAGGCATTTTCAGAGGCATTGTTTATTTTTAACCTTAAAATACAGTTAACTGAAAGGGTGGTGATTCTTATGTGTTGTTTCTTCATGTGTTATAACTGAATGATTAGTATGAGTCAGAATAGTTTAATAAAATGCTCATAGCATATTTT
The DNA here is from genome assembly GCF_000956105.1 of Propithecus coquereli. NCBI lineage: Eukaryota > Metazoa > Chordata > Mammalia > Primates > Indriidae > Propithecus > Propithecus coquereli. The sequence continues at coordinate 853,028 of NW_012149197.1, forward strand.
CATATTAATATCCAAAATAACATTTTATAGAGCAGGCATTTTCTTGAACATCTTTGCTTTTGCTTGACATTGAATAGTGTACCTGAAACTAGGGATTTTAAAGCCAGACATGATCTAAAAAAATAATAATGCGACATGAGTGGAAAACTGTTGGAATTTTACTGGAAAAAGAATGCTAGTTTAAAATATTTTCTTTAAGAGTACTTTGTAAACAAAATGAAGCAAAATTTTGACAGACTAGTCTTGTTCTATCATTAATCCTAACATTTTTCCAGAAAATATTCAATGCATAGACATTTATTGAAAAACAAGTAAAAATGTATTATGAGTACAAAAAATCAAAAAAGTCATTAATATATCTTTAAATTATTCAATAATTCGATCTTCAGTTCTCTGCTATTGGAGAATTACAATGTTATGTTATATCTGACCAAACAAATCTTAGTGATTTAAGCCCGAATGAATTGAAATCATAGATCATCTAGTATTAGACCCTATAATTTAAATAAAGAG
>NW_012149197.1:854039-854975 GCF_000956105.1 Propithecus coquereli
CATGGCTTGCTCCGAGTCTCTGGTGACTGCCAAGAAATTCTTGATATTTCTTGGCTTATACACGCGTAACTTCGGTATCTGCCTTTACCTTCACATAGCCTCCCTCTTCATGTAGTCCCACATCTTCTTTTCCGTCTCTTATTAGGACACTTTCACTGGATCTAGGGTTCACTCCTAATTCAGGATGATCTCATCTAGAGATTATTAAATTAATTACATCTGCAAAGATCTTATTTCCAAATAAGGTTACATATACAGATACCAGTAGTTGGGACTCGGATGTAACATTCTGAGGCCATTATTCAACCCACTGCAGTAGTGCAGAGGGCAAAATCAATTCTTATAACAAAAACAGCAAAAGAAATTGCCAAGATGGACTTACAATACTGAATGTTCATTGGATAAATTTCTTTTACCCACAGAAATGCCTGCAGGGTTTTAGAATTACACTGAAGCAGATTTTGTTTTTTTTTCTTTATATTCCTGAGTTCACTTTCCAGAATTTCATAAGGTTTATTTCATTAGTATTGTTAAAACTGTTGTTTTGTCATTGTTCATTTCTGTCTTGTCCTTAGATAATACCTAGAGTATGAAATCGTTTGTATAGTATTTAATGTGTGCCTAGAACATGCTAAATGATATAACTCTATGAAGTAGATATTATTTTGAATGCTTTTTTAAAAAAATATCATTGTTATTTAAGAATAGGAAGGAATAGAAACGTGTCCAAGGCTGGACTATAAGTAGCAGTGGAACCAGGATGAAAATCAATATCTGATTGGATACTAAGTGTAACCACAATGCTACACTAGAAACATTTTGTGTTTACTATTTCAATGGCATAAATACTTCTAATGGATTTTATGATCTGAAAGAGCAAAAAATACATTGAATGCATTTTAAAATAATTCACCTGTCCTGAGGAGGCAAAAAGAA
>NW_012149197.1:856495-857353 GCF_000956105.1 Propithecus coquereli
ACTTATATTTTCTTTCTTTCCTATAACTTTAACTTCAAATTTGATAGCTTTTCATTAATGTTATCTCTAACTTCATCTTTTTTTGCAGGATGTTTACACTAATGTGTTCACAAATACATTTTTTTTTTTTTTTGGTCTTATATTCAGTATCAGCCTTAGATCCAGGTGGAAGGGGCATATATCTTGGGTCCTACACTTCAAAGGGCCCCATTCTGACCATTCTCTCTGCTCAGAGGGAGTAATCCACAGAGCTAAGGGGATGTGAACACCGTGGCTTGCATTCCCCTTTGAATCCACATTCCAAATACCTGGAATAATGGGACTTCCTTTCCAAATGATTTTAAGTCCCTTCCAAAAGCCTGTGCAGACTTTTCCCTTGGTCTAACCTATACAGTGAAGATTATGCAACCGATGTGTGCATCCTTAGATTCAACGGGTTGGCAAGGGGGTCACTTACTGCAGCAGATTGGATGAGGCTGACCAAAATGTTTAGGGTTTTCACCGTGTTCTTGTGAAGCCCCTGTTGGTGCAGATAGATCCAAGAGTAGGAATAGAAGGTCATGTGTAGGCCAAGGATCTGGTTGGTATCTGACTTTTTTGTTGTTGTTGCCATACTTGGGGGTGGAATGTTGAGCAATGCAAGTATGCTAATTGTATGTTAGTTTTCTTGGTTCATAACTTTAACTATGAATGCATATGTGATATAGGCTTTGATTTGTTCTTTTGTCCTATTCTCCACCAATATTAGAGAAAAGTATGCTTATCACTGTGTGCACATTTTTGTAAACTTCATTACTCCTCTACAGGATACATAAATTTATAAATAATTATGACAGCAATGTTTCTCTAAGGAATGTT
>NW_012149197.1:860185-860638 GCF_000956105.1 Propithecus coquereli
ACACAACCTCCCAAGACTCAGTAAAGAAGAAATAGAACTCCTGATCAGACCAATTATGACCAATGAAATTGAAGCAGCAATAAAAATATCTTCCAACCAAAAAAAATTCCCTGTAAACCCATAAATGTGATTCACCACATAAACAGAAGCAAAAACAAAGATCAAATGATCATCTCAATAGATGCAGAAAAAGCATTTGACAAAATTAAGCACCCTTTTATTATAAAAGCTCTTAACAAAATAGGCATAGATGGAACATACCTCAACATTATAAAAGCCATATATGACAAACCCACAGCCAACATCATACTGACTGCATTCCCATTCAGAGCTGTAACAAGACAAGGGTGCCCATTGCCACCACTTCTATTCAACATAGTGTTGGAAGTCCTAGCCAGAGCAGTCAAGCAAGAGAAGGAAATCAAGGGCATCCAAATGGGGGCAGAAGAAGTC
>NW_012149197.1:860688-861237 GCF_000956105.1 Propithecus coquereli
CATTGAAAATATCATTCTTCTTATAGCGTTTTTATCTAATATAAAAAATTGCAAATGTCATACAAAGTTATAGGTGTAAACCTAATTACCACATGCTTATATGTGATATAAACATTGGTAGCAGTCTAAAAATGTGGATGGAAACTTAGGCTTTGTAGTGGCAATTTGAAGTCATACGGTCTAGTAATGATAAAATAAGTATGAAGGTATCTGTTAAACCTGTTTCTTAGGTCATTAAATTATTTCATAAGAATTTCAGGTATTTATGTTTTTTTTACACCCTCAGTACAAGCAGACAATATTGTAAAAATGCTATCAAATCACTTAGGAAATCTTTCTTTAAGCCAACTTTAGAGTATGTTCTTCCCCACAGTGTAAACCATTTACTCTGTCAACAGCAAATTCTATTGATCAAACTTTTCCTCCAGTAATAGGATGAATAACCTGTGTGAAAATCAATAATAATGAAATGTGGGAGAGGAAAAAAATCTTAGCCTATATAGCTTATGTTCAATTCCAAATTTTTATTTGGGTATACCTAGAAATATT
>NW_012149197.1:862843-863175 GCF_000956105.1 Propithecus coquereli
TATATAGACCAGATTCTTTGTTTCTGTTAAGTTCATGCACACATAGCCTTTTGAATCCTATAAATTGATTAATGAGTTTATGAGATGAAGATTATGAAAGCATTTCTCTTTAAGTGACAGAACATTGTTTCTATTTATCTATTTTTATTTTTATCATTATTGTCATGGGCTAATGAATTGAACATGCCTTTTATGTACTTATACTACTATAATGAAATGAGATAGAAAGAGAGAATATATTCCATATTATGCAAATGTATGGTATTTTTATCTGCCACTTTCTGTTTCCAGGCTGAATGTACCTATAATCATATAGTTTCTTTCATTCATAT
>NW_012149197.1:865272-865806 GCF_000956105.1 Propithecus coquereli
AATGCTGTAGAAGAAAAAAAAATCTTTTCAATTACGGATTCTGTCCTCCCATCTTAGATTCTCGCTTTAAATTTCCATGTCAAAGTAAATAGTGTCTTGTTCTAAAACAAAATCCTAAGAAATTTCTGTCTCATGCGCACTTCTCTTTTACTCTTACAGTCTCTTCATGTAGTGCCTGTGTTTTGACTTTTTTGATCGAACTTGTTTGCTGTAAAATTCCACTTGCTTGCTTGCTCTTATCATATCTTATTGTGATCTTGTTGGCCTCCTAACACTGTCCAAATTTATATTTCTTTTTTTATTCTGATATTTAGTAGGTTTTTTATTGTTTGAGGAAGAAAGGAAGGGAGAGAGAGAGGGAGAGAGGAAAGATAGAAAAGAAACACTAGATATTAGGAGGATGACTTTTTGTCCTTGTCAGTAATGTAACAATAGAAATCTAGTTTTTTGTCTCTCTTCTTGCTCCTGAGGTAAATGTACCATTCATTTGACATTTTCTAAGGATTAGAGTGTGTTATTGTTTTTGTTTTATTT
>NW_012149197.1:880256-882358 GCF_000956105.1 Propithecus coquereli
TGCTCGTCTTCTTGCCCCATTGAAAGCAATCCATTGTTGTAGTTTTCACCGTTTGCCTTTGAGATTTATTTTTGTTTTGTTATAGCTTTATAATGATGTTTCTAGTTATTATTTTCTTGAAATTCATCTTTCGAGGGATATGAAGAGCTTCTTAAAGTTTAATACGTTTAATCACTTTTTAAAACTTCTCACTCAATGTTTTCTCAAACATTACTTTTTCCCCATTTTGTCACTTGTGTCCTTTGGAGGCAGCAATAACATATTTCTCAACATTTCATTTGTGTCTCAATCTAGTTTCTGTATTTAATTCCCTTTTTGTTTATCTATGTTTCAGTGTGGATGTTTTCGACTGATTTATCATACCGGTCACTAATGTCTGTGTATTTATTTTGGTTTGTTGAAATCTTAATTTTAATTATTGTAACTTTCAAATCTAAACTTTTCTATTTATCTTTTCACTTACATATTTTGAAATTTTAGTGATACTTTTTATTTTTATCATAACTTTTGAGCATATCAATCATGTAATTTAAAGTTGATGACATATCATCAATATCTGAAATAGTTTTGTATCTATTTTCTACTTTTTTTTCCTTTTTGGTTTTTGTCATTTGATTTTATTTCCTGGAATGCTTGCTAATTTTTGTATTATGTACAGAAACAATGTAGAGGCTCTGCGTGGGTTGATCTCTGTCCAGAGAATAGTTACCCAATTTTCTGGCAGTGAGCTAAAGTAAGGCAATTTACTTTAATCCGATCAAGAATTAAGATATCTTAAAAATGTGTTTCAGCCATTTTTGCTCCAGTTTAGTTTTAGAGTATATCCTTTTAGGTACCTCAAACTCAGAGTCCAGAGTGTGTGCCGCTGCCCTTCTCTATTGATGGTAATTGAATTCCAATTTTTGATTTCTAGTATAATGTGACTGTTAAAAGATCTGCTTTCATTTTTAAATTTTGGTTCTACTTTCTGCTTGTCTCACTTGCTTCTTGTCCTACAAAGCATAGCTTCTGGAGAATGCCTTGAATGGAAAAGCAGCAAGGAACATCTGGCTCTCTTTTTCTGCCCATTTTTTTTTTCTTTCAGATTGGACCACTCTATTAGCTGCCATCAGAGCTGAACTCCAATTTCTCTCTTCCCTTACCCGTGAGATCACAGGTGGCTCTGAACTGCTGCTTTTTTTCTCAGCTTCTGGGCCTCACACACCTTTGAGTCAGGTAATACCACAAGAGGAAATGTGATCACATACTCTCTTCACTCTCCCTGGGATCTAACTCCTAATATCCTGACTTTCTTGATTGCTTTTGCATGACTTCAAATAGCTATTTCATGTATTTTATTCCGTTTGTATAGTCAGCTTGGAGAGTTGTTCTTATATAAAGTAATCTGTCATAATTGGAAGTGTAAGTTAAAAAATATTTTTAGACTAATGATCAGTATAGTTTATTCAGATCTTTTGTGAATTAATCTTTCTTCTCTATGTTTCCACACGAAGGACATGTGCTCAAACAATCCCTGACATTGCTATCAAAAATTGTCACTACTCCAAGTCTCTGTTATATCACATAACCTTATTTGATAGCCATTATATTACTTACCACCGTATAAAATGCACGTGTGTATGTATGTAAGCTTTATTTAACTCCACAATGAATACCTCAAAACAGATTAAAATTGTGTGTCTTCATCATTCCAGTACTGTAGTCTCTATATTTGGCACTTGATGCAGAAAAAAATGATAAGTACCTATGTGTGAATCGTTATCTATATATTTGCAAATTAATGAAAGTATGAATTACTGAATGAATACATATGAAATTATTTTACCATTAATATTTTACTATCTATGACATTTTATTAAATTGCACCAAATCAGAAAACCAGTGAGTATATCAACTATATTCTTAACCAACCATTCTAACTCCAGAGTCCAAGAGGAATATCAAAGACATACATAAAAAATAATAATATATGTCATCATACTTTATATAATTATAAACGGTCTATATTAAATATAAGAAGCTAAAAAGTTATAATTGAAATACTTCAATTTTTGAAAAAGGTTAGAAATGTAGAACATGCAACATTGTCAAAAGACAAAATA
>NW_012149197.1:882408-883549 GCF_000956105.1 Propithecus coquereli
ATATACAATTTTAAAATGAAATCTTTTTTCCACTCACACTAAACTAAATTTTAACCTGTAATATGAGCTAGTAATACATCATTTTAACCATCTATGCACATTAGGAGAAATTATTAACTTAAGAGGCCACATTTTACAGTAGATAATGCCTTTCATTGATCTTCTTGACTGTATCTTATGTGTCTTGAATACTTCATGGCTTTAAAAGCACCTAAATGTTATTGGTTGTTCCTATATATAGTTTTATGCATTCTGAATGAATCATAGGTTATTAGTTTCCTATTGCTAATGTAACAAGTTAGAACAAATTTTAGGATTTAAAAAAACAGAAATGGATTATCTTAAAGTTCTGGAGATCCGGAAGTCTGAAATGGGCCTAACGGGGCTAAATTTACAGTGTAGAGAGTGCTGCATTCCCTCTCCTCTAGGGGAGAATCCCTTTCTTCCTTTTCCAGATTCAAAGGACCCATGACATTTTGTTGCTTATGGTCTCCTTCCTCTACCTTCGAAGCCAATAAACAGGCAGAGTCCTTCTCACTCTGCCGTCTCTCTGACTTTCTCTCTCTCAATATCTTATTTGGCACTTTATGCGCTTATAAGGATCCCTGTGAGCACATTAGTACTACATGGATAATCCGTTGAAAGGTCAGCCGATTAGCAACCTTAATCCCCTTTGCCATGTGACCTAACACATTAACTGGTTGCACGTTTTAAGATGTGCACATCTTGGAAGCTGGGGAAAAAGCATTGTTCTGCCTATCATGCTTAGCTATGTCTGAAGGAGAATCATTGGTGGTGAAGTAAATGTAAATAAATAATTGTCCTTCAAATAATCACAGCTATAGTAAATTGAAATTGTCACAATATAAAACTTCATGAGCTACTTATGCAGTTAAAAATATATTCAAATCAGAGAAACTGAGTTAGAAATAGATAAGATTATGAATCTGTCATTTTTTTCAGGAAAAAAGGTAGAGATGGTGGGTGTGATATTTAAGCATATATAATTTGAGTGTTAAATATTTAGGAATTTCTAGGCCATACTCTAAGACTAAATTCAGTACTGACAGTAGAGTTGTGAGGATCAGGGATAATATTATAAAGTATTTTGTAATGCTTCGCAAAGAGATAGATTTGAATT
>NW_012149197.1:884387-884966 GCF_000956105.1 Propithecus coquereli
ATACTTTTCATTTTTATCATAACTTTTGAGCATATCAATCATGTAATTTAAAGTTTATGACATATCATCAATATCTGAAATGGCTTTGTATCTATTTTCTACTTTTTTTTTCCTTTTTGGTTTTTGTCATTTGATTTTATTTCCTGGCATGCTTGCTAATTTTTGTGTAATGTACAGAAACAATGTAGAGGCTCTGCATGGGTTGATCTCTGTCCAGAGAATAGTTACCCAATTTTCTGGCAGTGAGCTAAAGTAAGGCAGTTTACTTTAATCCGATCAAGAATTAAGATATCTTAGAAATGGGTTTCAGCCATTTTTGCTCCAGTTTATCTTTAGTTTTAGAGTATATCCTTTTAGGTATCTCAAACTCAGAGTCCAGAGTGTGTGCCGTTGCCCTTCTCTATTGATGGTAATTGAATTCCAATTTTTGATTTCTAGTATAATGTGACTGTTAAAAGATCTGCTTTTATTTTTAAATTTTGGTTCTACTTTCTGCTTGGCTCACTTACCTCTTGTCCTACAAAGCATAGCTTCTGGAGAATGCTTTGAATGGAAAAGCAGCAAGGAACATCTGGCTCT
>NW_012149197.1:888644-889965 GCF_000956105.1 Propithecus coquereli
ATAAAAAAAAAATTAAAAACAAAAAAATGATTAAAAGCCAAAAAAGAATGATTATTTAAATACACAAAATAACAAAAACATCCATACAGACACACACACACACACACACACGCACACACGCACACAGGAAAAGAAGTCACAAAACTTAAAAGTGATTTCCTTTAGCGAAAAACTGAAATTAGTTCGATTTGCAAAATTTTGGTCATTATAATTTTTTACTTTAATAAAGAACTAATAGGAATCTTGAAACATAGTGTTTACTGTTATAATGTTAACTAACCACCAGAAGAAATCAATATATTATCTCTTAAATATGGTGGACAATAGGTAGTAGGGCTAAGAAGTGAGGATGAAGGAGTACCAGAGGTTGTAGTTGCTTTTCGTTTTATAATTATATTATTTATTTTTAAGCATGTGTGTACACTGTTTTTATAACATTAAAAATACCATTTGCCCAGCAACGTAAATGTATGTTACCGAACTGCACACTTAAAATGGTCAAATGGCAAATTGTGTCATATGTATTTTACCACAATTTTATAAAATGAAAGCAATTTAAAAATGGTTAGCATAATCTTGTTTAACAAGATTTTTCCATCTATCTGTATATATGCATAGAGAGCAGTCTAGAAACTATCCTCTAATTTGATAAGTTATTTATAAGAAGTATGATTTTGGATATTATTTTTATAATTTTGTTTGGTTGTTTTTTACTTATAGAAGTGGATGACTGAAAGAAGGATAAATAATGCTAACTGGCTAACTAAGAAATTTACCTTGATGATTTATGTGAATAGATTGGAGAATGTTAAACTGAAACTGAAGAAAGTAATTAAGAGACAGGGTAATCCCTCTGAGAAAGAAAGAGATAATGGTAGCAAAGTCTAGGAAAATGGAAAATGGGGGGAAATACACGGTTTCATGATGCATTACAGATGTATAAATAACGACATATTTTAAACAATTTGTGTTTAATAATTGAGGCATAGACATGAGTGTCATGAAAGATATACAATCTCTTGCCTTAAAAACAAGGTAGACCGTGTCATCTTTATATGCTAATAGAATGTTAACATATAAAATGTTAATAGAAATATGTCGTGAACAATCAAATTTTAGGCATTTGCTGAATATGTTCATGAAATTTCCAGGTAACAGTGATGTGTGAGGAAAGTCAATTCAGAAGAACAATCTAAATAAGAGAGATAGGGCTGATAGTCACCTGCTCTGTTTGCTAACTGGAAGCACGCTATTGAATGAGCTCTCTTGCAGGGAAAATCAGAAGAGAAAGAAAATAAGATTCAGAAAAAATTTAAATATT
>NW_012149197.1:890015-890741 GCF_000956105.1 Propithecus coquereli
TTTCAGATTGGACCACTCTATTAGCTGCCATCAGAGCTGAACTCCAATTTCTCTCTTCCCTTACCCGTGAGATCACAGGTGGCTCTGAACTGCTCCTTTTTTCTCAGCTTCTGGGCCTCACACACCTTTGAGTCAGGTAATACCACAAGAGGAAATGTGATCACGTACTCTCTTCACTCTCCCTGGGATCTAACTCCTAATATCCTGACTTTCTTGATTGCTTTTGCATGACTTCAAATAGCTATTTCATGTATTTTATTTCGTTTGTATAGTCAGCTTGGAGAGTTGTTCTTATATAAAGTAATCTGTCATAATTGGAAGTGTAAGTTAAAAAATATTTTTAGACTAATGACCAGTACAGTTTATTCAGATCTTTTGTGAATTAATCTTTCTTCTCTATGTTTCCACACTAAAGACATGTCCTCAAACAATCCCTGACATTGCTATCAAAAATTGTCACTACTCCAAGTCTCTATAATATCACATATCCTTATTTGATAGCCATTATATTACTTACCACCGTATAAAATGCACGTGTGTATGTATGTAAGCTTTATTTAATTCCACAATGAATACCTCAAAACAGATTAAAATTGTATGTCTTCATCATTCCAGTACTGTAGTCTCTATATTTGGCACTTGGTGCAGAAAAAAATGATAAGTACCTATGTGTGAATTGTTATCTATATATTTGCAAATTAATGAAAGTATGAATTACTGAATGAA
>NW_012149197.1:900841-902006 GCF_000956105.1 Propithecus coquereli
CAAATAAATACCAAACTCTTCCATACCAACTTTTTATAGTTGGTGCAAGAAAGCCTAATGGGAAAAAATACATCAAATGTGTTGTATTGCTTTTATTATGTTTCTATAACAACCTCTAGAGAAAGAATTATTATTAATAGTAGTTATTGCTCTTGAAACTATATTGCCTTTCCAATAAGGTATAATCCAGAAGTTTTTAACTTTTTAAAACTAGCCAGGAAACAGATGTAACAATTGCACAGGTATCTATGGTTTCCTATCCAAAAATCATAAAAGTAATTACAGAGGTTACTGCCTGTGCTATATCCCCCTGATGATTTTACTGAATATTTTTCTTTTCTTTCCAAAACTACAGAATAGTTTTACTTTTTGCCATTTGATAAAGAGTTATGAATTAGCCTTTGGCTTTAACAGACCAGGACCAATTTCTTGAAAAATTTTGAAAAGTAGGAGTCTCCATGGACACAGATAATGGCTTATAGTGTATATTTTTATGATTATTTGAGAATATACATGCCAGATTTGCTCAATTGTTTGGTTAAACCCAAATGACACTGACAAGGAGATGAAACATTTTATTTGACAATCATATGAATTAGTGAAATGAAGCTTAAATATATATAAATATATATTGGCATAATTAATCAAGATTTTGTAAAGTTGATGATTTTTCACTTTTGCTTAGCGTACCTTCTGCAATCATCAGTTAAGGTCTACTTAGGGTTGGAATTCTGGGATTCAGGAGTTTAGAGGAAAGATGTGGAAGATGTTTGAAATTATTCCATGGGATGAGAAATATTTAATTTTTTTATACAAATAGCACAATTATGGATAATATATGGTGAAATTCACTTGTAAATGTTCACATTCTCTATAAAGAGAAAACAAAAGAACTATTAAGCAATGTAGCTAAGAAGACAGTTTCTATTTTAGCCCATAGTAAATGACACCCTTTTTTTTTTCAATTGAGTTCGACCATCTATTTTGATGTCCTGAGTCATTTTTGACTCCACTGCATTCTTTACAGGGATAGTCATATACTTGAATCAGGAAACGTTATTATTTTCAGGTTGTTCTAAGACACTCGAAATTATACTAGTAAAATTTCATCAGTGGATTTTGTGGAGGTAGCTAACTTCCTTTCTATATGCTCTGAAAAATGACT
>NW_012149197.1:908881-911929 GCF_000956105.1 Propithecus coquereli
CCAAAAAGTAGCTGGATGTGAAAATAAAAAGACGAATAGTAAAGGTAAAACAGACCATGGGAGATGTAGTAGTTTCCATGAAGAAATTTGCAGTTCTAAGCCTAGTTTACACACAAAAATAGATGGCTAAATATACCAGCTGAACTGTAGTTTCTCATGACCTACAGAGAATCAGGGAAATATAAAGAGCCTCAAAAGTAGGATTGCCTTAATCCTTAAAGCTTTGAATAAAGCACAGACAGAAAAGAGAAAAACTACCAGAGAGAAAAAAATAAGAAGAGATCGGCTTGTGCTAATTTGCCTCTTCTTTTAAATATGAAAGGCAATTTAACCAGCAAGCCAGTGGACTAAAGTGCATAAATGGAGCTCATTTTGTTTGTAGTTCATTACTTATTCTAAATAGATGTTCCTTACATAGTAATGAGTCAAATTTATCAAGATACAGCAAAACTTTATTTTGTAAAACTTTATTTTTGCTCATAACCACATACCCTATTCATACTCCAGCCCAAAGTAGAATCTGAATCAAAGGCTTGCACACTCTTAGTTTATTTCCAACATGATACTAGGGAGCAAGAATGAAGGACATGGAAAATGGAACAGGGAGAGACCCAAAAAATAATTCAATAATTAGTTATTTAGGATGATGTTATGATATGCATGCTAATCTCAAATGCAGTGGGATTAAGAGGTGGGGCCTTTGGGAGATGATTAGGTCATGAGGATTTTGCCCTTAAGAATGGGATTAGTGCCCTTATAAAAGAGAACAAAGGGAACTTTTCTGCCCCTTCTGCTATGTAAAGACACAGCTAGAAGGTGGTGCCATTTATGAAGCAGAAATGAGCCCTTACCAGAAACCAAATCTGCTGGCACCTTGATATTGAACTTCTTGGCCTCCAGAACTATGAGCAATAAATATGTGTTGCGTGTAAGTTACCCAGTCTAAGATATTTTGTTATAGCAGTCCAAACAAATTAAGACAGAAGGTTTAAGATGAAGTAATCCCCAATTTGGCAACTTGTGGTTTAATCCTGCTAGACGTGATGTGGAGCGTTTGGAAATGAATCTCAGAACTGTGCAAAGCAGTGGGGTGGAATACTTACCCATTGTCAAGCATCCCTGAATGGTCATAAATGGCACTTGCAAGGTGCACATGTGTGAACAGCCATTTTACCATGTGGAAAAGTCCTACAGGTGTAAGCAAAAGGCCCTGAAGCTAGATGCTAGCAAGGTGAACTTATGGAAAGTGTTGGAAACATGCTCAGAACCAGTCCACTCAACAGTGGCTGCTGAGGCTGTGAGGATTTGAGTGGTACCCCAGAGATGGCCAACACGGTCTCACAGGCAGTACTATTGTGGCAAACTGTTGAATCATAATAATGAAGAATATGTATTGAAAGTCTTCAGTGATAGTGGAGACTTTCTTCAGTCAATTCAAAGTTCACGTGCTTCTGACACCTAAACAATAATAAATAGTTCCCAAATGAGAAAGGCTTTCACTTTTTACGGTGCATTAAGGGAAAGGTATATGCCAAGACCAAAGCTTTGAGAGAGCATGAAAAAGGGAATTTGAATATGTTCACTGCGTTTGAAGGTAGAGCTTGGGAGTATTTTTTGATACATTATTTTGAAGCAATAGACAGAATCTAAACTTAAAAAGTCCTTATGAGCCACCGCGTTTTAGAAAATCTCATTTTATCCTAAACATAATCATAAGTGGAAAGCATAGCATATTTTCAGGGGACTAACATAATTGTGTGTGCGTGTGCGGTCCGTGCCTGAACATGCAGATTGGAAAATTAATTAAAGAGGTGGAGCATGAAAGCCTGTAGTCTGATTAGCTTTCTTGATCAATAAGACAAGCGAGGGATGATGGTGTCCTCGAATAGTGGTGGTGGAGTTGCTAAGGAGTGAACTTAGTAGAAAGTTACATGTTCCTTAAATAAACATGAATATGGAGACATTCACCCATTTTCCTGAGTGCCTAACGCATTCCCTGGAAAAGGAGACATCAGTGACCTTGTTATAAATTGTTTTGTTATAGATAGTATCATGTCTTACACATTGTGCCTGGCTCACAGTAAGTCGCCTATAAAATAGTGAGGAAGGGTATTGTAGGCTCTGGAATCAGACTGAATTTAGAATTCAGACTGTGTTTATTTGAGGATCTTCCTTTTATTAGCTGTATGACATGGAGACACATTATTTAATTTTATTGTGCCTCAATTTCCTCATTCATAAAATGAGGCAAGGATTAAATGTGGTGATGCATACAAAGGACATAGAGCATCCCTTTGCATATACAGGGTGATCAAATTCCAACATGTAGCCTAATCAGTGAGATGGGCAGCTGTGTCTCTCTAACCCTGTTCTATAATACTTTATCCAATTGTATAACATAACCCTTCTTCAGCAACCTCAGAGAAATACTAAGTGCCAAAAAGTAGCTGGATGTGAAAATAAAAAGACGAATAGTAAAGGTAAAACAGACCATGGGAGATGTAGTAGTTTCCATGAAGAAATTTGCAGTTCTAAGCCTAGTTTACACACAAAAATAGATGGCTAAATATACCAGCTGAACTGTAGTTTCTCATGACCTACAGAGAATCAGGGAAATATAAAGAGCCTCAAAAGTAGGATTGCCTTAATCCTTAAAGCTTTGAATAAAGCACAGACAGAAAAGAGAAAAACTACCAGAGAGAAAAAAATAAGAAGAGATCAGCTTGTGCTAATTTGCCTCTTCTTTTAAATATGAAAGGCAATTTAACCAGCAAGCCAGTGGACTAAAGTGCATAAATGGAGCTCATTTTGTTTGTAGTTCATTACTTATTCTAAGTAGATTTTCCTTACATAGTAATGAGTCAAATTTATCAAGATACAGCAAAACTTTATTTCGTAAAACTTTATTTTTGCTCATAACCACATACCCTATTCATACTCCAGCCCAAAGTAGAATCTGAATCAAAGGCTTGCACACTCTTAGTTTATTTCCAACATGATACTAGGGAGCAAGAATGAAGGACATGGAAAATGGAACAGGGAGAGACC
>NW_012149197.1:914854-916087 GCF_000956105.1 Propithecus coquereli
TATTTTCTTTGTATTGGATCATTTACAACTTTAGAAAGTAATACGTATTGCATTACCATTTGTGCAAATGTTATTATGTATTATATGTAAAAGTATATTTTCTTGGTTTAATCAGTTTATCATTAATTTATTTTTTCTGTATTTTTTATAATCAGCATTATGAATTTGATATTAATAAATTACTAATATATCACAAAACATAAAATCCTGTGTTTTATTAAGAAATAATTACAATCACTCAATGTTTCTACCATATGAGTTTGTATGCATGAGTGGGTTTTTAGTTACTAAAAATACTCACTGTAAAATTAATCTTGTTCTTAAGAAATATTCTCAGATACTAAGTAAAGTCATATATAGATAATTCCTTCATGACTGATTGAAACACTACTAGAGAAAAATTTGAAGGGGCATGTAGAGTCCATTCAACAAGTTTTTTCTAGCCATTCAATGTATAATCTGATCTCCATATTGTACTTCTATTATTTTCTTTTACTTTATGTACTTTGCATGTTCAAGTAATTTGCCATACAGAATAAACATTGAACATGGTGATGTAAAATGGTCCTAGATTATAAAACTGTAAAGTGTTCACAGGATAGATTTTCATTTTTATTATCTAAAAGAAGCAGATATTCACTTTTGAGAAGTAAATTATTGGAGCCCTATGACAGGATATATGTTATTTCAAGACAGATACACATGCTTCCAGCAGACAGACACTCATAGTGGCAAGGTGACGATTATAAACTTTAAGAAACAAAAGTATTTATAGGTGCAAAAAGGTAATTAGCCTAAGTGCATATGTGTAGTCAGTGACAGAGCAGAATTGAAATGTGTGTTGTTCCATAACCCTTATACTTTTTTTTACACATGATTCTCTTATTATCATTGTTCAGCATCATCAGTTAAATCTATGAGTACTGTAGTCCTCTGTTAGCTACTATGCAAAATAGTTGACAGACATGCTTTTGAATGGTATCATACACAATGAGAAAGAAAAATCACAAATGTATATTTAAAGTTATAGCAATTATTAAGAATATCAAATATATAAATTTGAGAGGAAAGGCAATATGTATCATATGGGGAGATAAATAATCTTGTAGACAATTAAGATTAAACGAAAGGGTATCTAGAAATTGGGTGTCTAGGTGTTCAATTATACTACAAGTATAATAGTAAAGAAGCAATAATATATAAAGTAATTTACTGAAGATGATAATACCATTT
>NW_012149197.1:919232-920167 GCF_000956105.1 Propithecus coquereli
TGCCTGTAGTCCCAGCTATTTGGAGGTTTGAGGCAGAAGGATCCCTTGAGCTCAAGAGGTTGAGTTTACAGTGAGCTCTGATTGTGCCCTTGCACTTCAGCCTGGATGACAGGGTGACAGAGCAAGAGTCTCGTATCTTGAAAAAAAAAGAAAAAGAATAATTTATGATAAACAATGTTAAGCAAAGATTGCCCACTGTAAACCTTCATAGTAATTTATAAATGTTAAAACAAAGTTGCATAGGTAAAACTCAACATAACAGATAAATTGAAACACTAAAAATATTCAATCCGAATCAAGGCAAGAACAAAAGGTGAAAAAAAAAACTTGAATAAAGAAGATATAAGAAAAATAAAAAGCAAATATTAAGATGGTATATTTAAATTCAAAGACAGATTACAAGTTTGGATAAAATTGCAAAACGAGACTGGAAAAAAGTTTGCATGATATGCCTTTTACATGTGAATATATTGATAGCTTAAAAGTAAAGGACTTTTTCATATCTTATGCAAACATTAGTTATAATAAGGCTGGTATGTCTGTACTAACACCAGAGAAAGTACACTTCAAAGCAAGGGAATTCCCAGAAGGGGAAAAAAAGAACAGCTGTAATAATTATAGGTCCATCCTTCAAAAAACTTAATCATCATAATATGTATGCACATAATACTTTTACAACATATGAAGATAAAGTTATGAGAGCTTAAAGTAAAAATAGGCAAATCCAAAATTGTATTTGGAATAACATTGATTTCATAGCAATTGATAAAATGTATAAACAAATAAATCAATAAGTATATCAATAAACCTAACCTCACAAATATTTATGAAACACTAGGTTTAACAATTCTTTTTAAGTGCCTATCCTTTTTTTTCCTTTGTTCAGTACATATGAGAAGTTTATCAAGATAAGTATTAAAAAATTTCAAAAGGCT
>NW_012149197.1:920217-923432 GCF_000956105.1 Propithecus coquereli
TTTATAACTTAACATAAATTGAGTCATAGGACTTCATATTCTCATCTTATTAATATTAACATGTCTTAATTACCTTTGTACAGAACTGCTAATAATTACTAATTCTACCAAATTTGCTCTCCAGAAATTTAGAGAAATACAGCAAACCTTTTAAAAGCAACTCATTTTAATGCCACACTATGCTAGAGTATAGAAAAAGAAGGGAAACTTCTAAATTAGCTTTTGGATGGGAATATAAAATCCTTTTCTAAAATTGACAAAAATTAAGCCAAAAAAAGAAACATATATACCTGTAAATCCGAAACTATTGAAAGGATCTGAATCCAGATTAAATAATTTATTCGAGTTCAAGGTTGAGAATGGTCACTTAGGTTTTACAGAAACCCCAAGGAAGGGGGTCAGTTCTTCTAAGTTAAAAGTTAAAGTCTTGATTACATAGGCAGAAAACAAAGAAATTGTCAGGAATATAACATTTTCTACACAAGGCTGGTTTATAAGTTACAATTTAAGTAGTTACAGTCTTTTACTTTCAATAAGGCTTGTTTTCATTTTTTTTTTACTTTAAAATAGTAAATTTAACATTCCATCTTAAGACAATGTAATAGTCATAATAGTCATGAAGTCTTTGTATGAGAAGGGAAAAAGGAAAATTAATATGTAATGAAGATCAACAATGAAGAGGGAAACAGTCTTCCCTGGTGCCCTTTAATCATTTAAAACATTTTACAAAACAATGTAGGTAAGAGAGAAGACTAATCTATAATCAGAGAAACAAAATTGCAGCTGCCTAGTTTACAGCTGCCTAAGTTATATCTGCCTATCACATGACTCAGGCCCCATAATCACATTCTTTTAAGGCTCAAAATAATTCTATGTTCCAACAGCTTAGATTTTAAATTGCTTTTCATATGCCAAACTCACGTATGAATATCAATTTGGAGATATTAAATAAAAAATAATAACCAGAATGCACTAGCATAAAGAATACAAAATTCTAAAATTATGATTGAATAGTTTCCATCAACTCAGAAATCTAAGAGTTCCAATGATATTAACTGTATTAATGTAATCAATCATAATAATATGATAAGGAAAAAAGGCACATGACAATCTTTATAAGTTATAAAAAACAAAAAATAATCATTTATAACAAAAGCACTAAATTAAATAATAATTGATGGAATAATTGATGGATATACTTTTAACTAAGGTCCTCTATCTTATTTAAGGGACACGTAAAAAAGCTTTTATGTTAAAGTTGACTATATCTCTTTCCATTACTATTTACAATAATTGTAGGAGACATTAGCCAATGCATTTAGATAGGAGAAAAAAATTCAACCATAGAATTTAAGAGAAATTTAATATTATAGATGAGGTGAACTAAAAATAAAATCCTAAGGCCCCAGCTGACTGAATGGACCCCTCTTGGCCAACGGTATCCCAGAGAAGCCTTAAAAATGAGTTTTCAGCCATGACAAGATGGGAAGTTGGACATGCCACCTTATATCCTCTCCCTTGCTAAGGGCCATCAGGCCTTTTCCCCTAATGACTAAACAGAAACCAGTCTCAGCAAGAGGAAAAAAAAAATCACTCAATAAAATGAGCACATGTCCGATCAGACAACACATTAAAGATATATTGATAGCAAGTAAGCCTATGAAAATATGGTCATCATATGCCACTAAGCAATTGCATATTAGAACTTCTATTTTCTTTCCTTTCTCTTTTTTTCTTTCTTTCTTTTTTTTTTTGAGAGACAGGGTCTCATTCTGTCACCCCCAGCAGAGTGAAGTGGGGTCATCACAGCCTACGGCAACCTCAAACGCCTGGGTTTTAGTGATCCTCCTGCCTCAGCCTCCCAACTAGCTGGGACTATAGGCGTGCACCACCACGCCAGGCTAATTTTTTCTATTTTTGGTAGAGATAGAGTGTGGTCTGCTGGTCTAGAATTCCTGAGCTCAGGTGATACTCTCACCTTGGCCTCCCAGATTGGTAGGCGTTGAAACACTGAGCCCTGCCTGGGGCTTCTGTTTTCTACTCCAGCAGCTTGGAAGTCATTATCCCATGCTAGTAAGTAAAACGCTGAACAAACTGGAAAATCAGTAGCTCTTCTTAGATTCCTCAGAAAAGTGAAATCACAGGGAAAATTAGAGAGACAGAGAGGCAGACACAGAGCATCACAATTATCAGAGCAGAAACTCATGAATAGAAACTTCTGAGGGAACAGTACCAGGGCAGGAAAACCTGAGCTGTAATTTATGGATTGCTGAAGGCTCAATTTGGACAAGTCAGTGAGCTAAAAACTTCAGAGGTCCCCCCACATTTTTGTGAGTTTTACCTTCTGGAGCTCTACAAGGTTCTCACAGGGAATACTGGAGAATATTGTGGCACTTATACACAAAATACAGTCAATAGAAACAAATTAACTGATGCACAACATACTAGGATTAGCCAACAAATATTAACACTTAAGATGATATATTTTAAATATGTAAAATATATTATAAGGAATTTTGTAAAGTATTTTAGGGAGATGTATATTTAAAGATAGACATTAAATCTTACAAAAAGTCAAATGGAAATTGTATAATTAAAACTGGACATATGTGTGTACACATACACATATGCTCTTTATGGGTATATACAAAATATATGGAATAACAGACTGGACATTTCAGATGCAAAATATGAATATATATATTTATAAAATCAATAGAATGTTTTCAAATTGCAATAGAGAAAGAAGTAGGAATAAAAATACTGAATAGAGAAGTAACAGTTACCTGAGATGTAACATCAAGGGATCTCAGATTAAACTGAAATCCAAAAACGAGAGAAAGAAGAGAACGTCGCTTAAAATATCTGAAGAAATAATAACTGAATTTTTTCCAAATTTTCCTTTAAAAACATACAGATTCAATATGCTCAACAAATGCAAAGTTGGTGAACACAGACAAAAAAGTGCCACACCAAGCCATATCATAGTCATTATTTGAAAAACAAAGATATATTCTCAAGAGAGGTTAGACTAAAAAGACACATTTCATCCAAGGAAAAAATGTTGTAATATAAATGATGACTGCTTCTTCTGCAGAAACAATGCAAGCCAAAAACAATGGAAGGACAATTTAAAATCCTGGAAAAAATAGCAGTCAACCAATCATCTGTGTCTAACAAAGGGGAAATAAAGAATTTTCAGATAAATAAAAACT
>NW_012149197.1:923482-925033 GCF_000956105.1 Propithecus coquereli
AATATCATCTTATATCTACTATAGCTGGATAGGAAAGTTTACTTCCTATGTAGGGGGAAACGTATTAAAAAAATTTCCACAGTGGATTGAGATAATCCTCCTTCTCTCCTCTACCACTTATACTGAATAAACAGATGCAGAATAAGCTCCCATGATGGGTGAATAAATGTAGGGCCTCATGGTGGAATTCTCCACTGTCTGTGGAGAATTCCTGCCACAGGGACCCTAAGTATCAAGAATAGAGAAAAAGGAATGGCGTGGATACACCCAGAGCTACACCAAAAACTTAATAAAAATAATGAGGGCTGCATACTTTTAAGGTAGATGCTACTTTATCTTCTTCTGAAATAGCTACTTCAGAGGAGAAGTATTTCAAATGAGCCAGCGGAGCTGCTTGAACTAAGAATATACCATAGGTAACCAAATCAGATAAATTGTCATTGACAATTTGATAAACATCAGTTGAATTTCATGAATCTCAGAATAAAAGGAAATTGTTTGGCTTAGAACAAGGAGGTTTAAATTTATCAGACATTGAGACTTTTCTATTTAATAAAAAGTATAACAAACACTTGGCTGCTTACTAAGAGCCAGGAATACCTAATTTTTATACCACCGCTATAAGCTAGTTACTACTAGGGTTACCTTTTTTTTTGCTTGAAAATCAGAGGTTTAATGGGGTTACATACCTTGTCCAAAGTCTTTAGAGCAATAAGGATTGATGAAGCATTTATTATATAACCCGAGCCAATTGAATTTAAGTATCATGATTTTCATCATCATGTAATATAATTCTTAAGTTCCAATACACTATTGGGTAATGTACTGGAGCTCAATATATTATTGAATAATGTATTGACTTCCAATACATTATTCAAAATAATAAGTGTTCCATTCATATTCAATTCCATGCTAAAGATCTAAAGATAAAGCATTGTGATTTATCAAAGTCTTGAACTTGGTATCAGCAGGAGTTCCCAGAAGACTAAGTTGCTTTAGTTAACATTTCTGAGAATCATTTTATTAATATATGATACCTGAAATATATTATCATTATGTTTTTGATCTGCCTGGGGATTTGTATTACACCATCATTAATATGAACTAAAATAAAATCTTAAGCCCCACGGCTGACTGAATGGACCCCCTCTTGGCCAAGGGGATCCCAGAAAAACCTTACAGCTGAGTTGCTGTCCATGAGGAGGGAGGTCAGACATGCCTTTGTATGTCCCCTTCCTTTCGGACTTACTCTTTGTAGCAATAAGACATTAAATCATTACCAGGACCTATGATCATGCAAGACAAAGCTTAAACCACACCAGCACGACATAAATTTACTTAACAGTTCACTCGAGTCTAGGTAAATGTCTGTCTATCAGATGGTTTGTCTCTGATTAACAGATTTCTTTATCTTAACTCCTGAAACCAATGTAGGCCTTCCATGTACTTATTTATGATTTTATGTGTAATTCCTGTCTCCATGAATGTATAAAACCAGATTGTAATCCAGCTGCCTTGGTCACATTTTCTCAAGACTTCTTGAAGCCATGT